>NC_090278.1:12741588-13052783 GCF_040414725.1 Anabrus simplex | reverse complement strand
CTAAGATACCAGCACAATCTAGCGGACGAAGTTCAGTACGAGATTCGATGCATGCAAAATCGATAGGTGATGTGTACACAACTTTTTACTTTAAGGTCATGCGTATAGGTTGTGTTAAGATAGCAGGACAATCTAGCGGAAGGAGTTTAGTACGATATTTGATGCATGCAAAATCAATAAGTAATGTGTACACACCTTTCTACTTTTAAGTTCATGTGTATAAGTTATGCTAAGATAGCAGTACAATCTAGAGGAAGAAGTTTAGTACGATATTTGTTGCATGCAAAATCAATAAGTAATGTGTACACGCTTTGAGACATAGCTATTCTCTGTACTTTAAGTTCATGCGTATAAGTTATGCTAAGATAGCAGCACAATCTACCTGCAGAAGTTTAGTACGAGAGTCGATACATGCAAAGTCGATAGGTAATGTGTACACGCTTTAAAACATGGTTATTCTTCGTACTTTCAGTTCATGCATCTTAGTCATGCTAAGATAGCAGCACAATCTAGCGGGAGAAGTTTAGTACGAGAGTCGATGCGTGCAAAAACGATAGGTAATGTGTACACGCTTTGAAACATGGCTATTCATTGTACTTTAAAGTCATGCTAAGATAGCAGCACGATCTAGCGGATGAAGTTTAGTTCGATGGTCGATGTATGTAAAATCGATAGGTGATGTGTACACGCTTTCAAACATAGCAATTCATACTGCTGCTCTGTTCCCAAGACTTTTAAGCATAGCTAATCCTAATGCTGCTCTTAGCGACGTCGAGCTAAGGATTGATTACGTGACCGTGACGTCACGACCACGTGCTCTTGTTTGGTAAACATAGCCACGTGCTTTTTTGACAGCTGTCTTCTTGACGAACCCTAACCTCACTTTGAAGGACAATGGAGCGTCGCTAACCTCACTGCTGCCATCTTTACGGCGGTAAACCTCAAGGCTGCCACCTTTTGCATGTTATAGCGGGGAATTTTAAAAATCCAACAACGGAACATTGCTAACCTCACTCTTGCCATCTTTACGGGAGTAAACCTCAAGGGCTGCCACCTTATGCATGTTGTAGCGCGGAATTTAAAATCCAACAACAGAACATTGCTAACCTCACTCTTGCCATCTTGAAAAGTTCAGTGTTCCAAACACTAGTTCGAAAAACGTAACTCATCACACCTCGGGGATTTTCCATTCCTTGTTCTGAACATGAAACCATTTACAAATAAAGATTAATTTTCTACACTTAACAAAGTACAAGCGTTCTTGCTGATAGCGATCGATGAGGTTGTTGCACCTTTAGCCCTTTAGCCCTTTAGCCCTTTAGCCCTTTTGCCCTTTAGCCCATTAGCCCTTTAGCCAAGGAATGTGCGGTAAGGAGGAGGAAGAGTCCTTTCATCCTTTTTGCCCTTCTGATAAGATTTAACCCCTGGGTTCCATACCCTATCACGATTTTTTTCAGCCATGTTTATGCGATAACTTGTTCGACTGATTTTTACACACAAGACGAATGATGGAAGGTAAATAATTTGAAGTTATACTTTGGCTATATCGTTTACCGAGCGAGTTAGCTGCGCAGTATGGGTACAGTGTGTTTTTTATTTTTACACTATGCAAATCATTGAAGTTGTAGTTTTGCAATATTGCTTACTGAGCGAGTTAGCTACGCGATATGTGCACAGTGTGTTTCCATAGTTTTTGATTTTACACTAAGCAAATCATCAAAATTGTACTTTTGCTCTGAACACATCAAACAATGTTCTGATCATATGTTGAGGTTAACAACATCGATTACAGTGTTCGATTCTAGTCTTGTTATGTTTCATTCTGATCTTCTTAGAACAAGGGTACCCCCTAACATGTTCTAAACACATGTTGTATTGAGTACAGTGTTCGATTCTAGTCTTGATCACTTATTTCGTGTTCTGAACACATCGATCAATGTTCTGATCACATGTTGTATCGAGTACAGTGTTCGATTCTAGTCATGATCACTTATTTTGTGTTCTGAACACATCAATCAATGTTCTGATCACATGTTGAAGTTAACAACATCGATTACAGTGTTCTATTCTAGTCTTGTTATGTTTCAATCTGATCTTCTTAGAACAAGCGTATCCCCTGACATATTCTAAACACATGATGTATTGAGTACATTGTTCGATTCTAGTCTTGATCACTTATTTTGTTTTTCTGAACGCATCAATCAATGTTCTGATCACATGTCGTATCGAGTACAGCGTTTGATTCTACTCTTCTTATGTTTCGAAAGTCTAAACATGCACAATAATGTTATCGCTGCACACGCTTGCCTTCGCGATGCAGGTTTAAACTTGTTCGATATAAAGCTATGCCTTGACATAAGAGGCGGAGGAGGAGGTAGAGAAGGAGGAGGGGGGAGGAGGAGGAGGAGGAGGAGGAGGAGAATGATAAGACCTTAACAGCCTATGTATAGTCGCCATTGTTTTTAAAGATGATAGCTGTCAAAAGAATTTTTCAAATTATCCACCACCACATTTCAGCTAAAGAGGGCAGCAGGGTGCTCTGTTGATTAAGCACATAGAATTTCAAATTGCCCTCCACCACATGCATAACAGCAGCTGTTATCTTGCGCAGTAGCCTCTAAGCTAGCTTTCTTCATAAGAGTAGCCGCCATCTTGTGCGAGCACCCCTAGGCCGTCTCATAAGGAGCTATGTATAGTCACCATTTTGTGTCTGCCATCTTGCGTAAGCATCCCTAGGACGTCTCAAGGCATCTTGTTTCTCATAAGAGCAGCCACCATCTTGTAGAAATAGATAGCTGCGAATGCCAAAGGGCTTAAGTAGGAATCGAACCGTTGATCTCATCATTAGACTATGTTTTTTCTTGTTCCTGATACTACGAACCTACGTATTAGGCGGAAAAATTTTGTCCGTTTTGCTCTACGATGCATCGTTTTCGAGATATTTAACATTTTGCATTTAAGCCTCCAAATTTAATGAATCGAACCTGCACGGTACGTTATACTCTCTACCATAGCTAGACCTGGTCATGTTACGAAGACTCGCTTCAATACAAGCTAAAACAGAGCAAATGCCAAAGGGCCTAAGTAGGAACCGAACCGTTGATCTCATCATTAGACTATGATTTTCTTGTTCCTCATACTGCGAACCTAGGTATTAGGCAGAAACATTTTGTCCGTTTTGCTCTACGGTGCACCGTTTTCGATATATTTAACATTTTGCATTTAAGCCCTAAATTTAATGAATCGAACTATCACGACACGTTAGCCTCTAAGCTAAGAGTAGCAACTATCTTGCGCAAGCACCCTTAAAGCGTCTCATAAGGAGTTATGTACAGCTGCCATCTTGTGTCCGCCATCTTGCGCAAGCATCCTTAGGGCGTCTCAAGCCATCTTGTGCAAGGACCCTTAAGCCATCCCATAAGATCAGCCGCTATCTTGCGCAAGCATCCCTAGGGTATCTCATAAGGAGCCATGTATAACTGCCATCTTGCGCAAGCATCCCAAGGGAGTCTCATAAGAACCTGTGTATAGCAGCCATCTTGCGTAAGCACCCTTAAGGAGTCATGTATAGCCACCATCTTATGCAATTAGCGTCGAGAGAGGGCTGCTGTAGAATTTTTCTTTTTAAATTATCCGCCACCACTTTTCAAAGGTATCTAGCTAAAGATGGCAGCACTGCGGATGACAGGTGACGAATTTACATCTACTACGATAAAGAGGGCAGCACGGTGCTCTCTGTATTAAAGATGGCGGATGACAGCTGCACATGGCTATGTTTACCAAACAAGAGCACGTGGAATTTGCCGCCATCACAAAGAGGGTAGCACTATGCTCTGTTGATTAAAGATGGCGGATGGTAGCTGTCGAAAAAGCACGTGAGTTTGTTTCCAAACAAGAGCACGTGGAATTTTTCAATTTGCCGCCACCACATTTCAAAGGTATCTTGCTAAAGATGGCAGCACGGTGCTCTCTTGATTAAAGATGGCGGATGATAGCTAACAGAACTTTTCAAATTGTCCGCTACTACGTGCTTAAGGTAGTAGCCATAAAGAGGGCAGCACGGTGTTCTGTGGATTAAAGATGGCGGATGACAGGTGATGAAATTGCCCGCATGATAGTAGCACAGTGCTCTGTTGATTAAAGATGGCGGATGACAGCTGCACGTGGCTTTGTTTCCAAACAAGAGCACGTGGAATTTACCACCACCACATTTCAAACTAAAGAGGGCAGCACTGTGCTCTATAGATTAAAGATGGCAGATGACAGCTGTCAAAAAAGCACGTGAGTTTGTTTTCAAACAAGAGCACGTGGAATTTTTCTATTTGCCGCCACCACATAGAGGGCAGCACTGTTCTCTCTGGATTAAAGATGGCTGCTTGTCGAAAAGCATTTTCAAATTATCCGCCACCACATTTCAAAGGTAAGTAGCTAAAGAGGGCAGCACTGTGCTCTATAGATTAAAGATGGCGGATGACAGCTATCAAAAAAGCACGTGGCTGTCAAAAAGCACGTGGATTTGTTTATCTCGAGCTAGTGAGGTTAAGTTGGTAGCACTAAGGTTTAGGCCCGTCAAGATGGCAGCACTGCCGATGACAGGTGACGAAAGAGGGCAGCACGGTGCTCTGTAGTTTAAAGATGGTGGATTACAGCTGTCAAAAAAGCATGTGGCTGTCAAAAAGCACGTGGCTTTGTTTATCTCGCGCTAGTTAGGTTAAGTTGGTACTACTGAGGTTTAGGCCCGTCAAGATGGCAGTACTGGGGTTAGCGATGCGTTGTTGTCGATGACAGCTGTCAAAAAGCACGTGGCTTTGTTTACAAATCTGTCGAAAAGCACGTGGCTGTCAAAAAAACACGTGGCTTTGTTTACCTCATGCTAGTTAGGTTAAGTTGGTACCACTAAGGTTTAGGCCCGTCAAGATGGTAGTACTGAGGTTTGCGATGCGTTGTTGTTGATGAGAGCTGTCAAAAAGCACGTGGCTTTGTTTACAAATCTGTCAAAAAGCACGTGGCTGTCAAAAAGCACGTGGCTTTGTTTACCTCGCGCTAGTTAGGTTAAGTTGGCACTACTGAGGTTTAGGCCCGTCAAGATGGCAGTACTGAGGTTAGCGATGCGTTGTTGTCGATGACAGCTGTCAAAAAGCACGTGGCTTTGTTTACAAATTCAAATTTCCCGCGGGAGGTGGAGGAGGCATCTGGGAGGCCTCTGGCTGAGGTGGAGGTGGAGGTGGCCACTAGGAGGCCTCTGGCTGAGGTGGAGGTGGAGGTGGCCACTGGGAGCCTGAGGTGGAGGTGGCGGCCGAACTCTCCCATTATACTACTTAGAGGTAACAAACGGACAAGTTTAGAAGCTTAGTTAATTCGCAACCAAGGGAGAAATGAATCTCATTTCACACAAGACTTTCATTCGACTTTCATTCTTTGGCATAAATAGTGAGACAACAGACTTCCCTCAGAGGGAATATGGAAGCTTACTTTGTTCAAAAAGGAAGACGCAGAGGTTTCTAGAACAAAGTTACCAAGTGAACAATCGAACACTCAGATTCAAAGTTATATATCAGATGGGTCCCGTAAACTGAACCACAATTCACAATTAATATTTTACAGTGTCGTAATGGGCCTCGATTCACATGAGGTTAATGACTTCACGTCAGAACACTTCTAGTTACATTTAGCAGAATTCTGCTCTTAAATGCTGGGGAGCCAGAAAATCAGGAGCCACACGGCCAAGAACAGCCGAGAACCAAAATGAAATGGAGGCTCTCCTAGTACAAGGCCCGGTCACACTAAGATAAGAAAAGCACGAGTCCGAAAAGAAGGAAAGAATATTTAGAATTTGAAAACTCAGTCACCAGACAATGAAGTGGATAAGGGAAACGAGGATACGCACTCGTGCGTCCCTTGTAGGAGTTTTACATTAAGTCCGCAGAAAACATACATTTTAAGTCCCAACACATAGGGGAGAAACAGTACATTTAAATTTGAGAAAACGCAGATCGACCTAACGTTCACATGCAAAAGGGGAAAGCTAGAATCTCCCTTTTGCCATAAGTAGATAAAGTTCACATACCGTAGTTTGGTGACCGTTCTGTTTTACCTTATGCCAGTTTTACGCGTTAGGATCCCGAGGAGATCTCGTCAATTAACGTAGTACTCTGAAATTTCCCGATGAAGATTGACACTTTGAGGTTCAAACTCGCAGCTATGTAAAGGGGCTAGAAAACGACGTAATTAAACAGTCTGTTTGGTGGAACATAACATCATAAGGCAGAGAGCAGATTACTTGATAAATTCAACAACATCTTAGGGTGATCATGTTCATTACCATTCAATCCACTAGGTGTTACTTAGAAACAAGTATGGTGACATCTTGTGAAGATACACTAAACTTTGTTAATATGCAGGGTTCAAACAGACTTCGTTAGATTAAAGTTCTGACAGCTCATGAGTGGCAATTGAAACTCAGGAAAGGGTCGTACTACTGGCACAATAATAATATTAATAATAATAATTTAATACATTGGTCTTTATACATGACTAATTTCATTAATTATTCTGTTCATCACTGACAAACCGCTTAGCAGTAATTAAAAAGTTATTTACTAGTGAACATAGCACTTGTTTAATACCTGTTTCCCTGCGATAATCTCAACATTATTTGAGATGGTTGAAATGTTAGCTATTTCAACTCGAATGCTACGAGGGCTTGTCCGCATTCCATCATCTGCAGATCTTTTCTCTTTTTCAACAGTAATCATGTCTGCGCCACTTGAAGAAGCCTTGACTTCAGAATTTTGACATGTTTTATATTCTGCTTCGAGTTTGGCGTTTTAAAACACTATTACATTGAAACACTAGACAAATTTACGTTTACTGCTGATCGAAAAAGTAAATAGTAAACTTTTTGTTAATATTTCAAATATTACTTGTGAGATAAACCTACTTTTGGAAAACATTAACTGTGAGTGTTAATACAAGCTCCTCGTAACTTGTTGTGGAGCACTGTACTCGTGCGGTCCCTGAGGTAATCATGCAGCCTGCTGTTGCTTATTGTTGTTCACATCTAGGACGAGTCCAGAAGTTAAAATTCAAGGGATGTATGCTCATCCCTAGCGAACGTTTGTGTCAGTTGTATTTAAGGCGGAAATAAAACCGTTAGCATAGCGTATACTAGACAAAGTGTTTCACATCAGTAGTAGGGTGTTGTATGTTCAAAAACAATGGGTGTTGAGTCAGCGTGTACCCACGAAGTCATTGACCCCTACTAGTATGGGAAAGGGGTAATGACCCGAGCTCATTGACCCCTACTTGAGTAGTAGGACTATGGTGTTCGCGGATTTTGCATACGAGAGCAAGCCTAACCTCACAGTCGCCATCCTGGAGTGACCTTACTTCACAGGGCCCAGCTTTAGGCCAGATGCCCTTCACTCGTCACAGTCGCCATCTTAGAGTGGCCTAACCTCACAGTGCTCAGTTTTATGGCTAGATGTCCTACCCTCCTCACAGTCGCCATCTTGGACGGGCCTAACATCACAGGGCCCAGTTTTACGGTCAGATGCTCTTCACTCCTCATCTGACCTGGTTTTCCGGCTAGATGCCCTTCTTTCCTCACAATGGCCATTTTGCGTACAGAGCCCAGTTTTACAGTCATATGCCCTTACCTCCTCCTAATCTGACCTAGTTTTACGGTTAGATGTCCTTCCCTCCTCATAGTTGCCATTTTGCTTAAAGAGCCCAGTTTTATGGACAGATGACCCTTCCTCCTTCTCGTGAGCAAGCCTGACCTCACAGTCGCCATTTTGGGGACATCGCTATGTTTTACGGCCAGATGCCCTTCCCTCCTCATCGGACCTAGTTTCAGGGCAAGGTGCCGTTCCTACCTCATAATTAGCGTACGAGAGCAAGCCTAACCTTACAGCCGCTATTTTGGAGAGACAGGGCCCAGTTTTAGGGTCAGATACCCCTCTCCCTCACAGAGGCGATTTTTGAAGGGCCTATGTAACCTCCTCATCTGTCTCTAGTTTTACGGCTAGATGCCCTTCCCTCCTCACATACGCCATTTTGATTACAGGGCCAAGTTATACAGTCAGATGCCTTTACCTCCTCCTTATTTGCCCTAGTTTTACGGCTAGATGCCCTTTCCTCTGACAGACGGCACTTTGGAGGGCCTAAACTCACTACTCCTGCTGATCTGGCCCAGTTATACGATTAGATGCCCTTCTCTCCTCCCCTGACGTCAGGGAGCGTTGTCACCAAGCAAATGCTGCGGCTGCATCACCCAGCCTTTTGTCATTTTCGATGTTATATAAAAAGTTCCATGAAAGTCATCATTACCTTTAGAAAGAATTAATGATCATGCAAATACTGCATTTAGCTTAAGTGCAGAATGTGTAGAGAGCAAAGAACATACTTTATCTTTAAACACTTCATAGCATGATATTAAAAACGAATTTGGATCTAAAATATCAATTGAATTTTTTTAATACCACTTGTTATACGTGATGAAAAAAGTATTAATAGTTTCCCCATTAAAAGCCATGGCAAAAAAATTATTTCTATCTTTTCATAAAAAAATTAAAATATGTATAATTTTAATTAATTCATAATCAAATCATGCAATGTGTGTGATGTAGTTTACGTGTTATATTAAACAATTACTTATCGTTAAAACTAACAATACATGCATTGCTTTCTATACCACGTCATTGAAATTGTTCGTTGGTTTATATTTTCAAGACCTGAATCGAAAAGTGCATTAAATCTATTCGGTAAAATTACTTTAAAATCCTGACATGTACATAAAATTCTCTCTCCAATTCTTGTAGATATTCTTTGAAGTGAAATAACACTAAATGGTTGTTCAACAGGAAGTTTGGAAAGTCTGCGCGTTGGTTTTCCTGCGAAACGATCGAGATTGTTAGTTGCCCCCATTCTATAAAAACATTTACTATTTGTACCGCGAGGTACACCCGTGCCGTTCATTCAAATGAAGCGCCTTGAATAATGCCATCTAAAGTATAAACTTGCAGTATCTTGCGCAAAAAGTTCGGACTTTTCTCAACAAATGTCTCTGCAAAGAAAAACTTATGTTAAGCCCTCTAGTGTGAAGAGGAACGATAAAGACTACAAAGTAATTTGTTATGTTAAGGTTTCCTAAACTGAGTTGATTTGTCTTTTTTTGTGTATCACGGTGGTCAACTTCGATCTCTTTCCGCCAACTTCAAAATTGACAAATAGGAAATTTGTATGTGTATTTTTCCACCAATAATGTTCATCTTCTGTTTGTTTCATTATCCAGTAAAAATTGGGGAGGGGGGTGTCTGGCCTTAGCCCAGATCATTCTAGAACCTTACCCTCAGATATAAAAGGTGGTGCGTTTTCGAGCCACCTTTCCTTACTGATCGTCCAGTATACTGAGTGTGTGCGAATAGGGAAGGTGGAGGCGTCTCGCCCTTCATTGAGCTTTACTGCAGATTAAGTTAATGGCAGCTGTCCAATATCTATGTGATAGCCTCTGAAAGCTAGCTGGAGAGGAATGTTTCCTATCATTAATAACGTAAACTTAAATTTCTGATCTTCTAAAATGTAAATATCTAATGTAAATTTCAGACAAGCCGAAAAGCACTTAGCTTAAATTCTGGAATATAGAGTGTGACACCTTCTCGAGTTCCATATTAACTTGACTTGGAGGTGACTGATTTTGTAACCGTTTTCAGACTGTAAATTTTATTTTCTCCATCTAGTCACCTCAGTAGTATAGGATTAGCATCTGTAACGTCGGGCAGTGAGCCCAAGTAGGGTTTTCAATTTCTAAGTGTAAATTTCAAGGAGTGCAAGAGTCCGTCTCCGCAACATTTCGATTTTTGCGCAAGTAACTTCAACCTGTCTTTTCTCCACATAGTCCGGGTAGAATGAGTATTCGATACTCCTATAAAATTCAATCATTCATATTAAGTGGCTACTGTTGAATGTTTAAGACAGTGAATTAATTTTTATTGTAAAATGTAGGTTGTGCTTCGAGAGCCTGGAAAGTGTGAATTTTAGTGAGCAGTAATGTTCTGGTAGTAAATGTGGAGGGTTGCCTTGAGGAGGCAATAATAGTATAAGGGCATAGACGCTCTTTCTTGTAGAGGTGTTAGTACACTCTGTAAACGAAATTGGGAGACCCTTCTCCTTAGCTCTTGAGCGGCTGGAGCGATAGTGCTCAAGTAACATTTGTAAAATTGGGAGCTTGAAGCTCAGATGATTAATTGACAAGTTTGGTTTTTTCTCGGTTTCTGCTATTTTGTATTTAAACTACCATACCCGAAACTTGTCCTGTCGCTGAGCGACGTGTTTTGTCAAAACTTGGCATTAGAACAAAACAGTACAAATGAAATATACCTCCAATTTTAAAGCTTTTAATTACTCTTTGATTGTAGTAGATAGACCTATTCATGCCCGCAACTTTTTCATCTCTGTCCACCACGGAACCATGGTAGCAATTTGTAGCAGAGCGTGGTTGAATGGGTCTAGACAAAGCCCCTTTTGACGGCTACAAATAGAAATCTACATCATACTCTAAAATTTTTCTTGGTTGCTGGGAATTTTCAAAATTCGTTAGATTCTCTATCAACATGTATTGTCCTCGTGAAGTCCTTGCACGCGGGTATTTGCGCAAGGAGGAATTGATTTATGAATTTATAATTAGGAAGGTCCAATCTGGAGGCACGGTTGTGGTATATATTGTCAAACTTAAGGAATCCTTAGACCTTACTATTTGTATCCCGGTATTTGGGGAGAAAGAAATTGATGAGGCTCTATATACTATCCTGCATAATACCACCGAGCCAGCTTCCGTAGTTAGTTTTTCTGAAGTAACCGATTCATCTGCTAATCAACTTAAAAGAGATCAAGCTAGACAGTTTCCCTTCGATTATAGGGTTAGGGACCTATTATCTCTAAAATTGAAGGACGATCATGCTAAGGAAGCAAGTAATGTACTAGAACACCTGTCTGATATGTCGAATAGAGTTAGTCAATTGTTATCTGGAGCCGCTAGTGTTAAAGTTGACACTGTTCCAACAGTAAATGTAGGTGAGGAAGAGGACTCTAATAAGGCTATTGAGAGTAGGAAATCTGTTGCTACTCAACAAACGTCTGCCCCATCGGAAACAGCGTCGGCCCATCAGAGACAACTTCCACCATTCGTTATGACTAATGCAGTGTTTGGACCTCCTCAACATCCAATGCCGTCACCTATTATGTCGCCCGGCTTCAACAGCTTGCCCCACCCCTTAGCCATGTTGCTTAAGGGTATATCCAAGTTCTCCATTAACTCAACTAATGAAGTCATTTCATTTTAAAGATTTTTAGACGAATTTCAAGACCATGCTTCAGTGTTTGCTCTCTCTCACTCCTAAATACTTCAAATAATTTACCCATATTATGTAGATGTCCTCTCGGACAAAACAGTAAAGCAACAGCTGATAGATCTTCAATAGAAGACTTCCATGCCCATTTTTTGGCTAACCTTATTCCGGCTAGAGCTATGTTATCCTTCATCCAGAAGTACTATTGTAGAGTACAGAGGTTGGACGAGAACATTGCCGACTTTATTCAAGATATAAAGTTTTATACAAGGGTATTTGCCCTTCATTTTCCTGAAGAACAAATTGCGCAGACGATAGTAAAAGGAATCTCTCCGCCCTATTGGTCATACCTACGCTTTGCATCTCGGCCTCAAACTTTCTCGGTACTCGAGCCGAAAGCGTGGGGTATGCTGACACTTTACAAGTCGCCAGAGAGCCCTCTCCGTCATCTAATAGTGCTCGGCCTCCACCACGCTGAACCTTTCCCACACGCAAGTGTAATGCATGTGGATCAACTGAACACCTTAGGAATAAATGCCCCTTGGTAAAATCGAGCGGAACTAGGAACGGAGCGGGTCCGTCTCAAGGTTGCTTCAAGTGCGGGTCATTTTCACATCTTGCTAAGAATTGCTCTTCAAGTAACAGCGCACCATCTTGTTTAACTTCTGGTGTTGCCTCCACGAGTACAAGTGATAGGAAGTGACTAGTGTTACCAGCTGAGTCACATTGTTCCTCTTCCAGAGGCTCAGCCCCTGTTGGAACAGGCAACGAATTTTTAAACATATAAGTTCATCTATTGGAGGCCCTAGGGAATGCCTTAAAATTGCTTCCATGGCTCCAGGATTTGTACCGTATCTTAAAATTGACGTAAATAACGAACCAGTCATGGCTCTATTAGACTCAGGTAGCGTGAGTTCCACTATTTCCGAAGAGTAGTATTCTAAAGTAAAAGCTTGTTGTAAATTCCCGTACTATCGTTTCTCTTCTATTAAATGTATTTCGGCAAACTCGTCACAATTGGAAATTTTAGGCTTCCTTTTCGCTAAAGTTTGCATTTCAAAATTTACCTGGAAGGTTAAGTTATTTGTAGCTAAGCAATTGTCCTGCCCCGTAATATTGTAATATTGTGCTCCACATCCAGAGCAAGTCGTGCACATTCAGGCTTGCTAGTAACTTTAATATCACGTTGTTGAAATGTAATTCAGTGTCATTTGCATGTTGTTAGATCTTAGGCATCTACCTGAGGACCAGACTGAAAATATTAGAAGATTGTGTCAGTCTTATCCTGACGTATTTTCAGATACCCTTGGCATCACTGACCTTATTGAGTACAAGATTTAACTAACTGATTCTATTCCAGTTATGTTTCCTCCTTATAGGCTGTCCCCACCTAAAATGGAAGCTCTTAAGGAAATCATTGATCAGATGTTAAGGTATGGTATCATTCGACCTGACAAGCCAGCGTATTCATCGCCCAATTTTCTTTTACCGAAACCTCAAGGTGGTTTCAGGCCTGCGATTGATTACATGGCGTTGAACCGTAAGGTTTTGTTACAATCTGTGCCCCTTCCGTATCTTCATTCTTGTTTTTCATGGTTTCGCAAGGCTAATTTCTTTACCATCTTAGATCTTAACCAGGCATATAATCAAATACCTCTGGCAGAAAAATCCAAACACCTGACAGCTTTCGTCACGGATTGGAATCTGTATGAATAAAATCGCGTGCGTTTCGGGCTCCATACGAGTGCAGCTGTCCTTACTAGACAGCTAGATAGGGTCTTCTTGGACACCAAATTCGAATATCTGTATGATTACCTCCAAGATATCATCGTCTTTTCAGGGACCTTCGAAGAACACTTAGATCTGACGGTCCTCAATCGCCTTCGGAAGGCTGGCTGACTGTTAAATTTACTAAGGTAGCTTTGGTAAGCCTTCTATGTCGTTCTTAGGTCATAATGTGTCGTCCGATTGTGTTTTTACTGATCATTCCAAAAGACAGGCGATTCGTGATTTCAAGGCTCCTAAGGACATCAAGGGAATCGCTAAATTCATTTTCTAATGGGGCGGCACTCCTGTATTTACTTCGCAGGAAAGGTGTAAAATTTGAATGGGGGCCGTCGCCGCAAGCCGCTTTTGAAGACCTTAAATTAGCTCTTCGTAACGCCCCTGTATTAACCATGCCCAATTTCCCTAAGAAATTCATTGTCCAAACTGATGCCTATTCATCTTCTGTGGCTGCTGTCCTTCTTCAGGAAACGGAACTTGGAAGGCGGCCCATCGTATATGAGTCTAGGACCTAATAGGCTCAAGAAGCCAAGTATTCTATTAATGTATTAGAGGGTTTGGCAGTCTTGTTTGCCCTCGAGAAGTTCCGCCTTTATCTGGAACATGTCAAATTTGAATTAGAAACAGACAACCAAGCCTTAAATTGGGTTTCAACTAGGCCTTGTCGTACTGGACGTACGGCCCATTGGGCTATTAGGATCTCAGCATTCCAATTTGATGTACGACATGATAGGGGATCAGAAAATGTAGTTGGTGACGGACTAAGCTGCATTTTTCTAGTGATGTTGAGACCAGTGTACAGGAAGATAGTTCTTCACTTTCCATTCCCATGCCTCCTAGTACTAATGCTATTTTGACGGATGCCCCTATGCTATTTCCTGACATTAGGAATTATTAACGAGAAGATCCCGTGCTAGCTCCGATAATGGAAACGCTTTCTTCTGGGGAATATGTTGTCCCTTATGTATTGTGGAACGGGTTTATTTGTTGCCTTTCGAGGCATAATCAGAAGATGAAAGTTGTGGTTCCAAACGTTCTTGTGGCAATGATCTTCAAATACTATCATGAGACCCCATTAGGGGGGCACTTAGGCATCTTCAAATCGAGGGAAAAGTCAGATATTTATTTGGAAGAGTTTGGACGGCGAAATGATTAAAGGTTGTAAATCTTGCTTGCTCAGTAAGCCCACCTTGTCTACTAAGCTAGGGCTATTGTTTTCGCATCAATCATCTAGCGCCATGGAGCGTTTATACATAGACTACGTTGGACCCTTCCGCCAATCAAAGGGGAACGGGAATAACATTTTTCTTGTATGTGTAGACGACTTCACTAGATCTTCATGGTTGTTTCCCAATAGGCTGACTACCGCTCAGTCTACTATTTCTTGTTTTAATACTATCTGCTTCTTTTGGTCCCTGTCAATATATAGTTTCTGATAATACAAAGGCTTTCACATCTAACTTATTCCGAAAATTCAGTTTCAATCGGCCCATATCTCATGTAACAACTTACGCTTAGTACCCTCAACCATCTCTGGCTGAGGGGATCAATCGTAATCTTCGATCTGTGTTGATCGCTTTTCATCATGGAGATCATTCCAAGTGGGATACTTCTCTGCATTGGTTATGTTTTGCTTTAAATTAGGCTGTTCATGAGTCCCATAAGTTCACTCCCCCTCTCTCATGTTTAAAATTGTTCCCAACTCGCCGCTGTCTAATCTTTGGTCACTCAATGACATATTACCAGAGACAATAGGTCCTGATAATATCAGAGACCTGTAGAAGAAGGCTAAAAGTAATCTGATGGCTTCTCATGAAAAGGTTAGAGAGAGATATGATCGTGGACATAGGCTCACCAATTTAAAGGTTGGAGATCAAGTTAAGGTTAAGAATTTCGAACCTACGGGCAAGATTGCCCTGGATTTCATGGGCCATGTATTATTTTGGACTTCCTAACTCCTGTCACTCTTTTGGTCAGCAACCCAGCAATTGAGAGGGTATTTAGAGTTCACTTTCGCAGATTAAACCGGTATAATCCTTTGTTTTGCAGTATAGGCCCCTAAGTCATGGCAGTAAGAAAACAGTTATATACCGGGCGAGTTGGCCGTGCGCGTAGAGGCGCGCGGCTATGAACTTGCATCCGGGAGATAGTAGGTTCGAATCCCACTATCGGCAGCCCTGAAAATGGTTTTCCGTGGTTTCCCATTTTCACACCAGGCAAATGCTGGGGATGTACCTTAATTAAGGCCACGGCCGCTTCCTTCCAATTCCTAGGTCTTTCCTATCCCATCGTCGCCATAAGACCTATCTGTGTCGGCGCGACGTAAAGCCCCTAGTAAAAAAAACAGTTATATTTCTTCGACGTCCGTTCTGTAACAATTTTTTTAAAATATCAGTTTGTAAGGTATATGGGGAGGCCTTCTGCCCCTCCCATATCCACCTAAGGGCAATAACTTGTGCATATACTTAATCCTGTACAACCTTCCCCTCTAGTGAGGTTTATTTTATCCCGTTGCCCGCCTCTAAGCCCAAGCCTGCTAGTCACATATGCAGCCCGCCTCATCTGAAACTGCAACTTAGAAAAGTACACAACTCTCGCTCTCCACAAAATAACTAACAAATGACAGCCTCAGTGCCCTCTCCTTCATCTGCGGCCGTGTCTCAACATCTGGCGCGGGGTAAGGGCCCACTCTGCTCTGGCCCAGTCTCCTGCATAACGGCGTACTGGAACACCATCCTTTCCGGCGAGGGCTGTGGCGCCTACCCATCTTGGAGCAGTACCACTATATCTGGTCTGTGGTGACCATCACCATGGCTACCCCTCTCTAGGTAGCGAGAGAGATGTTTCTGAGAGTACTTGGGGGATCCGGGCGACCCCACCAGGCTACCGGCTGCGGCGGCTGCTCTTGCCGTCAAAACTTAAAATGTAAGACTTCAAGACTTGTTTTTAACGTAAATTTTTAAAAATGAACTTTTCAAGAAAATGTATGCCTGTAAAATACAACTTGATATTTTTTCTTCTAACAACCAAAATGTCAAACTTTAACTTTGAGGAAAGACTCTAAGGGAGGGGAGGTCTATACCGCCCCGTTCATTCAAATGAAGCGCCTTGAAGAATGCCATCTGATATATGAATGTCGCAACTACTAGCGCAAGAAGTTTGGACTTTTCTCTACAGATGTCTCTGCCAAAAACTTATGTTATGCTCTCTAGTGTGAAGAGGAAATATTCAAATCCAAAAGTAATTTTTATTTTGAGGTTTCGTAAACTGGGTTTAATATGATTTGCTTTTGGTTTATTACAGTTTGCAACATTTCTACCTCTGTCCACTAATTTCAAATATCGACCAATATAAAAAATTATATTTTCCTTTTAGCCAATAGGATCCGTCTTGTACCTTTTTGATTATCCAATAAAATTTGGACGTGTGTTGGGTCTTAGCTCAGAGCTTTCTAGAACCTTTCTCTAGGGTATAAAATCGGCTACCTTTTCGAGCTACCTTGCCTTATTGATCGTCCAGTCTACTGAGTGTGTGTTAATAGAGGAGGTGGGGGCGTCTCGCTCTTCATTGAGTATTCCAGCAGATTAAGGTAATGGCAGCCCTTTAATAACTATGTGAGAGCCTCTGAGAGCTAACTCGAGGGCAGGATTTCCTATCTTTAATAATGTAACATTAAATTACCAGTCTTCTAAAATGTAAATTTCTAATTCTAATGTACATTTTAAACGATCCGAAAAGCACTTAGTTAAAATTCGGGACTAGAGAGAGTGACACCTCATGAGTGTCCAATAGGACTTGACTTAGAGGTGACTATGACTTTGTAACCGTTTTCTGTCTGTAGCTTTCGTAACTTAAATTTTCTCCATCCAGTCACCTCAGTAGTATAGGCTTAGCCTCTGCAACTTCGGGCCGAAGCCCAAAGAGGGTTTTAACCTTTTTAGTCCAAATTTCAAGGAGTGCAAGTGTCCGGCTCCGCATCATTTTGATTTTTGGGCCAATAACTTTAATAAGTTTTTTTTCCCACCAAGTTCCGGTAGAATTTAAGGCTGTTGAGTGTTTAAGACAGTGAATGCGGTTTGAATTGTAAAATGTAGGTTGTGCCTCGAGAGGCCTGGAAAGTGTTAATTTTATTGAGCAAAGATGCACTGGTTGTAAATGTAAAAGCAGAAGGTTGTCTTGAGAAGGCATATAAGGATAAGGATATAAGGTTCGGAGCGCAGCCTCCTAGATATATTCATAGAGCATAGGTACTCTTTCAATTATTGTAGAGGTGTTAGTGTAAATATTGAATGGTGCCTTTTGGAAGGCGGTAACGTTGTAGAGCAAGAGGTACTCTCGGCAGATTGTACGTTGTAAGTACTCTGTAAATGAAACTGGGAGACCTGTCTCCTTGACCACTGAGTAGATGGAGCAATAGTACTCAAGTAACATTTGTGAAATTGGGAGCTTTAAGCTCGTATTGTTAATTAGCAATTTTGGTCTATTTTCTTATTTCTCCTATCTTGTATCTAAGCTAACGAGCTAGTTCTGTACCTGAAATCTTATTCTGTTGCTGAGAGACTTGTTTTGTTAAAACTTAGCATAAAAACAAGAAATCAATATAACTCTAATTTTAAAGCTTTTAATTAATCTTTTGATTGTCATAGATAGACCTATTCATGTCCGCACCTTCTTTCCGCTCTGTGCACCACGGTGTCTCCGTAACAGAAATAAATGATTAAAAAATGTACATTTTCTATGATGCCCCTCACTTGATTAAATCACTCAAAACAATTTAAAGAAGTATGATTTAAATGTAGGAGGGAAAATTTGTAGCTAGTCTCATACTGAAGAATTTTATAACAAAGATTCAACCATTGTTCCCAGACTAGCCCCAAAATTAATAAAACAATGTATTTCACGCCCCTCCTTTTCACCAATGAGAGTGTGTTTAGCTGTTCGGACTATGAGTCATTATCTTGCTTGTGGCATAAAGGTGCATGTTCAATTTAATTCACTTCCATCCTCTGCAGCTATTAGAGCTGGTTTGATTGAAATATGTGACATAATACTTGACATCTTGAATTCCTCAAAATGTAGTATCACAGGCCCTAACCTGTATAGAAAACACCTTTGCAGTGATCCTAATCGTTTAGAAGAATTGGTAGAAATTGAAAATATCTAAGGCAGATCATTGTATTAACCCTTTATAGGGCAACATTTTTTTTGTTCATAATGGCTAAAAAGTACCTCCTAAAGTAAATATTGGAACCAACAAACCTTTAATCAATAGCAGCTAAATCCTTTTATGATAATCACCACTAAAATTGTTTGGCAAAATTTTAACCACAATCCTATTAGGGACATGCATATTTTGTGGTCAATAAATTAACCACATCCATAAATTATATTCATTTATTGAATTTGTTTATTGGACTATGGTTTTTGAATATACATTCAGAGAAGAAAATCAAAAATATCTCAAGTGGAGAAGCTAAATTCACAGTACATTGGGTCCAAATGGGCGAGAGAATACAAAGCTTTTAAAACTATTGGGCTCTTTTGCTCTATTAGTAAAATTATACTGTGGAGGCTGCCGAGTTAGACTCGAGGAGTCAGAATCTGGTTCAGTATCAGAATATGAATCGGATGTTGAAACTAAAGATTGCTGGCTGTTATCTGCTTGGTCCGGGTCAGCTGGACCATACATGATCCCATCCGAATCCTCTTCCATCAACTGTGCACTGATGGTACCTGTCAATGCTTCGCCACTGCTCGTACTAGTAACTGCTACTGGTATGACTAAGGCATCCTCAGCATCCGAATCACCACCGGCTTCTGAATCTTTTCCTAGTGTATCCCACAGTTCCTCAATTTCAGATGTTCGTAGACGTGGCATGCTTCTGCGACAGTAAATATAAGAAAAATATAAGAAAAAACTGATTTATTAAAATAAAAGATACAATAATCATGCACCACCATTAAGTCTTTCTTCATCCAAGACTTCATTTTGCACTATGGACTTTGTATACTGTTTCAAGGAGCATCTAAACAAGCTGTAATACGTTTACGAGAGTTTTCAAGTTACTGCTTTCATATTATTATCTCCATATCATCTAAGCACAATACATTCTTATCAATATTTCAACTTTAGTCTACAAAACACACTTTGTACTCACCTAATATCACAGTAAAACCACAGGAAACTGGAGAATAACCAATAATTTAGCAAGAAAAGCAAGACCTGCAAAATGAAAAAGTGAGGTTAGATTGGACAGCTGGTTACAAATCCTAAAGTATAATCACATATTTGGCTACAACTTTCGCAATCAATTACAGTCATAGCAAAAACTATTACTTTTACTAATAACTCACTGATATAACATAGTATTATGAAAATAAATAACAGAAATATTAACTTACCAGCTGAATAAACTTCGTGTGCTGCTATTAGCTATCGGAAATGCACTGTGGTTAAAATTTTGACCACAAAAAAAAACGCGGGCGCTTTTCTCTGGTGGCCGTACTAAAAACTAAGGTTGTGGTTAATGTTGGGACCACAAAGCGTTCTAGCTGAACACTGATGATGAGAAGGTTGAGTTTTGTAGCTAAATACAATATATGTTCAACCTTATTCAAGGTGGTTAATTAATTAACCACTATCCTATAAAGGGTTAAACAGAAGTGATAATAGTAAATTCTACCTAAAATGTATTCAATGTTGGGTAGATAATATCACTGCTCTTAATATTTTGTGGTCAGGATTGATGGAGCAATGGATTTTCAACTTCTCTTCACTAGAAGACTGACACAAGATTGTCTGCAAAATTCACTTACCATTGTCAGAGGTAAAGAGGGCAATAATGTAGCTCCAGATGCATCTAATATTCACAGTGCATTAAGAACTGTTAGATAAATAACTTACTATCGCCATCACAAGATAGCATTTGTGATGCTGATGCATCAGTATTGCTAAACAAATACAATTATTTGAAAATGAGTTACGCTGTGAATGAAAGATTAAATATTAGTGAAAAGAGACCTAATTGTAATGAAAAGAATGAGATCATCGACTGTAATGTGCAAACCTCACAGGCAAATGCAGACAATTATGTTATTGGTTGAGCAATCCCAAGACTGCCACACAATGTGTGTAAAAATGTTTTGATGTCCCTTGAACTTAATTCCCATGACCCTGAAAACTTCATCTTACTAGTGAAGAAATATGAATCAAGTACCGGTAACATGATTTTCCCCAATGAATGTTCTCACATGTTGTGTTCTAAAATGTCCAGTGTTTATCAGAATAATCTAAATAAATTCACATGTGAAATCACTCAAGATGTCAAAGACAAGTTAGCGAAGACCTTAATAAATGAATAATGTTAGTGTAGAAGGTATGTGTGACAGTTGTTATTCCTTTTTGGCCCATGAAGACTTTGCAGTCCTCAATAAAGACTTTGTAAATTACACAAATGGTTTCTACACATCTCAGCAGAGTCCAGCTCCATGGCTAAATGGTTAGCGTGCTGGTCTTTGGTCACAGGGGTCCTGGGTTCGATTCCCGGCAGCGTAAGGAATTTTAACCATCATTGGTTAATTTCTCTGACACGGTGCTGGGTGTAAGTGTCATCTTCATCATCATTCCATCCTTATCAGGACGCGCAGTTCGCCTACGGGAGTCAAATCAAAAGACTTGCGCCTGGCGAGCCGAACTTGTCCTCGAACACTCCCGGCACTAAAAGCCATACGCCATTTTTTACCTCAGCATAAAAACAAAAATGCCATATTACGGAAAGTAACACATACGTAATTTCATGTTCAAGTGCATTGAGATGTACATAATAAAGTATAGGTATATAATTAAGGTATGTGCATGGTTGTCAGTACATATGGTTGCCTGGTCTGTAGTTGTATGCAAATTGTTACATAAATTTGTCATGACTAAACTTCAAATTGTGGAAAATAGCAGGTGTACAGTAGGATAATATACTTTTGAATGTATATGACGCATGTGAAAAAGTAGACAGTAGGCCATCACATGAAAAATCCAGTAATTTTGGTCTAGGTATAGCCCTAAAATTGATGTTACCTTTCATGTCTTAGGGTATTTCGTGACGAATAAAATGTAATAACCGCAGATCAAACATTTTGTACTTGAGAAGCTATTCCATAATTCATTTAAAACTTAAAATCAGTTCAATACAATACAATTTCGAGACCTGTAGTTTAGGTATTATGTCATAGCAGCCACAAGGAGCAGTCGACTGCGAGCCGCTAGATAGTGGTAGTGGCTGCACTTTCGAGAGTGTTTCTGCTATTATCTTTATAACCTACTTGGTGTGGCCATGTAATGCGTACAGAGGGCACTTCACATCACACCATCTGGAACGTTCATCTTGTTTCAAATGATGCTCTTATAGAACCAAGTGAAGATTCGCTTGAAAAAAACAGCAGACCCTGCTCCATTGCGGGACAAGCGCTAACAGGTATTACTTGCCTATGAAGTGCTCTGTAACAACACAGTAAACTGTACTCTGGTCCGACATCAGTACCGTTAACACGTAGTAATACGAGCTTGTGTCATGAGCTCGAATATCTTACTTATAGCGATGGCAAGTAATTGAATTACTTGTAACGACTAATTTCTTAGTAACTTTTACTCGTAATTTACTTCTGAAAATAACATTTTAATCGATACATTGTAGTAATCGATATACATCGCATCGAGAGCTTGTTAACTTTGGAGCCCCAGCACTCGTTCATTTACTCGTTGCTTGTTGAGATTTAGGTAATCGTGAGACGGTGGTGGTGATTATTGTTCTAAGAGGAAGTACAACTGGACAACCATCCTCTATTAACACTAATCAGAGGGAAAACGGAGAAGTGAAGGTATCGGCAAAATAGAGGGAGGACTCTCAAACCGTGGAGAAGCCTCATACCAGACTCAGCTAGCGGAACCGTGGTCACCAAACGACACTCCCAAGTTGACAGTCCTTGATCTCCCTTAAAATCGCCTCATACTACAGGCAGGGAATACAGCCCCACGTCGTGGAGAATGGAGCCGGAATAAAGACGTGACAGTGAACGGGTTAAGGCATTTCCACTCCCCTATTTGAATAAGTTACCCTGAAAACTCGAAAGTGACATTCTATTTTCGCTCGGGAGCTATCATTTTGAATGTCTGTTTAGTCTCAAGCAGCGATGATAGCCACTTAATATCCTTGTACTAAAAGGTACAAAACAGACAAATGAATTTCCTTCTGGCATACCCATGTAAAAAACTCAGTGGTTCTCTGAAGACTCGCGTCCTACGATTATTGTAGCTTTACTGCATTCAGAAATTAATTTCTGCTCGGGTAATTAATTGAACCCAATCACTTTTAATTTGCACTTTTCCCATCACAGCTTAGTTACAGCATAACTAAAATGTTTCCACAGAGCTAGTGACCACATAACAGTCGGGAGAAAATGGGATCAAACCCCACCTCAGCAAAATTGAATATTAATTTCTGTGGTTTCCAAATTGCACACCAGGCAAACTAAGGCCAGTGTAACTTCCTTCCCTATGTCATTGTCACCGTAAGACCTGTCCGTGTCGGTCTGAGAAAATACTGGGTGAACATCTAATAGTGAACCTGCCACCTGATGACTGCCCTAAATGCAGATCAGTGGCGACTGTCTGAAAGTTGCACCCTCCTTTTTCAATACCACGGTTATTCATAAACGCATCAAGGAATCAAATGCGGCATTTCTTGGGGGAATGTTTGCAAAGGATTTGTTGGAAGTAAGAGCTAAAATGTTTAGATTGAAATGCATAATATCGCATAGTGCAACTAGTGACCCACTCAAGCTTCCTATGGGTTCAATAGTTTCTTTGTAGCGACAGGCCTCTTATGTCATTGGGCGTTCTCCCCTGTGCATAGCTCAGTATGACAGCCGTCAGCTCCCTCCTTTCAACCTGTGTTATGTTCAAACCCATTCTGCCATTTCAATGAAACCACGGCAGCATAACATATAGCTTGGGTTCGATTCCAGTTAAGTGGTTAAAAAGTTATATGCGGCTCCATTGGGGGTGCACCTGAAATTAGCTGCACTAATTCAGGGTGAGGACGCGAGTTTACTGAGCCAACAGCTTTTCAAACCAAATATTCAATGCAAAATATATTTTTATCGTCATAAGTTCATTGAGATCATTCATTATTATTTTGATAAATACTATGTAATTAATATCAAAATATGGTTTCTAATTTCAAGCCTGATTTTATACCCTAGTAAAATCACATTTCAAGCACTGGGATAAGTGGATCATTAGTCTGCCTTATTCTCCGCTGACACAGCCACTTGCATCGATTCTCACTTTCACACCTGTTTAAAAAGTAATTCAAATACTTCTGCAGGGATCAGTGCAGGAACTACTGAAAGCGTAAGCGTGGTGGTGAGGAGTGAAAACATGAAAATTATAAGATGACTGATGTGCTTGTCATTAGTGTGATGGGAAAATTACGTACATTACTTCAAGTTTCCCATCTGTGCCATATCTGAAGGCTACCTACCTAAGTGAGATCAAGCTACATATTTCCTTGCCAGCGTCTTCAACGGTAACGTTCCTCGAGGTCACATACCTGGATGATCTATGGTGCTGACTATCCACACTGTCCTCAGCCTGTAGAGCGGCTTCAACCACTTAATTCGACGATACTGTTTATTACTCTATTCAACTCCCAATTAGAGAGCGGCATATGGTCTGCACCCCTCGGGAACAAAGGAGGCAGAGAGCTGCTAATTTAATCACAAGGAAGATGGGGCTGGGGCCAGCACTAACTCATATTTAACAGTTTTATTACCTTGAAACAATTTATTTACATTGGTACAAGCCTTAGCATAGAATACCATTCGCTTCCAGGCAACGACACAACACAGAGTTCTTTGTTACCGGAAGAATCCCTCACTGTTGTAGCACTGAACCTCCTGAGAGGAGGAAGGGCTCCTCCTCACCTCCAAGGCGCAGGTAAGGATCGTACTACGGATAGAGGGAGACATACTAGATTACTGTTGTGTGTCCAAGTAACTTACTTATTCAATGAGCACTGCTCTAGGAAGCGTACCACCTCATGGTGCCTTCCCCCCTCCGTTTGGCAAGGGTTAGAGCTGTGCAACTATTAGTCTTTGCATTGAAACTAGTGGGGTCTTGTGTGATGAGGTATCTCACTATATCGAGGTGACCCCACTGAGCAGCTTGTACAAGAGTAGTACCCAGCAACTCCCCAGTAACACCTCCCTCCTCCACCAGGTACATCACCACCTCCACGTGGCCCTGTACGGCTGACAAGGAAAGTGCAGGCACTCCTTGTCTGTGGGTAATAATGTTCACATCAATGACACTCATTCCAAAGGACATTCCTCTCGACCTCGATTTTCTCCTTTCCTACCAGTGCCTCCACAACATGCAGCTGTCCCCTTCTTCATCATGGTTCAAATCGGTACGTTTCCAGTCCACACAGGGATTTCTTGCAAGAAGGAAATTCACCACATTGATATATCCCTGATCAGCGGACCAATATAGAATTTGCCGAAGGATTTCGTGACCTGGTTCGTACTGGACGAGCAGTTCCCGCCACCATGTACCTTCCTCTCTTTTCCGCCAATCCTCTCTCTCTGGAGAGGAGGTTTCTCTCTCATCTCGCAAGCCAGCTCTCTCTTCTCAACAACCTTCTCTCTGTCCTTACATGCTCTTTCCTTATCCTCCTCTCTCTTCTTACATGCTCTCCCCAACTCCTCTCTTCTTACGTGCTTTCTCCACATCCTTTGCTTTCTTCTCAAATGCCTCTTCCCTCTGTTCTATCACTATCTCACTCTTTTTCAGCACATCTTCCCATGAACTCGTGCTGTTCTCTGTCTCCTTAGGCGTTTTCACCAATTCTTCCACTTATCTGGTGTCATCTTCCAGCTGCAATTCCCTAATCTCCACATGTTCCGCCAGTGACCATTGTAGTGCCGCACATAGTCGTACCGAGTCTGGAACACACAATAACACCACAAATTAACAGAGAGTCCTCCTTTGAGCGGTTTACATGGGATCATGTTAATGAAACTGGCCACCATGAGAATTACCTGAAAGGAAATTGATTAAGTTACGAAGTGCTGCAGACATGGCAACCCTATTATAATGTTCAAGAAACCTACTTCGTCAGCTGAGTGGCACTGTAGTCACATTGCTAACAAAGAAAGAAAGAATAAATTGCACGCTAAAAGGATGATTTAAACATTGAATTTATTTTGCAATGTAGAGCCTCACCTGCCACACGTTTTATATTGAACTACCCGTATTTCTCAATGTTCATGGTTGAATGTTTACTTCTAGGATTGTCACGGCCTGTCAATTATCTATGATGTGATTTTTTGGAGATTTCTTTGCTGAGAGAGAAATTTATATTCTTCACTTTTTAATTTTAGTTTTAAAGTTAATATACCGGTATATTTCATTAAACATTCTATTATTCTGTCTTAGGTTTCTTGGCAGCTCAGGTTGTCTACGGAATAGTTCATCCTTTCAAAGTAATAGCAACCCTCGATTACCTATTCAAAGAAAGTTAAACAACTATAATTAATGCCAGGCTTAGCTTGAGGTACTCTAACCGCTATTACCACGCTCGGAACCTAAGAGCTCATAACACCCCTTTTTAGTTGCTTCTTAGAGCAGTATTCCATCACCCTCCTACCTATGTGACATCACTCCACCGAGAGTCGCAAGTTAGGAAGGGCATCCGGTTAGGAGGATAGAACCTCGAACTGGGGTAATACGTGAAAAAAGCCCTAGCACAGCCTTCACCGGCTTAGTGCCATAAGATCCCTTGTATACGCGTGCTTCTACTTACTTGTGTCAGGCCACTCACTCTTATCTATCGTATCCTACCTTCTTCGGTTAACTCTCGTTCTTTTGCGACCCCCACGCTATTACGTTTACGAGTGATAAGGTGTCCTTAATATCCACGCCTTTCGTAGCTCTTGTCTTTCTGTGGCTGATACCTTGCGCGGTCGCTCCACTCCTCAAGACCTAAGGTCGCTTTTCAGCGTTAAGCCTCAATGAATAAAGCATATTGTATATTAAGTCTTACACCATCTCCCTGGTACCATGTCAAGTCCCAGGAGGTTAACGCGTGGTCAACGCGATTTTAGGCCTGCAGGAGAATCGAATGTGAAGTGTAGGTAGGGATTTCATTCCATATTCGGGAATTCTGATAATACGCGAAATCCTGCAGAGCTAAATTCCGGCACAACATTATTTTTTACCTATTATATTGGGTATTCAGTACAAAGATAGGTTAGGTCTTCCTGCGTGATTGTACCTAAGTTGCGAACTTATAGAAAAAATGAACTTTGTATTCCATGTGTCAGCAAATACATCCAAACTAGTCAACTTGCACGAGCAGTTACTTTTTTTGCTGATATGTGCATCCTAGGTTCAACATTTCTAG
This sequence comes from Anabrus simplex, assembly GCF_040414725.1. NCBI lineage: Eukaryota > Metazoa > Arthropoda > Insecta > Orthoptera > Tettigoniidae > Anabrus > Anabrus simplex. Next base: position 13,026,193 of record NC_090278.1, on the reverse strand, counting down.
AATTTCCAAGATGCTTCCCAATATTACGCCCCCAATGAATAAAATATTTGTATTACACCATATCCCTAGTCCTATGTGTAGCCATCAGCTTCCACAAATCTCAGCATCAAAGTCGAATCTCAAACTTGAGACTGTAACGCCCTTGTAAAGTTAAGCCTGGCGTCAAACGCATGGGTTAACCTAGCACTTTTGACCATAATCACGTCAGCAATTAGGTCTTGAGATGTTAACGCGTGGGTGAGACGGGGTGATGTACTGGTCATCCTCCACAGTTGTATCCCCCGACCCCCAGAGTCTGTAGCTCCAGGACACTGCCCTTGAGGCGGTAGAGGTGGGATCCCTCGGTAAGTCCAATGTAAAAAACGACCCTGGAGGGCAAACAGATAAAGAAGAAGAAGAAGAAGAATAAGAAGGAGGAATTAGGGAATTGCCTCTATAAGGCTCTGTGTATGCCTATTTACCCCTGTGTCCTAGCACAGCTCTCCCCTGAGTTAGCCCTCCCTATTAATCACCCTTACGACTGGCAGTACACCATTGATGCAATTTTACCCCTCCACCTCACCTCATAAAAATGATGATCTGAGTGGAGTGACGTCACCGCGAACAAGCTTGGGCCTGTAGCTGAAGACTCCAAGTTCTCTCAAGTCAGGTGTCTTGCGTCATAACACACTGTGGCATTCCTTTACAACGCCAGATAGGAAAAAATACAACTTAGCTCGCAAAGTCATTCTTTTTTTTTTCTGCTGACATGTAGACGTCTCCACATTTACTGTAGTCAGTACATCTTCATCGTACACATATTTCAATCAGGGTGAGGATATTTGAAATGCACTTAAGCTCTTTTAGTTTTTGAGTTTATGTCAACTCCACGTTCGAATCCTTTGGAGTGGCATTTACTCTGCTCACCTAGGGTTGAAGTGCCCCCTACAAGAGTTAGCCAAGGAGGTTAGATAGACGACAGCTTAGCACACAATATGCCTAGACTCAGATACAGACCCCCGTGATTTCGCCAATGCAGACACAACAACAGCACAGGTTGCTCGGCTCCTACCTAAGGAAAGGGTGCCCCTGGAGGAGCTTTACTCCTCTAGAACCCCACCATATCAGAATGAAGTGTCCTACAAGAGTTGGCTCAGGAGGTTAGATAGACAACAGCTTAGCACACAACATGTCTAGACTAAAACTAAATACCCCTAGTTCACCAATGCAGATACAACAACAGTACAGGATGCTCGGCTTTTACTTAAGGCAAGAGTGCCCCTGGAGTAGCTTTACTCTTTTAGGACACCACTACATCAGAATAAAGTGTCCTACAAGAGTTGGCCAAGGGGGTTAGATAGACAACAACTTAATATACATCATGCCTAGACTCAGCTAAAGCCCCAGTTCGCTAACCCATGCTCTCTCAAGTCAGGCATCTCTTTTAGTAGCCTCTTTCGACAGTATTCCATAAGATAACGGCATCCTATTGTCTGAAGGTGTCAGAGGACGTAACACGTGTCTAGTATCATAATCTCCAGAAATCCCTTCTACAGCTGTAGTGTTGTATCCAAGGGACAAGCTAAACCTTGGTATAAAATTTCCTACTTTCAGCTGGAAAAGTCAATGGTGCTTCAATGTGGTAGCAAATACTTGTACTGAATTGTGGATTTGTGACAATTAGGCCTGTATTCTACAGAGTCCTTGCGGTTACCCCGATAAGTCTTAAACTTATTACCGTATTATAAGTTCAATATTAATAGTTCATGGTGTAGGTTACTGTAGTCACGTACTTCAACAGATGAGTTCGGGATACAAGTTGCTACAGAATAGGTGTGGCCACCTCAAGTATATTCTGAGTTGTAGCCCTCCCTGTGAAAAGCCACTGCAGTGAGCTCAGTTTGATCAACGGCATTCTGTGAGAAAGAATTCCCAGACCACACTATCTTTTCATCGGTCTGTTTTCACATCAACTTTGCTGCATGGGAGTGAAAGCTGGGTGGATGTCGGGGTACATTATTTATGAGATATAAGTAACAGACCTGAAAGTGGTGAGAATGACTGCTGGTACAATCAGGTGGAAACAATGGCAGAAGGATATTCGGAATGAGGGTAGTTCAATTCCAATTCGTATAGTACAGCTGCTGATTTAATTTGGCTTTGGTGGTGGGTTCATGTTTGGCGAGTGGCGAAGAATAATGTACACTGCAAGAGAGGGTAAGAGAAGTACAGGGAGGACCAATACGACGATGGTTAGACTCAGTTCTTAACGAGATAACGATTAAAGCTATGAAACTAAATGAACCACAGAGGGTTGCAGACTGAACGCAAAATACGTGACAGTTGGAAATTAAGAAGTACTTATAAGACACACTTCTCGAGTCTTTGACAGTAATTTGTGTTTGTATCAAGCCTGTCCTTATTCCGAATACACTTACTTTATTCCTCCTTCCAAGATGCGCAGGGATGAAATGACGCCACTAGCTGCAGGAAAAGATGGCCGATACACAGTCTGGTCACGTGTCACAGCTTGTCGCTTCCATCAGAATACCTGATGTATTCAAACATGTGGAAAAAACAACTTCAGGAGAAAAAAATTAACAAGTAGATTTTGAGATAAAATAAACAACACTGAAATTACAAACAAACTTCAGAACTTGGCATTATAACATGAAATGTGATCACAGCGTACCATCCCACAAAATACTCTCAAGATTTCACAAATTACCTTTACTTCGCCGCCTGCATTGCTGCTAACGTCACTTCGTTTGCTACTGCGCTACTGACTTTATACGGCTACAGCTGCTACCTTCGCTCATTCTCCTCACTTCTGCAACCTGGGAACCTCTATGCCACTACAACATCATCTTATGATAAATGTGTTTGTGAACTTTCTACACTCGCCCTGTAACAGATCAGCCCTCCGCTTCTACAAATCAGTTCAATTCTGATAGCGGTGTGGTTCTGCTTTCGACGTATTTATGTGGACTTAACATCTTTGCTATCTGGACTCTTGTTCAGCACAGCATGGGTGAGAAAAGGTTTGACGAGCATTAAGTCCTCACAGTACGGCTTATTTACATTCATTTCAGCAGCTCCGTTAGCCTATCATCTACGAGTGTTTATTATGCTATCTCGAAATTTATGAAGTTCCCAGAGAAGCACAGTGATTACAGGTGGTTAACGATCCTTTGCATTATTTTGGTTACGTAACTGCGTGTGGCCATGTGCACTATTTTTCTTTACTTATGCCATTTTCAACTACGCGGGGCGGTTGCTTCGATTCATGTACCTTCCCCGAGTTCTCCTTTACCTTTTTCCAATGATGGGGTTCTTCCTTTTTAATGTTCGCCACTTCTTGTTATTGTTTATCTGAGATAAAGTAACTTTCACTGTTGTTATCTTTGCGACCATTCCAGTAATATGTGGTTACGAAAAGCAGTTACGAAAACGTAGTCACCTCAAATTCAAAATGAAGGGGAGCTCGAGAGGGTAAAGCACTCTCTATCCCCGATTTACAGTTGAAGTTATATGAAAAGATCGGAAATATTTACATGTTTCAATGGATAGTTTACATATTAAAGTTTTCGGACCTGCCCCGGGGGATAAACTGCTGAGCTGGCAAGAAATAAAGATGTTAAACGGCCATTACCTTGTTGAAAAACTGCTGCCTGAAGAAAGGGCGCTTCCCGCCCCCTGCTACATATTCACACATTGAGCTAGATGTTGTTCGAGTGGCGCCGAGACAAGAAAATCAGCAGTTTTTATACCCTCGCGGAAGATTCGAGACCTTTCATGAATAATTAAGACCCGCCCACTCAACTTTATTGGGTAGCTTAGAGTTACACATCGAATACACATCGAACCAGAAGATGAAACCTATGATTGGAGGAAAATTAATTACAGAAATTACTGATTGGCTAAATTGAAAACAGACGGAAAGAAAGGATTAATATTCCCACCCCTCCAATGACAGAACAAAATTTAGTAAAGACAAAACTTATGAATACCAAATTTCTTCAAAAAAGTTCCTTCACTTCGCACCAGGGTGCGTGATCATAATTTTTTAGTAGAGACATCTGTAAAGAATGTCCACACTTCTTGATCAATAAAAAACAAAAGCAAATCAAAAACACACAGTGACATCTTCAAATAAACAGTAGAGTAGGTTCAGTTGTTAAAGTTGAGGGTTTCTCCTGTAGAGAGGTACCTTAAGGCGGAAAATTAAAATGTGCGGCGTAGAGGTGTACCAACCGGTACAGTCAGAAAGTACCAAGTAGCATTGTTCGGGCCAAGGATAGAATCGACGATTGGAGTCCAGCTTCCAAGCCACTCCCAAGGATGATAGTCCCATAGGAGGCAGTTTAGATGGAGTCTCGGCCGGAACGAGGCGGGCCCATACCCCGCGGCGGCATCTCTCGCAGGTTGATACGATGTGGCCTCAGGTGAAGGTAGGGCACTGTAACATTGAACTTTGGGGCAAGATTAACTGACTCACAGACAGTGTTACATGTGATGCAGGTAAGGTTGGCGACTTTGGAGGACGAGTGCATGAAGTTTCTGACGCACGTTTGGAGGCAGTGTCCTTAATGGCAGAATTTAATGAAATAATTGAAGAGAATGTTTTCAAAAAAGTATTTAAACAAAAAATGAAAATTAAATTAGGATGTAACTTAAATACATACAACAATTCACAACCCGCAGGGGCAGGAGGCCTACTTATTCTAACTTGCTTATAAACTAATAAAACACTTAGAAAATAAATAAAATTAAATCTTTTCGTATCTCGTGTTACTCACCAAAAGGGTGATAGGAGTAAGGAAATCGAGTATAATGCAAGGTCCAGGAAATCTGGGGGCAAGCTTGCCCGCGGGAACAAAATGTTTAACCATAACCTGATCTCCAATTTTCTAAATTGGTGTGTCTTTGTCCATGGTCTTACCCAAGTTTTACTCTCTTATGAGAGGCCTTAAGATTATTTCCAGCTTTTCTCCATAAATACCGGATATTCTCTGGATCTATTGTATCTGGCAATAGCTCATTGATCGACTACAAATTTGCAAAGGAATATTTGGGACAAACTTAAACGTAAGAGAAAGTGGAGAAAATTTGTGAGGCTCATGATCTGCCCAGTTAAAGACTAATGGTAACCAGTGTAAGGAAGTGTCCCAACGAGAATGATCTTCTTGGTGGAAAGCAATAAGGGCAGGTCAAGGATTATGATTAAACCGATGAGCCAGGGATGGTTGTGGGTGGTGCGCAGACGTCGTAACATGTGAATAGAGAGATCGAAACAGAACTTACGAAATAAATTAGAGGGGAACGCATTAGCGTTATCAGAAGCAATATATTGACAGGGTCCAAAAAATGGAAAAGTAGTGTTGATACAAGAAGCAGTGGACTGATCAGTGCCAACCCAAGTCGGAGAAAGCAATGAGAACCGTGTGAAACCATCCACACACACACACAATAATGAATTTATTGCCATTCCCTTGAGATTGAGGGAAGGGTCAGACGTAATCGATGTTCAATCGCTAATTACAAAAGACTTACATGCTTTAACCAATTCCCTAATCTCGCCGTCCATACTCTTCCTGTTAAACATTTCTCCAGTTTTGAAGACGCCTAGATGTCCATCTAATGGGGCCTCATGGTAATAATTGAAAAATCATAGGCGCTAGAACAACTGGAACCACAATTTGCATCTTCTGATCATGCCTTGAAGGTCAACACAGAACCCCATTCATCAAAACATAATAAACAACATGTTCTCCAGAAGAAAGGGTTCCATAATAGGAGCCAGCAATGATCATCACGTTGGTATTTCGCTAAATCATGAAATATCAAAGGGGAATCAGTTAGAATGACACTTATAATAGGAGGTGTGCAAATAGAAGGCAAAGGGTGTTTCTTCGAGTCAACAACAACAGAATCGCCGGAAAACATTCGGCTTAATCCATCTGCGACCATATTTTCAGATCACCGAATATCTCACACGTCAAACTGAAACGCTCATATAAGATTCTCCCGGTATGATGGGGCCTAGCCTGAACCCACCTCAGAGAATGATTGTCAGTCTCTAATTGAAATTTAACATGTTCAAGGTAAAGACGGAAAGTTTCTAAGGGGAATGGGACGGACAGTGCTTCCAACTCGTACGTAGAGTACTTGGCCTCTTGAGGTGACAAGGTCCTAGACGCATGGGCGATTGGCCACCATTCCAGTTCAGATTCCTTAAGAAGAACCGCAGTGACCGCGGATGGAGAGGCGTCTGTGCGTGCAATTAACTTCTTGGAGAAATCTGGCGTAGCCAAGATCGGGCCGTAATCCTTCCAGCTTTCCTGATAGGGTGGTGTTAAACAATCTCTGTCCATGTAAGTCTCTCCCTCGGAGAACACTCTCTGGTCCCCTCCTCTTCTCTCTACGTCTATCTTCAATTGGTCCAGCCAACAGGTCTCCTTCCGCTGACTGTTTGTGCCATGTGTCAATGTGGTGTTCGAGTGCCTGGCATTCTCTTTACATGCCTGAACCATTTAAGTCTTACACACATTAGTCTTTTTTCCGAAGCGTGCTCTACTGCTTAAGATGATCTGACAGCCTCATTTGGCACGTGATGTTGCTGTGATTCCTGCATGGCATTCCTAAGAAATTTCGTTTCACAGGCCTACAATCTACTAAGTTCTACAGTCCGCAACGTACAGCTTTATGATGATGAGGTGGCCCGGATTTTGATGAAAAGTCATCTTTTTTTCTAAGTATTCAGAGACGATGCTTAGTGACAATTAAGTGTGTTCTGCAATAAATATTTTAGACATGGGAGGTTTTTAAAGGTCATCAAAATGCATTTGTCCCACATTTTCCAGAATTGCTTTTAGGTCCATTTTAAGTCTATTTTTTAAATCTTCATACTTTTATAGGTCATTTCTTATCAGATATAGTAAAACGTTCATTTTAAAGTTTCTTTAGTATCTGTGTTTCTAAACTATAAAAACATGTCAGCGTAAATATTCTTGGAATAACACATGTACTGTTGTTGTGCAGTGCTCATCTGTTTTTCTTGACCAAGATGTATTTATGTGTACAGTTCGAGTCACTGCTTTCTTCATGTGCAAGTGAGTGTTGCTTCGTTCTCAGATAAGTGCCGTATGCCTTGTGTCGAGTTTCGCTGTATTAGAAGTGTTGACAGCTAGACGTAGCTGTGTTCTCTGATCGTTTGCTCGGTTAACCGGCAACTATATGACTTTAAGGTGTGTGACTTTCCTTGTGCATTGCAATACTGAAATGCCAAAACAGAAGCAGTCAACTGCAAGCCATTTAAAACAGTTTATGTCAGAGTTCGGTGAAAACATATTCTCAACTGATGGAACTGTGTTGTTCTGTAAGGTGGCCAAAATTAAAGCCCTGCAGATAAAAGGTTTACCGTTCAACAACATTTTGGGCGCAATATACATTTCGGAGGTCTTGAAAATGTGAACAAAAGGAAAGTGTCCCAATCACTGGTAAAAGAAACTGCTTTGACGTCAAGTCATATTCCTTTCAGAAAGAATTATGAAAGTGTTTGTCAGTATTAGTAGGGCAGGGCGGGTTCTGACCCCGAGGTCAATGAGCCCTGGTAGTAGTGCAATGCCAATTCGCGGATTTTGCATAAGAGAGCGAGCTTAACCTCGCAGACGCTGACTTGGAGGGGCCTAACTTCACTTTTGCGGTCAGTTGCCCTTCCCGAAGTGGATTTTGCATAAGAGAGTAAGCCTAACCTCACAGTCGCCATCTTGCAGAGGTATGATCCCACTTTTACGGCCAGTTGCTCTTACCGACGCGGATTTTGCATAAGAGAGCAAGCCTAACATCACAGTCGCCATCTTGGAGGGGTCTAACCTCACTTTTACGGGCAGATGCCCTTCCCGACGGCATCCGTCGCCGTCTTGGAAGGTCCTAACCTCACTTTAACGGCTAGATGGCTTTCCGGATACCATCTTGGGTAGTAGGGCAAAGGGAATTAGCGGAATTATACGACGCCATCCTGAATAGTAGGCCAATGGTGGATTCGCAAGAGATAGCAAAAATAACCTCATGGAGGAGAATAATTACACAGGGCCTAGTTTTATGGTCAGATACCGTTCCCGATGCAATTTTGGAGGTTGCCAAACTACACAGGGATTAGTTTTACGGTCAGTCGACCTCCCAGTCGCCATTTTAATTTTCCCACCGCAGGGGGCACATATGGCCTAACCTAGTTTTACAGTGAAGTGCCCTTCCCGATGCCATCTTGGAGGGGCATGACTGCACAGGTCCTGGCTTTATAGTCAGACTCCCTTACCGACGTCATTTTTGAGGGTCCTAACTACACAGGGCACAGTTTTAATGTCAGATGACCTTCCCGTCGCCATGTTGATCCCTGCACCAGGGCGGGCACGTATGACATAACCTAGTTTTATGGCCAGATGCCCTTTCCGACGTCGTCTTGTAGGGACCTAACTAGACAGGATCCAGTTTTATGGACAGTTGTCCATCCCCGACGCCATCTTGGAGGGGCCTAACTACACAGGGCTTAGAGGCACAGTTTTACGGTTAGATATCCTTCCCGCCCGCCATTTTGGGGGACTCTAACTACACAGTCGCTATCTCGGGTCCAGTTTTACGTTAAGATGCCCCTCCCGTTGCTATTTTGGAGGGTCTAACTACACAGTCGCCATCTGTGATTTTAAAAGAGATCAGCTTAAGGGGAGACCTGGTGAGTTTTTGACCGAAGAGTGACCAAAATACGAAAAATATCCGTTAAAATAACTCCCATAGCTTCCTCCACCCACCTATAACATTTATATTTGCCTACACTTGTTTTTAAATGCTATTTTGGTGGCTCTTTTACGTGACAGCACAGACTTGCCATGTCCCCATTTTGAGTGGAGGGTGCTGGAAGCCCTTATTGCGAAGTTTTCTGTTTGAATTTGGCGCTGGAAATCAATTCACATAAGTAAAAGAGGGTACGTAAATGCCATCTGTTTTCATTTGGTCGTACTAGTTGCTAATAATCTATGTTTAGAATCTACAAGGAGTGAAAATATGTGAAGACTACAATGTTGTAATATTTAAAGACAGATGTTCAGTAGGCCCATATCTGTGGTACTAACTATGTGTGTCATACATTTTATGCATTTATACTAAACATATTGGACCTTGTCTTGAATATGCAGTAACCTATTTCCTGCTGCTGCCTTTACTCCTTGAAGTCATGACAGATTGTTTGTAAACACAGGTGACTACTTCACTCCAGATTTATGGCGAATTAAATTTACAATTTGAGTTCTGTAGCACAGTTATGGAGGAATCATACCGTCGGTGCCGTAAGCTAAAAGGAAGAAAGAGTAAGAGTAAGATTAAGAAAAGTGAAATTGGCCATATCAACTTTCAAAACAGGTGGGCAAAGGTACAAAATTCTAATCCAACAGCCCAGCAGGTCCTTGAGACCAATGAAGCTATTATGCATAATTGTAGCCCAGAGCCAGGGCCATCCAGTAAAATAACAGTGACATGTGAGAAATCAACTCCAGCCAACTCAACAAGCAGTAGGAAGCTCAGGTATTTTGAGATTAGCAAAGAAGTTGAGGAAAAATATAGTGGTGATGAATTTGTGCTTGTGCACTGCGACAGTTTACAATCCCTGTTTGGTAACCTACTGTGTGGTGAGTGTAGCAGCAAGGCACTTTCAGTTCAAACAAAAGAAAGGAAGGGCTTTAGCAGTAAACTTATTGTCAACTGCCGTTATGTTCATTCTTCAACCTACAGCATTCCTTGCACCAATGAGAATAGTGAAAGACCCTCCCATTGAAATCATCAGAAGAATGGTAGATGCATTTCTGGGAATAGGTGTAGGTCATGCTGCTAAAGATACATTCTGTGTTGCTATGGGAATGAAAGGCATGGCTGTCACCTCAAGAAACTACCAAGTAATACTGTAGTATTGAAAAACAAGAAACTTACTGAGTCTCGACAGATTGTACATAGGAAACACAGGTCCCTTGATTCTTCTCTAAAAGATGGGGACATAGTAGATATAGCTGTATCATATGATGGAGCATGGCATAAAAGGGGCCATACTTCCCTTTATGGGGTTGGATCTGTGATAGAAATTTTGACAGGACTAGTCATAGACTATGAAGTGATGTCTAAGTATTGTCACATGTGCAGTATCCCATCTGCAGAATTCAGTTGAATTGTCAGTGTGGCAAGAAGGGCATAAGAACAGTGGTGAATGTGGCGTCAATTTCGAAGGGTCATGTTATGCAATGGAAGTCATTGAAGCAGACCGAACATGGAAAATATCAATCTCAAAGTGCAGGCTGGGTTACACAACTGTCTTGTCTAGTGGAGATGCAAAGACCTACATTTATCTCAGCAAACAGAAGATCTATGGAGACTAATATTCAGAAGGAATAATGTGTGAATCACATTTCTAAAAGAATGGGTACTGGTCTTGTGAAGGAATGGCAAAGAAAAGGAGTAAAACTCTGTGATCTGGAGGGGGAAAATGACAGAAAGTACAGTACTTCAGTTTACTTTCTATTACAGGACTGCCATAACATCAAACATCCCTGAAGTCAGCAAGGTGAAAAGAAGTGTCTATGCTACCCTGCGTCACTGTATGTCAGCTGATAAAAAGCCTGTGCATTGAACATGCCCACAAGGCCCTGAATCATGGTGTTTTTATAGTCATGCTCTGACCCACTGATACATGATAAGATGCATGTGAAGTTAAATTCTGGTGTAGTGTTGAAGATAGCACCACTCTACCAAAGACTGGCCAATGATGAAATTCTGAAAAGGTGTGCTAGGGGCAATCCAAATGAAAGTCTACATTGTGTTATTTGGCAAAAATGCCCTAAACAAACATTTGTTTCAAAAGTGAGAATTGACTTAGCTGTTGCAAATGTAATTGGACTCTTCAATATGAGAGCATTTGCTAACTAGAAGATGAAAGTGAATTTATTTGGGGGAAATATTACTGAAAGTACTAGGAAGATCAGTACCAGCCAGGACAGAAGGAAAAATAGAAAAAGTGAAGTGAAATGCATGTCAGGAACAAAAACTGCTAGGAAGAAGCTGAAAGTCATAAAAACTGTATCAGAAAAGAGGAAAAGGGACCAGGAAGGGGAAATGTATGTTTTTGGGAAGTTTTGAGGCATACAATCCCCTTCTAGCTAATGTTTTTACATAAAAATGGCTTTTTCACCATTCTGCATGCTCCATGCACATCCATATTGGCTGGAACAGCATGAAAATTTGCATGCAGGTTAATCTGTTAGTTATATACAAATTGTACTACACATATTGTGATAGTGTTATAAATTTCAGATTTATTGGACAACAAATATGAAGAAATTGGGAAAAGTACATTAAAAATGGACAAATGTAATAATATTTTTAAATTCATTAATGAAAATGAAAACCTACAACCTGTTTTCCAGTCTTTGACTGGGCTAGGGATGTAATGAATGTACGATGATTGAATTAGTGTGATGGGGTTGCCACTCCCAAAGGACTGACAGATGCTATGAAATGAGAATGGAAAGTGTTGCTGGAATGAAAGATGACAGGGAAAACCGGCGTACCCAGAGAAAAACCCGTCCCGCCTCTACTATGTCCAGCACAAACCTGACATGGAGTGACCGGGATTTGAACAACGGTATCCAGCCGTGAGAGGCCGACGCGCTGCCGTCTGAGCCACGGAGGCTCTACTAATTCTTTAATATCAAGCAATTAAATTGAAAATAGTACAGATTGTTTATGAATGTCCAATGTGTTAGAAAAACAAGTTTCAAAATGTTTATTAAACATTGGCGTGCATGGAACATTTCGAATTTCCCAGATTTTTACAACTTTAACTTTTATAAATGTCCATAAATCTGTAACTAATTGGCCAAATGAAGCCAAATTTGGTACTATGTCATCCTCTTACAACTCGGTCAATATATGAAAAAATCAAGCAAATCGGTTAGAAAGTACAGAAAATTTGTAATTCAGTAGGGTCTCCCCTTAAGGCTTGATGTATCCACCCGACAGACTACTTAGTTGTGCACCTGCGTTTTCGATTGGTCTGCTTATGGCTTTATGTCTCCATCCGACAGACAAGTAACATGACGTCACAGTCATATCCTTGTGTACGAGGGCAAGCTTAACCACACACGGACGCCATTTTGAAGGGGCCTATCCTTACAGACACAATTTTGATGAGGTCTGGCCTAGTTTTACTCTGCTTATGGCTTTACGTCCCCATCCGATGGAAAAATAACGTGACGTTACTGCGTGAGGGATTTTAAAAGAGGTCACCTCATGGCTTTATGTCTCCATCTGACAGTGACGAACAAGTCTAAACATGCACAACCATGACGACGTGATCTTATGCTTAAGGCTTCACGCTCCATCCGACAGGACTGAGCACGTGCCATACTAAAATTACTCTGTTTTGAACATGCAGCAACGACATCGACATGTTTATGCAAGTTTAGACTTGTTCGTTATCAAGGTCACTCTCCAGTAAACTCAAGCCTTTATAGATGGTATGAGTGTGAATATTTTCGATAGGTGTAAGGAAACAAAGGGAATGCAATAAGTAGAACATTTAAATTTTATAAAATATCCATTGTTTAATTATTTACAAAACAACTATTACCGGTTATACAACAGTCTTGGTTATGCTACCGACAAGGTTGCTGTACTCCTTAACAGCTTACTGCGAAGTGGTAGCATGCTTCCAAAATTGTAATGTCCCCTGCAACATTAAAATTAAGCAAAACATTCATTGTTTGTAAGATCATGTTTTAAATATATTTTTCTATGTATGTTATGCTTTACAAAGAAGTTAATGCAGATTTTTATCTCAAAGGGGCCCGTCAGCTAAGTTCAGGATGTACTGCAGCCTTGAGGCTTATTGTACTGGCCTATGTTATTAACACCAGTCCATTATCCCTGTGTCTTTGATAAGATAATACAGTCCCATAACGGATTCTGTATGAATTTCTCCTGGTTCAATTGTCGGTCTCCCAAAAAGATTGAATCTTTTGCGATCTATAGCTTTGCAAGAGCAGATTATTTGATGGGCTGTCTCTGTTTCCTTCCCGCATAATCTGCAGTCTAGGTTTCCTTTGATTATACCCATTTTGTTTGGGTGCTTTTTCACGGGAGCATTGCCCTTGAGAAGAGCCATTATATATCTTGTCTGAAATTTAATACATTTAAGCAACGTTTCAGCTGTTTTCTTACATGGTTCGTTGATAAACATTTTCCTATGTTTAACACCAGGGCTGGTCTTCCATCTTTTCCTGTGTTCCTTTTTGATCCGGTCTTTGATAGCTTCTCTTATGGATACTCCTAAAGCCGGCTCTGGTCCAGGAAATTTTGATGCCGTTCCCTTTCGAACAAGTTCATCAAATTTTCGTTTCCTTCAATGCCCTTGTGTCCTGGGACCCATATCAGTTTAACTTTGTTATGTTGTCCCAGTTTAGTTAGGGCATTGAGACATTCTTACATCAGTCTTCAGTTCACTTTAGGGCTTATTAGAGCCTTCAGTGCTGCCTGGCTGTCTGAATATACAAGAATCTTCTTATTGGTATAGGATCTTCTTATGTTTTCAAATATGCATTGAAATATTGCATGAACTTCTGCCTGAAATACCATAGTATATCTTCCCCGCAGAAAGCTAATGCGTGGAAGTGTAGTCCAGCTGCATATCAAGTATGGAGTCGTCTACAATTTTTGTTATTGATGGTATTCCTGATTGTGAGTCTAGACTTCTTCCAATGTAACGCTGTTTTAGCCTATGGAACGCCATCTTCGCTTCCTCCTTGATTAAAATGCCAAGCGGGACCAGGTCTAATAAGGCATCCATAGCCGCTGTAGGGGTTGTTTTGAATGCTCCAGTAACTGCTAGGCAGGCTAATCTTTGGATTCTTTCTAGTTGTACCAGAGACCGGGCGAGTTGGCCGTGCGCGTAGAGGCGCGCGGCTGTGAGCTTGCATCCGGGAGATAGTAGGTTCGAATCCCACTATCGGCAGCCCTGAAAATGGTTTTCCGTGGTTTCCCATTTTCACACCAGGCAAATGCTGGGGCTGTACCTTAATTAAGGCCACGGCCGTCTCATTCCAACTCCTAGGCCTTTCCTATCCCATCGTCGCCGTAAGACCTATCTGTGTCGGTGCGACGTAAAGCCCCTAGCAAAAAAAAAATGTACCAGAGATGTTTTATTCTGCACCTTAGTCCACCATACCAGTGCACTGTATGCTATTGAGAGTCTCAGTACCTTAGTATACAGCCAGTGTATCATACTAGGTCTTAGTCCCCACGTACATCCATACGCCCCCCTTACAATCATGAAGGAGGTTACAAATTTGTTATATATTTTACTCAAATGCTGGTTCCAGGTTAACTTGGAGTCAAGAATTACTCCCAAGTATTTTAACCTCTCGCTGCAGTTTCATTTCTTCACCTCTCAGAAGCAAGGGGCTTAGTCCCTTTAGATTTCTTCTTCTGGTGAATGGGACAATGGATGTTTTATGAGGACTTATTTTAAGTCCCTCATTTCCTGCCCAGTTGTATACAACGTAAAGTGCCATTTGAATTCGTTCCTTAACGGTGTTAGCATATTTTCCTTGGACTATAATGACAATATCGTCAGCATAGCCAACGATGTTAAAGTCCAATTGTGCTTATTTTGTAAACTAGTCCGTCCACCACGAGGTTCCACAGCAGAGGGGATAAAACCATCCCTGCGGGCATCCCCCCGTGATTCTTGCAGACAGGCTGCTTTCCATACATGTTGTATGTATCACTTTGCTTTTGAGCATGGCTTTGAACCACCTAAAAGAGGTTCCAACTAGTCCTCGCTCTCTGGCAGCTGTGATCATTGATTTAAAGGAGGTATTGTCGAAAGCTCCCTCAATATCCAGAAAAGTTCCCAACGCTACCTCCTTTTGTTCCAGAGTTTTTCCAGTCATTGTACTACCCAGAAAGGGCTGTTTCTCTTGCCATTCCAGCTCGATAGGCATACTGGTTCCGGTGCAGCCAGTGCATCAACCCTAATATATCTGTCAACCATTTCCTCCAAGGTTTTGAAAATAAAAAGACATTAGTGTGAGAGGTCCGTAGGACATGACCCGGTCCTTAGCTTTCCCGGGTTTAGGTATAAATACCGCCCTGCAGTGTCTCCACCCCATTGGTATATATCCTAGGGCTAAACTTGCCCTAAGTATGTTTATCATAACCCCAACAAGCACATTAAAGCCTTCTTGGAGCATGATGGGCATAATTCCATCACTCTCTGGGGATTTATACGGTTTAAATGAGAAGAATGCCCATTTTAAAGTTTCATAGATAAGTACCTTCCTCTCTCCTATCTGATTTCCAAGATGGAAACTCCAGTTCCAGGCTGTCCCAGCCTCCAGAGGGTTCTTCTATGATTTCCGAGCCGGGGAAGTGTACATGAAATAATTCTTTCATGGTCTCTTCCGCGGTTCTGGTATAATTTATATTCTCTCGTTGGAGTGAATTTGTGTTATTTCGGCTATCCTTAGAGAGAATTCTTTGAAGTCTGGCGCATTCCGGTGTCTCATCTATCTCCATACAGTACCTTCGCCAGGAATCTCTCTTTGCCGATCTTAAAGCTTTATTGTAATCAGTCAGGGATTTCCTATATTTCTCCCCCCTCCCTGACTTTTTTGCTGTATTAAACAGTTTTTTAACCTGTCTTCTTTGGTCTGCCAGGTCATTACTCCACCAAGGAATGTTCCAGTTGAACTGCCTGGCTACCAGAGGGCAAGTTTCTTTGTAGGCTGAAATTATTGCACACTGTAATTGCCCTGCAACAATTTCCATCTCTTCTACACTTTTATTCTTTTTATTCCCCTTAGTTTCTGTACTAGTTTACTTTTGTAGTTCTCCGAGGATTTCTGTAGTATTCTGTTTGGCGTTCTAGTCCCGCCATGTACAACGACCTGACTGCTACTCTTAACGACAAACTACAACGCGCGCAAAACGCCTGTGTTCGCTATATATGTGACCTACGTTACTTTGACAATGTTACACCTGCCTACGATGAACTCGGTTGGCTAAAACTCAAACAGCGCCGTAATCTTAATGCTTTATGCCTTCTTCGTTGAATGTTATCTTCATGCACACCTCCCTACTTGTACAGTCAATTTCACCACCTCTCATCCAATCACAGTTTTGGAACGCGGTCAAAATCTGATACACTATTATCTATTCCACCTCACCGCACCACGCGATACACAAACTCATTTGTTATTTCTTCGGCACGACAATGGAATGCACTACCCGTTTCTGTCAGAGGAGCCTCAGCTGCTAGTTTTTGGTAACTTTGTCACCGCTATCTACTAAGTAATGCTATGGAAATATTGTAGATTTAGCCTTCCTCAAACTATGGACTTTATATAATCCCACTGTTATTAGCAAAGATAATAGAAATTAGCTAATCATGTAATAATTTTGTAAATAATCATCTTCTTCTTCTTCTTCATCATCATCATCATCATTCTATTTTTCCTATTTTTATTTTTTATTTTTTATCATAATATTGTATTGTTTAGTAGTTGCAAGATGTTTCAATTGTAAGTAATAATAATAATAATAATAATAATAATAATAATAATAATAACAATAATAATAATAATCGTATGGCCTCAGCTACCGTGAGCAGACATTTCGATTTGACGCCATATGGCTGTCTGCTCGTCAATTTCGACGTTCCGTTTTATTCTAGGTCCGCTAGATGGGAGACAGAGTAAACCGGATCTCTCTTGGGCGTCTATGGCTGTGATTTAATTAATTTTGTCGAGTAAATACCAAATGTATCACCAGAGATCTTTTACATGCCGACATCGTACGACATGGAGTATCGAATGGACTTTTTCCGCCCTTCAAAAATCCGACTACCTCTGCCGGGTTTGAACCCGCTATCTTGGGATCCGGAGGCCGACACTCTACCACGGATCCACAGAGGCAGCTCAATTGTAAGTGTATTTATTTCAATTTTACACATGTAGAAACTGTATTTTCTGGTTAGAAGAGCGGGCCTAATGGCCTTAATCTCGCCGGACAAAATAAATCCATTGTATTGTATCTGTGGTCTGAACAAGTTACTTGCTCAGATACATGCCATTCACGTAATTTGCTCCCTATATAGGGAGTAGATAAAGTTATATCGATAACCTCCTGTCTGTTTTTTTTATCACAAGGGTTTTATTTCATTTATTCTTTATGTTCAAGTTCTGTTCCAAACTGAATTCTAACAAAGACTCACCTCGTGGGTTTTTGTTATTGCTTTCCCATGCCAGGTTGTGTGAGTTGGCATCGCATCTTAAAATTATGTGTTTTCCATCCTTGTCGCACCTTGCAACCAAGTCCATTACTTCTTTGGTAGGTGGTACCTGCTGATCATCATAAGGAACATATGCAGATCCACTGATTATTCTCCTTGACCCTTCCTGTGATGATGTCTGGATTGCCACTGTCGTGAGGTCTCTGGAACAGAAAACCATCAACGGCAGTAACTTTATTCCTTTTTTGGCAAGTATACAGGTTCTGGTAGTCTGGTTGGTCCGACTGTATATCAGTTCGCCTCCAACCCCTCCCAACCCCTGTATTAGGCCTTTTGCAATTCAAGGTTCTTGAATGAGAACCAGATCACAGTCCCTCATCACCACACACAGTGCTGCCGAGACATACTTACTGTGTTGAAGATTTATCTGGACCACTCTTATTCACACTCTTAGGCCTGGGTTTACCCGTTAGTGGTTTGAAGGTTACCTGATTTAGGCCGCAGAAGACCTTAAATTGTTTTGCTTCTAGATTCTTAAAAGAGTCGAGGTCCACCGAGAATGTCAAAGTTTGGCCTTTCTCGGTCACCTTCCGGCTCATACGTATCCACTTACTAACCTGAAGTCCTTGGTTCTGTGCCTTAATTCTTTGTTGATGGTTTCCAAATCGTTTGTAGCTGGGACCCAGACAAAGACCCTTGGCCTCCTTGGGAGATCTTTGGAGTCTACAACTTGCAACTCTATTCCCTCCCAAGGGCTACCAAGTCTGTCTTCAACTCTGGATAACCAGCGTTTAGTTGCTTTATTCTCACATATCATCCAGAAGATGTATGAGAAGATGAGAATGTATTATCCAGAAATTGTGGTGACACCTGTTCAGGGTTATCATCCAGCAATTGTAGAATATTCCGTTTCACCAGGTCTGCTTATTCCTGGTTAAGTTTTTGGTTTTTAGCCATTACGTCTACCTTGATGACTTTTACAGCGTCCCTGTAGCTCGGAGGTTGCGTCGATTCGCTTCTTCGATGCTTTGGTACTTGCTGTTTAGGAGTGCTTGATTCTAAGCGAGGTCTTTGGGAAGTTGAGGTCCTTTTGCTCCTGGGTGGTTTGTTTCCGTGTAGGTCCCTTCCCTCATCTTCCTCTCCTTCGTTAGTTTCTTCCTTTGTGCTCCAGAGAGGTTTTTAGGTTTAATCCTAGTTCCTGGTTCTGTAACCTTTCCTGGAGTTATTTCAGTCAACTCCATTTTCGAGTCTTCTGATGACGACAAGTCTGTGGATGAATCCACTCCTTGTATAGTTGAGTTTGAGCTTTCGCTTAAGGTTTGTTCTAGGGTATCCGTTTTGGTCCCAGGAGTACCGGAGAAATAAATTGTCCACTTAGACAGAGCTCCGTTCATCCGAGTAAGATTACTTACTCAGGGAGGTCACCCAGTTTCCCTGAGGCTCCATGAGTGACACATCACCCATGTGACATGCACCCCTTCGGCACGGATTAAGGCAAGCCACACTTAACACCTTGGGGTTGGGGAGATGGCCCACGATCCCATATTCAATATATTTAAAGAAACACTTGTCCGGTTCGTCACTGGTCAACTGACGCTACCGGGCAAGTGTCGGTTATCCTCCACCCGCCGACGAGTCACGATACCCGCTCCAGGTCCAGCGTTTGGGTTTGCGGGATATTACTCCTAGTCAGGGACCCCCAACTGCGGAAGTTAATGCAGTTCTTACCTTGTTGTTATTAATGTGTTTTGCTCCTTTCTGAATTATTATCAGATACTGTAATGAAGGGAAAATTTTCATCCATGCACTGTGTACAGTTTTCAATCTCCGCATTAGACCCATCACAATCATCCGAACCATTTTTAAATCGATGCTTGTAATCACCTTGACAGGGTCTGTGTAAAGCTACATCGATTGTCATCTTACTGTGGGGAGGAAGGATGTCCCAAAAAGCATCGACGACAGGAGCAGCTTACGTAAATAAGAATCCTGGTGGTAAACACTGAATCAGATGTTTTGGTATCTGATACAAGGTTCTATGTTTATAGAACATCTTAATAGCCTCACTTACTTGTGTTAGATCAATAAGATTTTGCTTATTAGCATGCGAACAGCGTGCATTTTCACAGTTTTGTTTGTTATCAAGAGGATTGTTTGTAACCGTGTAGTCTTTTTCTTATTTCTGTTCCATTGTGCACGCCGTAGAAGCACAAAGTAATGTTTATGATAAAGGGCTATCCTTATTTATAGTCTTGTAACAATATTCGTGAGCGGATGGTAACATCACTCATATGAATAATAAGACAATAGCCTGTTGTGTTAGCAGGAATGTTTTCAGATGTTTCAAATTGTAAACGAATATCGACAGGAGATTGTTTAATAGATTATTCATGATAAGAGGACTCTCATTCGGTGCTTTATTTTTAAATTCTTCAGGCGAAAATAGCGGACGATGATTGGAATTTACAAAACATATCATAGAGAAACCCAAATTTATTTTTCTAAAAGTTAATGTCCACGTTTTCGTATGGATACGTAATTCCGTTGAGATATAGTCTAATATTTCATAATTTACAGTAATCAAACTGTGAGGAATATTTTTCATGGTTGAATTTACGATGGGTTTGAAATCCAAAAATAATATGCAAAGGCTTTTAAGTAAAACGTGACCTTTTAACAGTCCGGCTATGCTTGCTTATAGGTCGTAACACAGGATATTCATGCAGCTCACGACTCCGAATACGTAGAGGTAAAGGTGTATCATTTTATGCAATCTTGAGCAATCGAAGTTTTCTCGATCAGATAATGTTACATGTCGAATCCTCCACAATATACGATGAAGTGTAATTTTCGAGTCTACTGGTGATTCTACTGCTTTAAAAGAAATGTAATCATTTCGATCCCGGATCAGAATTAGCTGTTGTTTTGCGTTGATTATAATATGTTTAAAGTCTTCTGCGAAGCCGATAATATGTTTAAGTGATTATATACCTGTAAAGGTTCCGTCCTCATTAATCATCCAGTTCTTAGTAGCTTTTGGACACCACCCTGCCATCCGTAAAAGATTACTTTCTTCATCACGTGTAATACCAACTTTCTTCGATCTATTTCCACTTTATTTACTTCATTTCGCACTTCACAAAAGAGTACAGCTAGACCATGGTTGATTGGTTGAGATGTGCTTAACATGTGTCTGTTTTATTTTTTGGCTATTCAACAATTCACTTTTCATGAAACCATTGTCAGAATTGTACATTATAGGGACCTGTATTGTTAATTCTGAATGGTATTTTGTCAGTTACTCAAGTGGTTTGTGTGCAGTAACATCGCAAAGTGAGAGTGGGAAAAAGAAGTGTCAAATCAAGAGGACCACAATCTAATGAACAGGTATATTTACATTCCTGCAAGGAATTATTCCTTTCTGGTTATTGCTGTTATCTTTCGAAAGTAGTAGCATTACGTTAGTATAAATGAAAAATATGCTGGCTCCTATAAAGTGAAGATATATAAGGATTTACGATGCCGTTGCCATATGGCAAGGCTGGGCCATAATGGGTATTTCAATTTTTTATCCGTTCCTAGCATTGCCATAGCAGTCTGTATACTACTGTTTGCGCACAATACCTGACTGCTTGCAAAGTAGATCACTTCTAATGCGGTTTTCTATATTTTCAGACCGATAACTCTAAAAGAAGCTCTTAACTACTTGGAAGAAATACTGTCCGATGATGAAGATACTCAAGCGTTGTTTATCGAGCCTCCGGACGTTGAAAGTGGTGCTTTGAGTGGTGAAGATGATCAGATGTAAGGCTAAAGAATGAAATTGTTTCAATATCTATGCGCAGAAATCGCTTTCAACAGAAACTGCAGTTTCTTCATTTTGAAGACAGCCGTAAATCAGGAAATGACAATGACAAAATGTGGAAACTTCGACCCATCACAGACAATTTGAAGTCCAATATGCTCAAACATTTTCACCCTGAACAGCACCTTTTCTACGATGAGAGCATGGTAGCATACTTCCGTCATCCCGGTTGCAAACAATTTATAAAAGATAAACCATTACGCTTCGGGTACAAAGTTTGGTCGTTATGTACTCCAGCAGGTTATCTGATAAATTTTGAAATTTATCAAGGTAGAAATCCTAGAGCAAATCAAGTTTATGAGGAGAGATTTGGGAAGTCTACAGCTCCACTGTTGAGTATGATTGATGATGTTCACTTTGATGTACAGCAGCTACCATTCTCATTTTATTTTGACAATTTATTTACCGGCCTTCCATTGCTAGCCTATTTGAAATCTCGAGGTTATTCGCGCACAGGTACTATTCGCAACAACAGAATTCACAAAAACTGTCCACTTGAGAACTAACAGACCCTAAAGAAGAAGCCTCGAGGATATTGCACTTCAGTGAACATGGAAGTAACTGACATATGTGTGACTAAATGGGTCGATAATTCAGTTGTGAGTGCTGCATCTACCACATTCGGAATTAATCCCACATCTAGAGTGCAATGCTATTCCAAGGAACAAAGAAAGAAAATAGGTGTTAACAGGCCAAATGTAATTGGCAAATATAATAAGCACATGGGTGGTGCTGATCACATGGACCAGAATGTGTGTCTATCGCATTGGGAACCGAAGCAAGGAGTGGTGGAGTAGTATCTTCACTTGGGTGAGCGACGTATGTGTGCACAGCGCGTGGCTGTTCCATAGAGTAGCTCATCCGAATATGCCACAACTAGAATTTAGGCATCAAATTGCAGTTTACTATTGCAACCACTTTGGTGAAGGCCCTGGAGCCCAGGACCTACTCGCAAAGGGAAATCTGACGGAACTCCTCTAGAATACCTACGCTACGATGGACTAAACCATTGGCCGATTCCCATTGAGAAGAAGAGAAGATGCGTCGCTGACAACTGCTCCACAATAGGTCGCACTGCTTCCAAGAAACGTGATGTAGGGCTTTCCATCAAATGCTTCGTGAAATACCACATCAAGGAATGAAAGGAGTAGTAGAAACTACAGTATGGCCGCAGACATAGAAAAAGAACAGAATTGTGACCTCAATAGCATGTTACCATTTCATCGACAGAATAAGTCAAACAGTGATCTATTCATTATTGGAAGGCCCAAAAGCCTTAACAAATTAACTGACAATGCCTTAAATTAAATCATTTACTCTTCAAGTTACTACAAAAATAAACACAACATTGTACAAAACATTTCTTCTTGTCTTTCTTTTTTTACTCAATATTTCCCAGTATGACCCAGCGTTGCCATATGGCAACACCCTCCTGCCAGAATATCTTATATCTGAAAATAATTGTATTGTTATTTTCATATCCATTTAGGACCACTGAGACCAATTATGACAGAGTTACTCATTAATTAAGAAATTATAATTCTGGGACATACTGGGTTAATCCACTTCCATCTGACTTATTTAGTCGTCTTTCAATATACAGGTAGCTTTCATGTGGTAGGGTGTATACATCTTGCCGATTCAAGATAAAGGGAATTTCATCAATGTAATTCAATCCAAACGTAAAAGATTGATAAGAATGAAGCTCACTTCATAATACACCTTCATGAGTTTCTACTGTGTTCATGTATGTATGTTGGGTAATCAGCCCGAAGGCTGGTTTGATCCTCTGCAGCTTCGCCAACAGCTGTCATAAATAGCCTAGGCGTCACTGAAGAGGCGTACTAGGGAAACGAGGAGTGAGGTAGTTTCCCGTTGCTTTCCTCACCGAGCCAGCAGTTGCTCTTACATATCAGTCTGCCAAGCCCACTGAAATGTATGCACCAACTGACCCTATGAGCGATATTTTCACACCATTCATAACAGGGACTGGCTGCATAAGGAATGGTATTACTAGCATCAATCATACCTCAGTCACTTTCATATTGTCAAAGCCAAGGATGAGACTGTGACAGGTCAATGAAAGTAACAAATTTGATATAGCCCATACCAGAAGACATAGTGCACTGTAAACACTACATCTCGCCAGCAAAGGCATACTGTGTTCATAATGTCTAGCATTTCTTCCATTTTGTTGTAGTAGCGTATAACCTAAATCTTGGAGTATCTGGTTATGGTTATCTGTTAACTCGTTGAGACTTCGCAAACATGCAGTATGTCTTCGGAATATACACCGTGTTTTATAGAATTTTTCATACTGGTTTAAGATGAAGTTTGTAAGCTACGTAGGTGTGCCGATCTAAATTAATAAGCTGATTATGTTCTTTTTTTCATAAGCCTAAGAGTGATGTTACTAATGAGGCTTACAGAAACTCGATGAGAGAAAACTACTGACGGTTTCTCACGAATAGTATAACCACTTTCCTCTGTAATAACAAAGTCGTGCAACACGTGTGAATGTTGTTGATTACTATTCAAGTCTGTAATAATATTACAAGTAATGTTCACATGATGATCATCGAAGACTGTTATAGGTTGATCAGACTCGTAACGTACGTTCGGTATGAGCTCCCTTGGTAAAAATCCAAGCAATGGTCAAATCGAATCAGGTTGTGATTTGAAGTCAATCTTAAATGATGACTCAAGAACACATTTATGTGTGATGTTGCATACAGTAATCGAGAACTTGTAATTACTAACACTAAAACACTCTTCAGTAAACTGATCAATGAACGTACTTTTAATGTAGTCATGAATATCGTCTACCGTATAACTGCCTGATGGAAGAGTGACTATATACTCATCGTAATAAAACATGTTTACACCCTCATGCACATTATATATTTTATTGTAGCTTTCAAACGACACAAGTACAAGACTATATAGCTGATAACCGAGTTCAATCGGAGGATTAAAGTAGACGGTTGTTTCAGGTCCTTCTCCGCGTACAGCGAACGTTCTTTCACCGCTAGTCATCACGTGCACACTGTTGCTCTTTGTCCACTGTCTGGGTTTAATATATGAACATAAGATATAATCTTCCGCACATGCGTGTATTGAATTTTCGCCCACGGTTTTTATTGTCAACAATGTCTGTACTGGTTCCGAAATAACATATGAGCTCCACTGGAGGAGGTAAGTCTCGGTAGGTATCGAAATACTGTACTTTAGATTTACGTTTTACATAGGCAACGTAATAAGTTCCAGGCCCGCGACTGTTGTCTAAGTTAATTACAACACTCTCACGTTCATGTGGGCATGCTGGTAGTTGATCGTGCATAAACACACCTCGAAAATAATGAATTCCTTTTTTGTTTAGCAAACGTAAAGACTTCTTCGTGGGTTAGAGCTCGATGTGGCAGTGAATTATTTGGAGATATGTAGAGGCGACGCCCTTATTTGTACGCCTGTACCTCGTAGGACTTATAACTGCCTGATGGAAGCGTGACTTATGACGTTCACTCAATTTCAACTGTTGCTTCGCTCCTTCTACAGCTTTAACAGTTCCTGCAACAGCACTAGCACCACCCAGCAAAGACACTAAAGCAGCTAGTCCAGCAAAGAGTGCAGGAAGAAATCCTCATTTTGGTACAGGAATAATTCGTGCACGTTTACAAAACAATGCTTCGCACTTTGGAGAAATTCTCGCCCTTTCTGCGCGTAGTGCCTTAATAATAGCTGCACGCTGATTGTATTCCCCACGAATAGCTTTTTATACAGCCTTTACAACATCTTTCCATCCAACAGTTTTAGTTTTCCTCTTCATATCGTTTGGATATCGTTGTTTCACAATTCTGTACACGACTTTACTCGTCAAGAGCAAATTATGAACTGCGAGTTACCTGCTGTTTCGTTTGATATATATTAATATTGCGTAATTTATTATTCAGTTACCAGCAGTAAAACACACTATCTGTTAGTGGCATAGTGCCACATCTCTTACCTATTTCTAGTACAACTCCAAAAAGACGTCCTGGAACCTTGTTTGCTTTTACTATTCGATGTATTATATCTGGCCCATCGGGATGTGGGAAGACAAATCTTTTATTCACACTCATTACTTCTTTAAATGCTATTCGCTTCGAGAATATTTACTTTCTCCAAAGTCACTCTATCGACCGCTATATACTATTCTACAAATTGTAATGCACAATCTGGTTGATGATGGTATAAAATATTTTGAATTTAATTTACATGAGTAAGTTCCATTAACGGATGATGTCCTTCCCAATTATTTATGATCTTTGACGACGTCGCAACAGAACAGCAAAACGTTTTTCGTGCATACTTTAGTATGGGGCGACACAAAAAGTTTGACTGCATCTATTTATATCAAACCTATTCTCGTGGGCCTAAGCAGTTGATACGCGAGAACGCAAATATTATTGTGCATTTTCGGCAACATGCGGCATGTGTATGATGATCATGTTAACACTGATACGACATACAATGACTTTAAACGTATGTGTGCTACATGTTGGTCATCACATCGTTACGGCTTTTAAGTTATTGATAAAGAATGTGATGTTCAGTATGGACGATATCGCATGGGTATCGATCATTTTATATGCATTAACACAGAGTTACAGTCACCACTCAATCAAAAACCACCATAATGTTAACATCTAGCAAGGAGATTACAAAACATATAATCCGTGTTCGAAACAATATTCGACATGAATTTAAAGAGCTTAAACGTATTCAAGCAGACACCGATTTATTTTTTAAAACGCAACTAGGTGCACCACTGAAAGAAATTTTTAATTCTTCTTCATTGCCGCAGTCTACTACAAGTTTTGTTTCTATGCAAATATCACATGATAAAGGGAAGCATAAAGAAGAAAAACGTTAAGAAGCGAAGCGTAAACAAGAAAAGCATAAAGAAGAAAAAAAGCAGGATGTGGAAGAGAAGCAGGATAGCGATGAAGAAGAGAATGAGAAAGAAGAACATAACGATACTTCACCATCTGCTATATGGGCCACTAAATCATGGCAGTTAAAAAGGTTATATCTCTTTTTTAAAACAGTGTTGAGTATAAAATATCTTAAGGTAAAGTATAACGTTAAATATGGAGGCCTACTGCCCCACTAATAGATTTAGTTTTTCACCTCTTATTGTTCTACAAATGTTCCCCTCTAGTAAGGCTTACCTTATTCCGTCACCTGGCAGCCATTAACTTATCCCACGCCTCCAACACCAAGCCTGCCATCACACACTCATCCTCTATGCAGCCAGCCTCATATCAAACCAAAACGCACAAAATACTGAACTCTCACACTCCACAAAACAATCTCATTTGGCAAGAAAATTACTGTTTCAATGCCCTCTCTGGCATCGGCAGCCGAATCGTTACATGTGGTGAGCGATGCTGGCGTGGGATAAGGGCCCACTCTGCTCTGACCCAGTCTCCTTCATAACAGCATGCTGGAGTACCATCCTTTCCGGCGAGGGCTGAGATGTGATAATTCAACCGCCTACCCATCTTGGTGCAGTATCTCTACATGTAGTCTGCGGTGACCATCACCATGGCTACCCCTCTCATGGTAGCGGTTTTTCTGAGGGTACTTGGGCGAGGGGGTCCGGGGACGCCATTCTGGCAACGGCGGCGACGGCCAATCTTGCCGTCTTACTTGAACCTTATACCCCAGACTCCTACGACTTCAAGATTGACTTTGACTTAAAACATTTTCTTCTAAAGGAACCTTTTCAAGAAAATCTCTATCTGCAAAAAAGGTTATTTTTCTCCAACAAGCGAATTTCAAAGTTTAACCGTGAGGAGAGACCTTTCGGGGGGGGGGGGGTGTCTGTACCGCGAAGGTACACCCGCACGGCGCATTCAAGTCAAGCACCTTGTGAACTGACATCTTACTCCTAAAACTTGAAAATAGTGCAAGTAGTTTGTACGTTGGTCAACAGATGTCGCTACTAAAATGAAAAAATAATTTGATATTTTAAGGTTTCCTAAACTGAGTTTATTTTTGTTTTTGTGTACTACAGCTGTCAACACTTCAATCTCTTGCCGCCAACTTTCAAATTAACCAATCAGAAATTTTGGGTATTTAATTTTCAACCAATCAGGATTTTCTTGTGCATATTTAATTAGCCAATAAAAGTTGACCTGTCTAGCCAGGTGTATCCTGCTACAATAATTGAGTAGGCCATACATCCAGCGAATGAATGGAGTTGCTATTATCTTGCGGAGAAAATGGTCCAGTCACGTGATCAACACATATCATGTAAGTGACAGATTGACGATGATCAAAGAGAAAGCCACTCCAGTTGATGTAGTGATCATTCAGGTATACTGCCCAACTTCAAATATATCCGATGAAGGGGTAGAGATAGCCTGCGAGCAAATTGAAAGCTTGTTGGAACTCGTAGGAAATAATGATATCGTGGCCATAATGGGCGATTTCAATACCTCTGTAGGTTCACATAGCAACTTGAAATATGCTGGTAAATTCGGACTAGGGAACATGAACAAGAGAGGTCTGAGACTCTTAGAATTTTGTGAACAGCATTACATGGTTATAACAAACACATTCTTTAAAGTATCTGTCCGAGGAAGATACACATGGAAAGCACTTGGAGATAATGCACGATATCAGATTGATTGTATATTAGTCAGACAGCGATATCGAAACCAGATTAAATCCAGCCACAGCTATCCAAGACCTGATGTGCACAGCGACCATAATCTTGTAGTAACCAAGTGTGACATTAAGCTATA
Source organism: Anabrus simplex (assembly GCF_040414725.1). NCBI lineage: Eukaryota > Metazoa > Arthropoda > Insecta > Orthoptera > Tettigoniidae > Anabrus > Anabrus simplex. Next base: position 12,998,232 of record NC_090278.1, on the reverse strand, counting down.
GAAGAATATGAAATTGACCCAGCACAAATGGAACACATAAAGTTTAAAGAACACTGGCATACAGAAGGCATACAAAATGAAATCTAATCAGTTAGCAGACACTTTTCATGGCAGTGCAAAATGGGAGAAAATAAGCTGCTGAGGAAGTGCTGGAAGAAGACAGTTACATCCGAGGAAGCCATGGATGACTGATGAAATCTTAAACCTTATTTGTAAAAGAAATAAGGAGAGGAGAGTAGGGAATGAGGAAAGGTACGAAGAAATTAGAAATCAGATCACAACAAAGTGTCGCAAAACAAAGGAGAACTGGATGAAGCAGACAAGCAACATTATAGAAAATTACATGATCGGAGGACAGTTGGAAAAGGCATATTTCAATATCTGAACCCTACAACACAAACCTATACACAGAAGCTCCATAGTCAGACATGAAATGGGAAACCTCCTGTTCAAAACCGAAGAAATCTATGAACTTTGGAAAGAATACATTGAAGACCTGCACCAAAGAAACGATGTAAATAATACAACCAGATACATTGAAAAAGAACACGAGGTAGATGGATGAAGAAAGGGTCCCTCAATCATATTTTCAGAGTTTAAAGCAGCACTACACAGTCTCCAGAAAAAGAAAACATCCGGTCCAGATAACATTCCAGCAGAACGCCTGAAACACTTGGGTGACGATATGAAATGTTGCCTTTCTCAGCTGGTGTCAGATTGCTATGAGAATGGCATAGTTCCTACTGACTTTATTAAAACCAGAACTGTTGCAGTACCAAAAAAGAGGAATGCCACGGACTGTTCAGATTATCGAACTGCCACTCTCCTCTCTCATGCTTCAAAAATACTGCTCAACATCATCAAGATAGAATTAAAGGGAAGTTAGAACACTATATCGATAATAACCAGTTTGGATTTCGATCAGGGATGGGTACTACTGAAGCAATTCTGGCATTACATTTAATTCTGGAGAGAAAACTTGAGAAGAGTAGGAAAGTATACTTGACCTTTGTCGACGTAGAGGAAGCTTTTCATCGAGTAAACTGGGAACAACTTTTCCTTACCATGAAAAAAGCAGGAATTAATTGGATGGAGAGACACCTCATATTAAATTTATCCAGAATGCAGAACACTGATTTAGAAATCAGTGGGACAAAGAAAAATGCCAAAATAGGAAGAGGAGTTAGGCAAGGATGTCCACTCTCTCCTTATCTCTTCAATATGTACATCGAAGAAGCCATCGCAGTCATGAAGGAGAAAACAATGGGAATCAAAATTAATGGCAAACAAGTACACTGTACAAGATTTGCTGATGATATTGCCGTACTAGCAGAAACAGGCAAAAGTATGCAGAGAATGATCAACATATTAGCAGAAACTTTAGACAAATGGAACCTCAAAATTAATACAAGGAAAACAAAAACCATGACAATATTTAAAGACAAGAAAACACCTATAACACACTTCAAAATTGGCACTGATAGAATTGAACAAGTGAAACAGTTTTGCTACCTAGGAACCCTGATCACGAGTGATAATCGGAGCATATCAGAAGTCACAAAGAGGAAAGCTATGGCAAAGAGAGCATTCCAAGATAAAAGGCATCTGCTAGCCAACAAACATATAGATATTCAAACTTGGAAGGCCTTTGCAAAACAATTTGTATGGAATGTGCTTCTGTATGGTTTCGAAAGCTGGACATTAGGAATGCAAGAAAAGAAAGAAACCAAATGCAATTGAAATGTGGATCTGGAGAAGAATGCAGAGGATAAGTTGGCCTGAAATGAAGAGCAATACCGAAGTCCTTGGAGAGATAAGAGAAGAACGGAGTCTGACAACTGAAAATTGAAAAAGAGAAAATAAATAGTTTATTGGTCACATTCTGCGGCATGAGGAGTTCCTTTGTAATATCACTGAAGGAAGAATTCCTGGAATAATAGGACGATCCAGAGTGTCTTACTTCAAGAAACTGCTTCTGAGGATGAAGTGCAAGACCTACGTTGAGTTGAAAAGACTGGCTCAAGATGGAGATCTGTGGCTGCAGCAACAAGGCTTAGCTTTTAGAGTATGATGATGATGATGAATAAAAATTGAGGGTGTGTCGGACGTTAGTCCAGATCTCTGCCTAACCTTCCTCTCGGGTATGGAAGCTGGCAATTTTTCGAGTTACCTTGTCTTCTTGATCGTCGAGTGTAATGAGTGTGTGCTAATAGTGGAGGCGGATGTGTTTCGCCCTTCATCGAGCTGTCCAGCGCAATAAGGTAATGGCAGCCATGTACTAACTAGGTGATAGCCTGTGAAAGCTAACCCGAGGGGATGATATCCTGTTTTTAAGAATGTAACTTTAAATTTCCGATTTTCTGTAATGTAATCTTCTTCAAATATAAATCTCCAACTAGCCTAAACTCTTACCTGAAATTCGGTAGTAGAGAGTGCGACACCCTCTCGACTTCCCCATCAACTTGAATTTGAGGTGACTATGTTTATGTAACCGTTTCCTAGCTGTGGCCTTGTAACTTAAATTTTCTCCATTTAGTCACCTCAGTAGAAAAGGATTAGCTTCTGTAACTTCGGGCCAGAAGCCCAAATAGGGCTTTAATCTCGTGTGCACATTTCAAGGAGAGCAAATGCTTGCCTCAGCATCATTTTGGTTTTTGGGCCAGTAATTTTAACCTGTGTTTTTCTTCCCACCAAGACCCAGTAATGTGGGTATTCTATGCTCCTGTTAAGTGGTTAAATTGTTGAGTGTTGAAGACAGTGAAATGAAATGGGGAGATCTGTCTCCTTGATTTGTGAATGTATGGAGCAATAGTGCTCTTGTATATTTGTAAAATTTGGTACTCAGGTTATTTGTTAACAAATTTCCTTGATTTTCTGATTTACCGGCCTTGTATCTAATCTATTGTACCTGAAATCTTGTTCTGTCGCTGAACGACTTGTTTGTTAAAATTTTGGCAGTTCAGAAAGGAAAAAAAAAGAGGACAAAGGAAATATAACCTTAGTTTAAAAGCTTTTAATTAATTTTTGATTGTAGTAGATAGATCCACTCATGCCCGCACATTCTTTCACCTCTGTCCACCACGAAAACAACATAACAATAACATTCAAATTGAATGTTTGGCCTTCAGAGATGGTCTAGTTATTCCATACAACAATACGGAAGGATGAATTCAGTCCCTGGAAGAACTTCATAAAATTGCATCTAAAACGAATCCAAATCTCATATAACAAAACCCAATATATGGAAGGATCCACCTGATACACAAACAAAATCTGGTAACTCAGCTTGGCAAAGTTACTCAGGTAAATAATTTCAAATACTTCGGGAAATCATCCTACCATCTGCATTAAATCATGACGCAAACAGAGAAAGATTTCTATATTATAAGTAGGCCATAGAATCACATGGAAAAGGCACAACAAAAAATCAATATCTCAGAACGATAAATAAAAACATTGTAACACCGTAATTAAGCCTGAAGCATGACACACATCAGAAGCCTTAATCATTGGAGAAGGATCACTATCTAAAATTATCAAAAACAAGAAAAGTTCTCAAGGAAATCTTTGACCCAGTATGCATAGAAAGATTGAAGATGAATAGGAGGTCTCCGGAATTATACCAAAACACTGAGAAAATATCAGACACATTTGGAAAAAGGCGATTGAAATTTGATGGCCATATTCAAAGAATGGATGATGAGAGGCTCACTAAAAAGATATTTAATTATGCCTTTTCACTAAAAGTCAAGAATAACTGGATAATCGAAATTGAAAAAGACCTTCAAGAAATCAGCATACCGTATGAAATTATATGGGACACGCCTAGCTTTAGAACGTTGCTCAAAAATATCACTTTGCTGAAAACCCAAGATGAAGAATGGATGAAAAACACTGGGGAAGAGAAGGAAGCACACTCATCTGCAATATAAGTACAATTGCGCTCCTTAGTTGGGCACAACATTCGGAAATAGTAAATAAGTAATGGAATGAGTAATAATTACTATCCGTGTGGTATGCTTTGTTTTGTGAAAGTTCAGTCTGCGATAAATTTGACAGTTGGTAGCACGGGGTTTGCCCTAATGAAGTTAGTGCCATATGCGTCTTGAGTACTGTATTTCCAAGGGAAGTAAGAAACTGTCCATAACTGTCGGTGGTAGGAATGTTCTATTTATTTATTAAATGAAAAGCGCACAATGTGCAAAAACACTTTTTGTACAGATGGTCAACTATGCTAATGCCATTTTTATTATTGAGGTTGTCCTCATTTTGCAGTTTTGTGCATGGTATCTTTCACAATGATCGTTGCACAAGTTACATATACAGTCTTCGTTCGGCTGGTGGAAGTTTTTGGTTTGGCGGAATCTGTGGTGAAATCCATGAGTGGCGTAACGTGTAATTACGTGCCGTAGCTCGTAATTTGCTTGCTTCCATTCTTCCGTCATTATAGCGTCCGTGGAATAGAAGTCGGACCAAATAGCATTCCTTTTCTCGTTTAAAATTTGGCGTACATTCTCGTAGGGCTTGGTGTTTGGTAGACAAAACTGTGTTTTGATATCGTCAATGAAGTAGTCCTCCTTGGTTAGAACATACGTTAACCTTGAAGGGGCTGACTTCCCAATGCCTAGTATTCTCTTGAGATATCGGGCCTTGACTTTTTCTATTGTCATCAGGTCGCTGAGTGTGAGTTTTTCCCAGGTGATGCTAATCCCATAGGTTGCTATTGGTGATACGGCTGTCCTGAACAGTAGCATTGCTGTACCCAATGATATTTGTTGAGGTTGTTGAATGTTGTAGATGGCTTTTATTGCTGCGGCTGCTCTTTCTTTGACGTGGATATTGTAGGATGTTAGAGTAGTTTGGAGGGTGACTCCAAGGTACTTGAATTTCGGCACTACTTCCAGAGGTTTGTTGTGCATGGTTATTGTATTTTTAGGTGCATGTTTTCCTCCTTTCCTAAAGGTCATTTGTTTAGTTTTGTTGTGGTTTATTTGCAAACCGTTTCTTTCTGCCCATGATGTGAGCCTATTGAGGACCTCTTGGAGCTCTTCTATGTTTTCTGAGCCTATTGCCATATCATCTGCGTAAAGTATAAGCAATGCTGAGGTATCTGTGATTATTTCTGTGATGTCTGCTGTCATGATGTTGAATAAAATTGGGCTGATTGGGTCACCTTGTAGGACTCCGTTTGTTTGGGTTACGTTTTTGGATAGGGTTATGTTGTCTGATATTTGGACATAGTTATATTTTAGGATATTCGAGATTATGATTGCTATCGGATGTGTAGCTCCTATTAGGTAATTGAGTTTCCGGATGAGTGTTGCTCTATCAACAAGGTCAAAAGCCTTACGATAGTCTACGAAGACTACAAAATATTTCTTTCCTGGATGCCTCAATGTATCTTGGACCTGTTCTATTAGATATTTTACGGCATGTAGTGTGCTTCTTCCCTTTCGGAAGCCGAATTGATTTTCTGGTATCTGGGAGTCTATTTCTTCTGCAAGCCTGATTGTTAAAATTTTCATGAAAATTTTGAATGATGTATTTTCGAGGGTTATACCTCGATATGAATCAGGGTTGTCAGTTTCTCCTTTCTTAAATATCATTTTGATTGTTGACAATCTCCATTGCTCTGGAATTTCCCCAGTGTGCATGCATGTGTTGAATAGTTCTACCCAGTAGTCTAGCATGACAGGTAGAGAGTCTTTCAGGTGTTCTGTGCAAATGCTGTCTGCTGCTGTTATTGTATTATATATTTCCTGCTTCGTTATGGGGATGTGATTTCCCGTCATTGTTACTGGAGTTAATTCAAAAGCTGTTGATCGGTGTTGGAGGTTGAGAATGCTTTTGAAATGGTTTTTCCATGACTCCATTGAGATATTATTTGTTACTGAAGTTTTCGGTTTCCTAAGCACTATGAATGGGTCATTCTGGGCGTTTGCAGCACGTCTCCTGGCGTCTTCCTCAATGTACTCCGTTCTTGTTTTCTTGATTAGTGATTTATATTTCCTTCTTTGTTCGGCGTACTAGGCCAGGTGACTCGGGTTCGATGTGTTCTTCGCTCGATGTAGTGCCAGGAGGGTCTTTTTCCGTTCATTGTAACAGTCTTTATTGAACCATGGTTGTGATCTCCTTACTTTCGTGTGAGTTTGGCATGATTGAAGGGTTCTTGTACACATTTCCACTGCTTCAGTTAGTTCATGTCGTTGAACTAATAGCCTTGCTTTATCTATCTCATCACCGATATGTCTTAGTTTCACTGGATCTAATTTCCTGGATATTTTCTTACTTGGTTGTATTGGCGATTGATCTTTATGAGTAATTTCAAAGACTGTCGAGATTGGTATATGTTTCCTAATCGGAGCTATGGCTGAAGTCCATAATGCTTTTTGACTGAATATTTTAATGTCTGCACCTCTGTAAAAGACTAAATCTATGGCGCTGCTTCCATTCGAGACTATGTACGTTTTCATGTAGGGACTGTTAACAAGGACATAGCCGGCTTCTTCCAGAGCCTCTTTAATCAATTCTGTTCTGACGGTTGGTTTGTCTATTCTTGCATTTAGGTCGCCTGCGAAGATTACTCTATCATCTGTTTGCGTTTGTGACAAGGCCTCTGTTATTCTTTCGATTGTGTCCTCTGTTGACATATGTGGTTGTACATACATGCCAATGATTGATAGTAGGCTGGTCTTTACGGTAATTGTGTTTTCTTCTTTTATTATTTGTTTTATTTTCTCTAAGTTCGGTTTGAGAAAGATGGAGACCCCTCCTGATGGTCTTCCTGTGGTCTGACGAGCGAATGAATGAATTCCGTAATATTCTTGAATGTTGAAATCCTTTGTCAATAATGTTTCTGTCAGTATAATGGCGTTGTAGTTGCTTAATGTCTCTATTGGAAAGAGAGGCAGAGCGTTTTTTATGCCTTCAATGTTCCATAGGAGCATATGTGTATGTTTATTGTAGTTCTCCTCCTTCAGCACGGTTTGCTCTCCGAAAACGAAATCTTCTTACGATCGTTCTATTTGGCCAGATTTCCGGTCGTACAGCATCTTCAAGGAATTTGAAAGGGAAACCTATTTTGAAGGCCTTGTTTTCACTTCGTGTGTGAAGTTCTTCGCAATGGATATTATCTGTAATTCCATTTTTCTCTAGGTACTTCTTAACCTTCTCTTCTGTTGCGTTTCCTTTCAGATTGCCTAGGTAAAGCCATGCCATTTTGTCAGCAGCTTGTAGATCATCTTCTTGAACCCTTGTCCCTCTGATGGTTTGTGTGTTTCTTTTATTTATTACAGCTGTCCATTTTGTTTCTCCTCTATAGTTATGATCGTTACCCCTTCCGTCTGTTTTGTTATTGAGTACTTCATTATCCTTGTGAGTAAGCACTGCATTCCTATTCAGGGTCTGCGTAACTTTTTCTCCAATAATTATATTTATTTTATTCGTTATGAAGTCCATCATATATCTTACGGTTTCTTTTAAATCCGCTAGATCCGTAGTTTCATTGTTCACGGCTTTCTTTTGCTGAATGAGCTGGGTTTTCCGTTCAAGTAGATGCGAGCTTTGCATTCCGCCGTCAGATGGTTGAAGTTGCTTGTTGTTGCTGTTTGTAGGTTCTTGGTTGTGGCCGGGAGATGAAGCTATTTGTTCCGAGGTCGAGTAACCTTCTCCTGCTTGGGTGTGGCCGCTAGATGGAAGTAGATGCCAGTTGGAGTTACTTGCAGGTCCTTGGTTGTGGCCATCAGATGGCGCTAGTTGTCTCGGAATCAAACTGTCTTCTCCCTCTGATACGTCTTCTCTTTGGTATTCCATAACCTCGCTTTCAGAAACGATCATTTCGTTGTTCTTGTCTTTCACTACATTAGTTAATATATCAAAGCAGTTTCTCAGATCACTTACCGCTTTTAGTATCTTTTCTTTCTTCTCATTCTTAAGGTAACCACCTGTTTCTGTAATATTAACTATCGTTTTGAGAGCATTCTCAATCCGTGTTTTCATCTGGTCCGCCATTTTAGTATTCTATTTCTCCATGTGGTTAAGAAACCATGTGGTCCAGTTATTGAGACATGTTCCTAGCAGATATTCCAAATTTAAAAGTTTAGATAATGCTGAGGTAAAGAGGCCCAAGGGAAAATCATCAGGACAGAATGTTTTGAAACATGGTAAGGTTTGAACATTCAATAGCATCGTATGTCCAGAAGGATCGTTTGTTCATCTAATAAATCCATTGATATCAGTGAAATGCATATCATATTCCAGATATCCCATTAGACTCGAGTTCATTTGTGATGACAATAATTGTTTACAAATAAACTGTCTGATAATACAAGGATTTTGATGTAGATTTGTGCTGTAATAAAAGGCCATCCATGGCAAGATTTGTTTGCTCACCTGTAAGCCAGTGGAGAGCGGCAGGTATAAACCATTTTAACGAGATAACAGGTGTTCACATTTATATGAGGACCCTGTTCGGAAATAGAAGGGCATGTTGCAACATTATTGATGTTAAAATAAATTGGGAGTTATTTGAATTTAAATTCTATTGCATAGGAAAATGATTCTGTTTAACAGTCCCTAACATTTGACTTTGCTTTCCAGTTTTGATGTTTCCATAACACAATCATAGTTCACATTCCCACTGAGCATTTAAATAATTATTTTGGAGTCAGAAGGATGTCAATAGACATTTAGGATTTCCACTTGTTGATATGTTCGTAGTGCAAGGATTGTCGATGGTGTGTCCTCCAGTGGAAACGTAAGATCATGGTTGGAATGCATGCAAAGGATTCTGGGGATTGCTAGTCCATGCTAGGTGTGAAATGATGCAGCAAACTGACTGCCCCTAGATGAGATGTGAGTATTCTAGTTTGACACAAAGAGTCACTACGACATGGCATTCCATAAGATGTAGTAGCACTCTGCCATTTGTCCATGCGATACCTATGATTTATGGCCATGTTGTTCATGGAAGAGTTGTAATATTTTGCATATTTATATTTTAGTACGACTATATAAGTGGATGTTCTTGAACTCCGTCACCAATATTTAAGGTTTACCAATGAACCGAGTTTATTATGGGATTTGATTGAACGTTATAACAAAATGATAGCATGGGTAAAATTGTAGTTGCATGGTATTCCTTTTCACATATTTTCATAGATTTATTACATTGAGCTACTTCAACCTGTTGTTTTGGCTAAAAGTATAACTTCATACATTTAATATAAAAATTACTATTTTATGTTGTGTAAAATAACACAATTAATTCACTGGCACTTGAAATTCTCTCAGTTTGGAGGGTCACTTTGGCCATCAGGCACGTTTCATTAACTTTAGTGAAGGGTCACTATGGTCACCAGCCACATTCAATTAATTTAACTTCAATGAGGGGTTACTTTGTTCATCAGGCACGTTTCCTTAATGAATTGGATGACCATGATAGCTTAGTGATGTGAACTGGAGGTTACTCAGATTCAAATGAGGATCCAGGTCTTCCTATGCTGATGGTCAGTTAGTGGACAGCCTAAATTAAGAAAGACTTGGAGACCACTTACTGGAATTTAGATGATCGAGAAATTGGAAGCACAGTTGTTTATGGAGATGAGCAGATTGAATCTCATGTTGGTTTTCTAGTTAACCGCAAAGTGGTTTCCTGCAAATAGACCTTCAGGCTTTCTTTTGTGGTGGATATTAATTTCATTCAGAAATCATCCAGCCACAGCATTATATTAATGTCACTGACTGTTTATGGCCATATTTCTAAACACACCTGCCATCATATTTCATTGTTTTTGGGTGAATAAACACATTCAGATTACGTAAGCTTTTTACGTTAAGTAAGTAGGCCTTCCTTGTTACCTGACAGTCATGTCTGGGTGACGAAGAACAATTAAAACCGTCTGAGACATAAGAGTTAACAATTCATGCAGAAGACCTGGAACAGACAAATATCAGTTTGACATGACAGAAAGTGTTCAGTACTCAGTATGTCTCTTCTACACTTGCAACATTGAGATATGATATATTTTTAGTGCCTTATCTGAGGTTCCATTACACAAAAGTGAGTGGCCCATTCTCTGCCACTCAATAAAGAAATATGCAGAAACGTATGCATGGGTATAGTGCAGCTGTCGACATAAGAGTCCTTACCTACAGATGTCCCCTCGAGAACTACGTGATCTTCATGAATAACTACAGGCACTGAAGTTGAACTTTCAATTTGCATTCAGAACAGTTTGACAGACACAACACCATTGTACAAGAGGTGAGGGAGCAGGTACAGTTTTGAGGAACACACTAGTGACATTTAGGAAGGAGAGCACTGGTGCGCTCAGCCTTTACCAACAATGTCTTCTACTGCATACTCTATTATGACTTGAATCACCACTCATTTATTCCCTGAAAATGTTTATTCAAACATTTGAATATTTTCCCTGCGCTTCTAGTCTTTTACCACTTGTATTTGTCATATGATTCTTCTGTGTTCATCCGGATTACTTCTTATCCTCGCATCTGGACGGCTCCACAATGAGTGTTACTGAGCAATCTTCTACTGAAGTCGGAAAACAGAAAATGGGTCGTCCATGGCTGAGAACAAGAGGGAGGCATATGTCTGTGATTGATGAGGAGATAACTCATTGCTCCTTTCACACATGTTACCTGAAATGAGTATCTCAGACAAAGTGGCAAGAAGGACGGACCACTCTCCGATAACATCATGAAGTGTGCTTAGAAGGTGCCGTTCTGGCTGAAGAACTAATTACCCTCTGCTGTGTCCCTGGCTACATCTCCAGAATTGGAGAAGGTCTTGTGGAATTCCGAACCCTCGTGCAGTAGTTAGTGGGACATAAAGCAAAAAAAATTTATGATGGAATATCGTGCGGCTTCACCGTTCAGTCACCGTCTCGCCCGTGTGCATCGACAGCGTGGTGCTGCGTGCTAACGACTTGCACAAAACATGGAGCAATACGGCACCTCTCCATGTGGTTCACACGTGCACGGTTAAGTTACATGATTCTCTGAACATTTTATCACATTACCGAGCATGCGTGTGCCATACACCCGTATGTGTACGGATCTGAACTGCTAGATTGACTTTCTGGCTGAAGATATGCCATAGGCATTGCGACAGTATGGCTTCTCGTCATCATGTGTCTTCATATGTTTCCAGGGTGCAATTCTCCCAGACAGAAACTTAATACGAGTATTGCACCAGTGTGGCTACTCGCCCGCGTGAGCCCGTATGCGACATGGCAGCTTTCCTTTCTGGATGAAGGATATGCCACCGACTTTGCATCAGTGCCCCTTGCATTTTGTGTGAGTCGGAATGAACCTGGCAAGGTTGGATTTCCTGTTGAATGACTTGCCAATGACATTGCACCAGTAAAACTTATCGCCTGTGTGAATCCACATATGATTTATTAGACCAGCTACCTCTGTAGATCAGTGGTAGAGTGTCGGCCGCTGGATCCCAAGATAGCGGGTTCAAACCTGGCAGAGGTAGTCGGGTTTTTGAAGGGCGGAAAAAGGGCTATTCGACACTCCATGTCGTACGATGTCGGCATGTAAAAGATCTTTGGTGACACACTTGGTGTTTACCCGACAAAATTAAATCTCAGCCATAGACACCCAAGAGAGTTTCGGTTTACTCGGTCTGCCATCTAGTGGGCCTAGATTAAAACGAAACATCGAAATTGACGAGCAGACACCCAGATGGCGTCAAATTGAGCTGTCTGCACACGGTAGCTGAGGCCGTACGATTATTTATTTATTTTATTTATTAGACCGACTTTCCGGCTGAAGGATTTGCACAGACATTGCAGCAGTGTGGCGTGTCCCTGTGTCAGTCCGCATATGATGTGCTAGTTGGGAGTACGTGCTGAACGATTTGCCACATACGTTGCAGCAGTATGGCTTCTCGCCGGCTGTCTTAGTCCACATGTGATCTGATAGATGGAATTTCCGGCTGTAGGATTTGCTATAGACATTGCAACGGTATGGCATCTCACCTGTCAGACCGCATGTGAACAGCTTGTTTGGCTTTGATGCTGACGGATTTGCCACAGATGTTGCAGGAGTGTGACATCCAACCTGTATTAGACCGCATGTGGTTGGTGAAGCACAACGAACTCTAGAAAGTTTTAAACATACGGTGCAGTCATTTGCTATTCCACTTGTATGCTAGTTGATTTACGTCGCACTGACACAGATAAGTCTTACGGCGACGATGGGACAGGAAAAGGCTAGGAGTGGGAAGGAAGCGGCCGTGGCCTTAATTAAGGTACAGCCCCAGCATTTGCCTGGTGTGAAAATGGGAATCACGGAAAACCATTTTCAGGGCTGCCGACAGTGGGGTCGAACCTACTATCTCCCGAATCATGTATGCAAACGCATGTGCTACTTGCCCGTGTCAGTCCGTATGTGACATGCTGGCTTTCCTTTCTGAATGAAGGATTTGCTACAGACTGCATCAGTACGCCTTATTCTCTGTGTGAATCGGCAAATGCCAGGCTAGGTTGCATTTCCCCCTGAATGACTTGCCACAGACATTGCACCTGTATGGCTTCACGCCTGTATGTTTCCGCAGGTGATTTGCAAGAAGGATTTTTTTGCTGAAGGATTTGCCACAGAAATTGCAGCAGTATGGCTTCTCACCTGTGCCAGTTCGCATGTGATGTGCTAAATGCGTACGCTGGCTGAAGTACTTGCCACAGACATTGCAACAGTAAGGCTTCTCGAATGTGCGAATCTGCATATGATCTTTATGACAAAATTCGCACACTAGGAGCGGGTGGATCTTGAGGTCTTCCGACAAGCTGCTTCCGCTGCCGAAGAGCTTTCCACAGTTATCGCACTTGAAGGGACGATTATCTTCGTGTCTCTTCAGTTGTCGCAAAAGGCCCAAATTCCTGACCAGGATTTTACCGCACACATTGCACCCAGAACAAGGTGCTCCGCCATCTGGAGCTTGATAATCTGCGTTGCTCACCTCGGGTCTCGATCTAGAGTGACAAATTAAAACCATTTTCAAAGCCAACTCCACTACAACTCTCACACAAAGGAATTGCTACTGAACATTCCACTCACTGATATCCTATTCAGAGAGCTCGATACTCATGAACATAACATTCCCTAGGGTAAACATCATCTGAGCACAAATTCATAGTGCAATCTTAAATTTTACAAGCTCTAACTTGTTACGAGGAAGTGGTGCGTCTTTTCCCTCGAATCACAATATCACGCGCAAGAAACTTCTGACGATTTAGGAATGTACGAGCTCATAGAAAACATTGCTTAAAGAATGCATGAGAAGTGGTCCAGCCTAAAAGGAGAAATAAAAGTTCTGTAACCCGGCACATATTTTCTATTGAAATACGAATGTCTCTTTTCCTACATAAAGGATGGCATATGCTTTGGAATTTTGATCTTGTTCAAAAAATCTGGGCATTGTGGCAGGCAAGTAATAATTTTTGTAAAAGACCTTGTTATTGAGGTCTTTTGAGATAATGTTAGCATGGTAGATATTAATACAGTTCAGAATATTGTTTACCGATAGTCAGCAAGATCTGCTGAAACACAGCTAATATTTTATTAATGATATTTACTGTCATGCAAACATACATATTGTATTTGTATGTTGTTGTCATATCAGTGTATCATTCTAATACATCACAGTGTGGTTATTTCTAATTGCATAGCTTTGATGTGCAATCAAACAGAGCAGACTTACACATAGGACGGTAGGTTTATACAAGGAAGTTCATACTTACTACCATGTATTTCATCAGTCTATGACTTAATTGCAGCTTTAACAGAGACTGTATGCAACATTGAAATCACTAATCCTGATGAAATTCTGGAAAAGCTGGAATATAACAAGGAGATGACGGCTCTTTCCCTAACACTGATACCTTATTTTCTACTCCAGATACTGCTGCCACAGACATTACGAAGGCGACAAATAAAATGGCTTTGATAGTAGTGTTTTCTTACAATGTTCTGATATCCTGAGTTTGAACACATATGCAAGCTATCATGTACTTGAAGTTTCTTACAGTGTTCTTTTAACACTACAGCAGGAAGGAGCATGAAAATCAAGGCTTCAACCAAAATTCGAGGGAACAGTGCATTGAATTTCACTGTAGTGGATATTGCTGGTATATTAAAGGAGGAATTAAATTCCTTTTATTTGAAAAGATCACGGACAAAGTGATTATTTTTAGTGGAATGATAACATCGTTGGATAGCATCCAAGTCTGTGCCTGTCTCCCCACTGCAGAGTGGTTCTATATATTCCAGGAAACAAGAGCAAGAAATACAATCTTCTTCGTTAAAGGTGAAATCAGGCACATGGGAAAAGTCAATCACGCAGGCCAAAATACAGTGTTACATGAAGTGGTACTTCCCAGTCCATGCTGTATGCACTGAATACACAAGGCCTAGTCGAGTGCATGACTTCCTTTTAACCACGTGTTGTGACTGCATTCTTAGCAGAAAATAAGTGGACAATTAAAAGGGGGACATTAATTCCATATACGACAGGCTAGACCTCTTGATCATCAGACAAGATACTGATGTTGACAACACTAGACAACTTGGGGCAGAAAATACGACACTGGATTGTATGTCATATGTTTTCTGCCATACTACGGCAAGAAAAAGGTGCAAAAGGGTGTGGACATTCTTCTTTACGTGATTATGTGATCCTTGTCACAACGAAGTAGTTGGCAGAAGAGGTACTCTACCTTTCTGGACATTAATGCAGAAGGGGGCATAGCGTTACTTCTCTAGATAAGCGGCTGCAAAAGACATCTGATCCCTATATCCGGAGCGGCGTAACTACCTGCTGTCATGCACTCTAAAATGCTTCAGCACAAGCCGGCCGTAAAATATTACTGTCACATGATTACAGAAACATGTCTCATGGAATCGGAACCAAGGTTAGGGCGTCTTCTGGAAGGGATGCGCGTTGGCAGGGCCCAGTCAGCATGAAAAGTATGCAAGGGTTACCATCGCGCGGGCTGTGTTGGCTAAGGAAGCGATATCCCCAATCTGTATTGCAGCACCGAACTATGTCTAGATGAAGTATCAAATAAGCCATAACACTTGAGAGAAGGCATATATGCACCTATGAGGTGCAGAGAAGAGACGGAATGGAGAAAAGTCACGCTAAATGGGGTGCGATACTAACTGATGTACAATGGAAGCTGAAGAACAACTTATGGTGTTGACATTTTTCTATATGCAAAATTTGACG
The DNA here is from genome assembly GCF_040414725.1 of Anabrus simplex. Taxonomy (NCBI): domain Eukaryota; kingdom Metazoa; phylum Arthropoda; class Insecta; order Orthoptera; family Tettigoniidae; genus Anabrus; species Anabrus simplex. The sequence continues at coordinate 12,982,976 of NC_090278.1, read as the reverse complement.
GTTCAGTTTCTGAGGTGCGAAAGTATGACAATCGCTTGATGTAACTCGTCTACACTGGGGAGAGAAGGAAATTCTAATTTTTCAGTGGAACGCTCCAAAACTGGCCAGGGCAAGGAAACCAAAGATGCCTTCTGGGCACTGCCTGAGAAGAAGACTGCTGACCATATTATCGCTGCTGGTGATATGAATGGACATGTCGGACGGGGGAAAGAAGAACACACAGTCCATGGAAGAAATACATAAAGACAGAAGAACGACGATGGCCAACAAATTGCCGATTATGCAGAAACTGATCATCGCGAAGACACGGTTCAAAAAGCGTGATATTCTTCTAGTCACGTACTACATTGACTCCCATCCAACCCACATTGACTAAATCCGCGTAGGACGAAGGCATCTCAAAGATGTTCTGGAGACAGTTGTTCCTTATGAAAACGTTGCGATGGAACATCGACCAGTCATCTCTAAGCTGCGGATAGTCACCGAGAGCCCAGTACTTTGAACGAAATGGACCAAATCGGATTAAAAGGTGGCGCCTGAAGGAGGACAACGTTGTTGCAAAATTTAGTGCCACAAATCACCACAGTTGAAATGAGCCAGACTAAACTCTATTCTTAGAACAACTAAGTCAGGGCGAAGACGACACGTGGCTTCGGAATGACGATGTTGCACTACGGTTGAAGAAACAGCTGTAACACAAGTTTCTTGCTCATTGGAATCCCTACAAAGCAGCCACTAGTAAAGTGAATTAGATCATTGTTGTAACAAAAGCAAACTGGTAAGCAGGTCGATATGTGAACCTTGTCACGCACGAAAACGAGTGGAATATTTAACGGCTAGTCAAACTGAGGCATAGCAAAACAGAAGAAGTCCAACGTTTGTACGGCATCAATGAGGAAACAGACTATTTCCTTCTCGATTGGCGGTAAACGCGAGTACAATGTCAGAACTACTTTGATAAAATTTCAGTCTTGGAATTTCCATATCTACCAATCCCATTCACCTCCGCTGTTGAAGGTCCAATGTAGGAAATTGACGTCACCGATGTCCAGGCTATGCTAAAAGAAATGAAACAAGTGAAAGCCATCTGTTCCAATTATCTTCCGGCAGAGTTTTGTTTCTCTCAATGGGGGGATGCAGCAGTGTGGCTAAAGTAAGCTTTTCAACCCGATCATCAATGAAGGCCAAAAACCAACAGATTGGCGACGGAGAATCCATTCTAAAATAAGGAAAGCCTTGCCAATTTTTCTTGTTACTGCCCGATCGTACTTCTGAGCCACACAATGACAGATTTCAAACAAATCTTCGACAAAAGAATTAGCGATTTAGCCAAACATACAACAAGCCAAGCTGGATTTGTGTGAAATTGTGGCGGAACAAGAGCAATCCATGCTGCAGGGCTGTTACTTGAGAGACACTGTGAAAAGAATAAGGGGCTTCATCACGACTATCTGAGCCCTGAGAAGGCCTTTCATTCGGTACCTCATAACCTAATCACTCGGCGATACAAGAATATGGCATTCCAGAGCACCTTTTTCAGAGCGTATAACTGCTCCACGTAGAACCAAAGAGTTATGTTCAAGCTGCCGCAGGAGCGTCTAATGAATTCTGCATTACTGTAGGAGTCCACCAAGGCCCTGCATTATCACCACTGCTGTTCATTCTTGTGATGGACTCCACTATATCCGACCTGCACAGTGCAATACCATGGACACTTCTCTATGCAAATCATGTCATCTTAGCTGCCGAATATTTGATCTCCAGCGTCAAACAGAAGACTGGAACAATCGACTAGCACAACATGTCCTGCGCCTCAACAAAAAGAAGACTGAATACATGACATTACATCGTCGAGAAGTTGGAACCTTGCATGCTGACGGTAAAGATATAGCGCCAGCGTAGAAATTTAAGTATTTTGGCTCCACAGTCTCTGATGATGGCCGACTTACTGATGAAGTCAACTTAAGGACATACGAAGCCTGAATGAAGTGGAGAATGGCAACGGGCACCTTTGCGACCGTCGGATGAAGGACCATCTGAAATCAAGGATCTACCGAACTGTTATCCGGCCTGTTCTTTTCTAGCTAAATAGGTTGAACAACAACTAAGCATCATGGATACGAAGATGCTTTGGTGGAAGGCTGGCATAACAAAGTTCGATCACATTTCAAATGATATTACTGTATTAGATAACGTTTTGGCATTGCACCAATCCAGAAGAATATTCAGGAAAGGTGAGTGTGCTGGTTTGGGCATGTGTTGCGAGCAGAGGACGATATTTTGGGAAAGTCAGCGTATACACAGAAAGCCGCTGAAAAGAGGTGCAAACGACGAACAAGACACCATAGGGTAGATAAAGTGCACAACGACCTGGAAGCTGCGAGGCTACATACAAGCATAGCCCGAGACGAACTAACTGGAGACAATGAATCACAACACCGGACCCTGCCACCGGACGGGAATAACACTTGAGAAGCAGAATAACTAGAAGCATATCAATGAATATTCCCTTATAAAAATGGGATACAATGTATATATTTTACACATCCTATCATTCAACTGAGTATGTTCAAATTTTCACCCCTAAAGCCTACGCCCAATAAAGAGACATCATTAATAATTGCCACAGAAAAAAATCTCCTCACAAATGAAGGTAAAACTGGCATCAAGCTTATGCAGTTTGGGGTAAAGGAGATGAGAGGTAGGATACAGATACCCTTCAAGTTCAGTAAGGAGGTCAACCAATTCAGCTGCATGATCTGTGACAAAAACCATGTGGGAGTGAAGCCTATTCACTTCTCAGTCACTCAGATCAGTCAGGTACTTAATACCACAGTTGTTGATGTCTTTCATGTCAGACATCTCAAAAAATGTAACAAATCAGCAAAGTAATACTCAGAAGGCAGCCTGAAATCAGCTATTCCAGCAGGTTATGACAGGTTCAGGAAAAAGCTTTGCTTCCTTTGAAGCACCATACTTTGATGTTAAGAATTTTAAATAATTATATTTTCACTTTATTGTGTTCAAAAATGCAGACTTAACCATTGCAACCACGATTTAAATTTGTCATCACTGCCACCCAACTGTTGCCAAACAAGCTGATCTTATGTGCCCAGCACTGTACATGCATTAAATGATCCCCTATAACTACACATAATGTTTCATAACACCGGGCAAGGTCTGTCTAGGGAGGTCAAGTCATGAATGCTACTTATGGAACCGCCATATTGGGTCTTTAAGCAAGCGTAACCAAAGGCAAGTGTATTCAAATTTAGAGGATTTCGGTACCATACATTGAAATAAAAACAAAATACTGACTGTTTTTCATAAAGAATTTAATTGGGCATCTACTGGTCATGTATATATAACTGTATAACACTTAAATGATATGAATACATTCACAGCTATTTGAATAGGATGATAATAAACAGAGCATGAAATTCCTTTTTTACCCTCTTTTGAGGAACAAGAACCAACAGAAAAGCTCATGTTCTTCTCTTTTACTTCCTTACAACTTGGTCTTACTGTGTTTCTTATTAATATCAACTGTCAAATACGTAATCTTATTGACAGAAACATAGAAATCTCTGCAGTACTTGTGTCACTAAACTTGAAGTACTGTATTTAAAGTACTAAACGACGGTTGTAATAAGTTACCTTCAGCGTTTTCTTTACTAAGAAAGTAATTTCTGATACTTCATTTCTAAAAGGTTACCCCAGTATGTTGACAAACACTGAATGCCTCTTGAGTTGAGTGCATTAAATTATGTATGATAACTGTTGTTATCCATTCATGTGGTATTTCTTTGGGTTCTAAGGCAAAAATATTCTGCACATATGCAAAAAGAGTGATGTTCTTAGCTACTCTTAACTAGTTTATTGATAACTCATGCAGCTATATAGTACAAAGTGGTGGTGGTGATTATGGTTTTAAGAGGAAGTACAACTGGACAACCATCCTCTATAAACACTAATCAGAAGAAAAACAAATGGAAGGGGACCAACACTTCGAAAAATGAAGGTTTCAGCTAAGGAAAGATGAAGGCCACGAAGTGAGTGGAAATGAAAATCTTCCTAGGCCTCGAATGCGCGAATGGCGTCATGTTCGGAAAAGAACAAGTGCTGCCCAGGGGAGGTCGGATGGGCTAGAATAGTGAAAGCAATGCCAAGACTCAGCTAAGGGCCTCGTAGTCACAACCCAGAATAGATTTCCCCCGTGGGTGGGGCAATAGAACAACACCCACGGTATCCCCTGCCTGTCATAAGAGGCGACTGAAAGGGGCGTGAGGCGCTCCTAACTAGGAAGCGTGGGTTCGCGACCACGGGACTCTTAGCTGAGTCCTAATATTCACGCATATAATAATAATAATAATAATAATAATAATAATAATAATAATAGTTAAGGAAATTAAAGCCATTTGTAGACACAATTCCATAAGAAATACAAATTTAGTCACTATTAAGTTGAGTTAACCTGGGTTAGGCTATTTTAGGGATTACATTAGGATATCGTGAGGCTACAGTACGTTAAATTACAGTAGTTGGTTAGTGTGAGTGAAGTGAGTGTTGTGATTTTTAAGTATTTGTCCAGCCATATAATGTACTCTATGGAGCATTTAAGGTGAATGAAATTTAGCTGTAAATAATAACTACAGTACAGTATAAGATTGCTATTATCAATAAAATTGTTGTAATGGTGGCCAGCTGGACATAAATTGTTGGTTTGAAGTGATAGGCCTATTGTTTGTGATTATAATTGGTAAATGAACAGGAACAAGCATTTCAAGTATCTGTAAAACATTTGTACGTTGCATGTAGGGTTAGAATGATACTGTCTGTAGTTTACATGAAAATGAATGGAATGAAATGGGGTTTGGCTTTTAGTGCCACGAGCGTCTGAGGACAAGTTCGGCTCGCCAGGTGCAGGTCTTTTGATCTGACTCCCGTAGGCGACATGCGCGTAGTGATGGGGATGAAATGAAGATGAAGACGACACATACACCCAGCCCCCGTGCCAGCGAAATTGACCAAATATGGTTAAAATTCCTGAACCTGCCGGGAATCGAACCTGGGACGCTGTGACCAAAGGCCAGCACACTATCCATTTAGCCATAGAATCGGACACATGAAAAGGAAATTTTCATAAACATCAGTACTACTATTATACATTTCCTGTTACTTTTCTTGCTTGTTTTGAAAGACACTTCTTTCTTTGGGAGGTTTCCTATTACATGTCAAAGACTTAGGTGGATTAGGGACGTTAAAAATTGTTGGGATGGAATTCCACTTGAGTAGTTTCCGTCTATCTGCCCTCTTTAGTTCAAACTGCGATTCTTCAAAATGATGCTAGAAGAAAATACATAATAAGACCTATAAATATAAAACATCGTTCATATAAACATACTATTTTCAGGAATAATACGAATGTATAACTTCACTAAACTCGCACAAGAAGCAATTATCTGTAGGTTGCCATTTGCCACGCCTAAAGTTTTGTACCCACTGAGCTCTCCTTTGCTTATCTCTTGGGAAGAGAAACACTCTAATTCCGTCAGTTGTCTTATTTTGACAATTTGGTGCGGCGCAGTATCCCGTTTTCCTTCAAAATACAAGTAATAACTCATATCATTACATCGGGCACGCCCACATAAGAACGATATTTGAGGCCCAATATGGCCGCCACCGCAAAGGATTGTGGTAGCGTGACCACACCTCCCTAGTCAGACCTTGCACCGGGTTATGTACGGGGCACTGTCACTAACAAACACTTTAACTGCATCATATGGTACACTATAACTGTGTAGAGCTTCTAAAACAGCACAAGAGCAGTTTTTAGCATTTCCTGAAACAAGACAGTTCACAGAAACAACGTACAGCTCTGTTTTCGATCCGGCTGGAACTTCGAATATGATGATAAATACACAACGGCCCATTCTATCTGCAGTTTCATCACAGAGTATGTTGATGTTCCTCCCCACTAGAGCCTCAGCTGTTCTTTTCTGGTGGTCAGATGCAACTTCTAGAAGGGAAGAAAGACCTCAAATTATAATAAAATAATTTAAAACTACTGGACCAATTGGGTACGGGAAAGATAATTCGATACGGAAATCACACTCAAATTCGGTATTCTTTAATTTTTTTGCGTGCTTTCGATGTCGTAATACCTAAACCATATCCGATCAATGAAATCGAAATTTACTTCACATAGAGTTCTCACACATGGCAGTTCATTTGAAAACTCAGTAATTAAGGCTCTTAGCTCTTTGCTTTCCAGCTTTCCCAAGGGTATATTTGCTTTGGCAAATACTTCAACCACGGAAAACCATTTTCAGAGCTGCCCACAGTGGGGTTCGAACCTACAATCTCCCGAATACTGGATACTGGCCGCACTTAAGCGACTGCAGCTATCGAGCTCGGTACTTCAACTCTGCGTTTCGAGAACTTATCTCTGGAAATTTTTCGTCGTTTACAACTATCTAACTGTGTAAGCACAGAAGATTGCTTTCTTTGAGACGTTCTAGCAGTAGGGGTTGAATTTCAGTTATCGCGTCGCTTACCCACGTGATTTTCAGATTTAACATGTTTCACAATTTTATCGTTCTTTCCCAACCAACTCGGCAATTACAATACTTGCAAAACACTGTCGCTGAATCTGTGGCATATAAACCATCCTTTGCATACTGCTGAGCCATTTCGTGCGCAGTTTTTGTCGTGCACCCCATAACCTAAACAATCGCTCGAATTCCTATTCTACTCTTTACTAGTTTCAATTTTGAACAACAGGAAAACAACGCTGCGTCTATCTCGTTACTTCCGTGACACTCGATTTACATTTCGTTAATGATCGATACAGATCTTATTATCCTTGCTATTTCCATTGTAAATATCAATTAAAGTCAGCAAGCAACAATCGATCGAATACTTTTCTTCATCGATCGGAACGGTCGAAAGATTTACACATCATATTTTGAATATTTCTGAAGATTTTGCCAAAATATGTTGTTTTCGCCTGGAAAATAGAATATTTTTGCAGAATTCACATCAAAATTGCATATTCATACTAATTTCGCATTTTGGGTCACAATTCGCATTTTGTCGCCCTTCTATTTATGCGTAAAAATGATTACCGTACGCTTGGATTCAGTACGAGATTCAAAATTCGCATTTATCGCAAATGCGATTTTTTCAGGCCCTACTAACTGAGAAGCTCAGATTGTCTTTCCACAAGTCAGCGATTAGGAAATTTTATGAATCTTAAAACCTGTTCTTATATAGTTCAGTACCAAATTGACACGGCAAATCTTTTAGACATTTTAAAACAAGTCATTTAAGTTGATGAATGATATTTGCAGACTATTGAAATGAGAGTCGGGATAACATAGCACATGAGGTGAGATAAAAAACAAAGTGGGAAGCAGTAAATAAGATCCGGTCGACTGAATCTTTTAGAATCATCTAAAATCTGTGATATACAATGGACTAAACTACATAGAAAATGGACTCACATCTACCTCATAGACCAAGGAAGAAGGAAACACACAAAAGGCTTGTTGCTTTGCTGGTTCGAGAGTGCCTGTGCACAAGATATATTTAGGAAGAAGAAAGCTAATTTAAACTCCATCCAAAAAATAGAAATATGCATTTTATGTGTGAAAAGTATTCATAAGCAACAGTTTTATAGGTGGCCATATTACAAGACTGTTCTCTAACATAGTCTGTTGTGTCCGGTTACACTAGAACTACTAAGAAACAGCTGAATTGGAACCTCAAAGAGTTGACATATTTGGGCGATATTCAGTTGTGTGCATGGTTCTACTCTGACTAATGAGAGAGTGTAAGCCAGTACTGGGCAGTTTTGAGGACTGAAATGAATATTTCTTGCCACTAGTTGTGAATGTGGGCCAATGACCTTCGATGTTAGGCCCCTTAAAACGACAAGCATCATCTGCAAGTTGTGAATGTGCAGTAGGAACAAGTCAATGTGTCGCATAACAGACGAGAAGACTCTAACCAACCACAAAATCAAATAAACCCTTCAGGATTTTAAATTTTCATCACTAATCTTGTTAGAAGACAAACCTTAGTCTATGACTAGCCATTGCAGGACCTGCAGATACAAGGGATTGGTTAAGAGCACAAATCTGTGATTGCACAATCATTTCCCAGGGATTATCAAAGATCATTTTGCACAGTAACCAACAAATTTGTGAGAGCAAAAAGTTAATTACCAAGTAGTCCAATGGCACACCTACAGTTCGAAAAACACTACTGCATTAAATGTTTGAAACAGGATATACACTTGTGCTACTTTGTAACATCAGTGATAAAAATTACAATTCTTAAATAATATTATATCATTACCTTACTATTTACCCACTTTTACGGGATAATAAATTCACTTATTTGAAGAATACTGAAATATTTTAGGCAACCTGCACCAATTTAATACTTCACTTGTAGCTGTGCATTTTATTAGTTTATACTAATTGTGCAAAACGTGTTTGCAATCAACACACTACAAGCACATGACTGACAATGAGCACAAAATGAATAGTGCGAATTGGTGACAATCAGAAAGTGTGCCCACAACACTGGACCAAAAATAAACCACGATATTATTTTTTATGCTAACAACAATGTGGAAGTTTTATTTGAAAAGTATGATATGTAAGATGTAGCACTACTGATCTGAACATTTCATTTCTACAACACATATCTGCTTTGGCATCCACAAATGGAGGAATCTGACTTAACACACAAGAGAACAGAAAATATAAAAAAAAGCATCTAACCAAACAAATAATTTAAAAATGACATTTTTTGAGTTACCACACAATTCAACACAGCCATCATTATAATTTTTAATGAAACTAATTATGTTAGTTTGAAATTATTATAATGTTTACATTGTACATAAAACCTAACAATTTTGAATTTGTAGATTTAGTTTAAATGTAACCGTGTAAAAAAAAAAAAGGATAAAACTGATGAAAATGGCCACATTTTGGACATAAACCAACCACTACTGAACAAAACTGTGAATAGGTACAACATATTCCATACTGTATGGGATTTGTAGTGTACATACTTTGTTTCTTCTTTGATGTATGGCAACAGCTGATCATCAGTATGTTCTTCTATGAATAATTCCTCCTTGATATCCTTGGACAGCTATAAGTAAGAAATAAGAAAATTAGAATAGTGAAGTAAGGGAATAAAAATATATAGGCCTAAACATGAAAGAGCTGAGAAAAATTTCATATTGGCACAAGAAGAGTATAATTAATTTAACTCCCATTTTAAAAATATAAGAATGGAAAGGAAAAATCAAATCAAAGTCAATTTAAATGCAAACAAGGTGTCTACCTTGGTGGGAAAAATTAAATGAACAGAGGAGGAGAGAATTTCCTAAAATACAATATTATACAATTTACACCATTTTCTTCTATTAAACACACACTTCATCCTTAATAAATTTAAAATATTTACAAAGTTCTACTCATACTATCTTCTGTATTTACAGACATAATCAACTCATATACAACATGTGGAATTACTTCAAATAACACTATAAAACTGCTATTAGATAAAAATTTACACTGCATTTATTTATTTATTTATTTCATTTTTATCCTTTTTGGAACATAACTTGCATAATGACCTGCTGCATCTTAACCTGAGTCCCTTATGCCACTGCTTTTCAGACAACTGATAAGAGAGATAAGAATGTGAAGAGGAACACACTGTAGGACAGCAGTAGACAGGGTAGCAGTGGAAAAGGAGGAACATTTTAATGAAAATTTAAAATTGCCTACATATTTCTGAATATTCAACAAAGTATATGCACAAATACATGTGGGGATAGAGGCAGTTCTGTGTATGTGTACATGTACAATTTTAAGAAAACAAATAATAATAAATACTATCTCCAATACAATTCCTTGCTTCTCTTTCTCTTTCTGTTGATCCCTATTTCCATAATGACTATTTTCTTTTTCCTCTTATATTCGTATTCCCTTGTTCCCATCTTTCTATTGCCCCCTTCATGCCGGGCTCAGCTCGCCGGAGAGCGAGGGTCTCAGAGGTGGACCGTTCGCTATCGGCTGTGCAGAAATTTTTAAAGGCAGGGATAGATGAAGGACTAGCGACAAATGAAAGGAGACTAAAATAGGTTTACACATTTATTAAAACTGACACTCTTTTAAATAAAACAATTAAATTCACAAAATCTGGGTTTGATTCTCGAAAATATCTTCTCCTCGTGCTATCATTTATGAGGGATCTCGCTCAAATTAAAGTTCAACGACTGTTCGTTTCTGTAATAATAAATATAGGAATCATTAATTTACTGTAAAATTGATTGAAAAACAAAATAATATCTGATATCATTCTCCTATAATGATAATCAAATTGTTTAAATTAAAATATTCCATCTGGATTTCGCTTATTTTTACAAGAAAATGATTATTTTCTCTTCCTTATTTAAATTATTGAAAATTATTTAATTCAGAAAATTATGGTTAGCAAGTCTTCCTTAGACTTTCCCTTTAACAATTACTTCATTTTTATAATTATTAATTGATTAAACGTCTTGTAATAAATTTTTACTTGAACGTATATCAACCTAAATTTTACTCAATTTTATGCAGAAAGTGACTGTACAATAACTAATAATGAAATCTCGTGACATCAGTCCACGGACGTTGCCTTCTCTTATTCACTTTAACTTAGTGAATTAGGCCCTAATCTACCTTAAATTACAATAAAATCTTCTAAAGATTCAAAACTGATCCAATTACGGACACGCGAAATAATACAAATCGGACAAAAATTTGACACACATAGTGGAGAATATCGTCACAAAATCATACAAGAAATATTCATAAAACACAGAATAGGATCAAATCACACATCACACATTCACACATGGGTACACGGCATTATTATAATATTATTTACACGAACACTAACCCATTATTATTAAATTTAGGATTTACTGCAAATTAGGGAAATCATTCTCTAGATGACACTATCACGCACATCCCAGGTATCAATTTAGAATGTGATAGAATTAAGGTTATCACTTATACGTAGAAATTAACTATACAACGATGTTCAAGGAATATTTTAAACAGAAATCATCCCAATTAAGCAAGCAGAATAACTCCAACACAGGTCAAAATATTAGAATACGCGCTTACGGTACATGAGTTGCGGCATTTATTTTTATTCACCTATAATGTCGTGGCTCTCAATTACTCTGCACTGAAGCTCGAAGAAATCATGTCCAGTGACACATCTCTTCCCAAAATTGACTCTAATGGATGCATAAATTATTACTCAAAATATAATGTCCATCTGCAAGTCATACTCAAATTAATAGGGCAGAAAACATACATATAATTCGTCATCACTCCGTCCGGAGAATTGCCATGTCCCAGGCTTACTTTACATAAAGTGAGCACACGATAATACTTTCCAAGAATAACTAACATTAAACCCATGACCTTATTAAATCATTTTAGCCCGTAATTAGGTTTAATTATTTTTACTCATTATTATTATTATTATATTCCTGACCGTGCATAATCTCACTCGCAAAGCTGTCGTATGAAGTTATTCGGATGACTCTAAACAAACTCGAACCCACAAACATGTCGTACAATCGTAGAATGAAATTCTACACTAAGAAAAACACTAGAACACTGTCCTAATTTGTCTCAATTAGTTTTCAAATTATTTCAAAACCAATCAAAATTAACGCGGGGTTCATTTATTTTTTTATCTCTCCTGCCTTCTAAATTTTTAGGACAGTTGAGGTCTCTCTCGATGACATACACTCATTTCTAACTAATAGAACAAATACACACTCATTCCAGAGCACTAACTACCTCTCACCAAAGAAAGACGAATGAAAAGTCTAACTACTGCAAAACTAACAGGAATCTAAATGAATAAGGTAAGGCTACGTTTACAAACATTTTACAAAGATAGAAAGAAATTGAATTCTTAAAGAATACTCATGTGGCTGGTGTGAACTGGATTCTGGCTGATGACCTAGCACGTGGTCACATCACCTTCCATCGAACAAAGTCTCGCCCATGTCCGACGCCTTACATGCTTAGTGACTCATGGAGGAGCTGAAGATACACAGGAACTTGTAGTATTCTTCGCGGAACTGGATAACCATCTTGCAGTGAACTCGAACCAAGGACCTTCCTTCTTCTAAGTTCTCGTAGAAAGCTGAAACTAACAAAAGTCTTAGCAATAGCCCAGGATACACACACGATGCTTTATAATTTGGATGTAGACACTTATCTTAGGACAACCCTAAATAAAATCGTAGCTAATTTTTCCGAGTGTCTGAATTGCTGTTTATACAGTCCTCGATGCCTTCTCTAATGTAAAGTCTTCCAGTGAAGCAAACGACGTCCAGTCTCTTCCGTAGCTGCAGTCAGAGTAATGCTCAAATTTAGCGTCCCGAAGTACAAAACCCTCTATAAAATTTTCCTCTGGAATTACCATTAATTTCCTATCTAAAGACGTAGGTGTGCCCCTTAATTACATCTAATTGGTGGATTTGTTGCATTCCTGTGAAGATTGTCATTTTTATTGGCTGCTCCAGTTTCACGTCACTTGACTTTCCATTTATTGATCGATTGAGATCAGGCTGCTCGCCGGGTCACGTGGTACGCACACATGTGTTTGAAGGCCACATAACAGGAATTTCATCCTGCTTCCTCGTTCTCCTGGTAGGTCGGGAAAAACCGGTTCGCAAAGTGACTGGCACGCACTAGCACGGAAGTACAGAATCTCACCCTCTTGGTGATTAAATAATGTTCCAACACGCTGATGAAATAAATAATTTTCCTTTTACTAAATTATTACCACTTTTGAAGGGGACATATTTTTCCCTTGGTTAAATAATGATTTGATCTGAAGATGGAATCATTATTACAGGAAATCTCCAATTAACATGTTCCCTGAAAATTTTAGTGGTAATCATGTGTCACCTCAATTTAGGGTTCTGTTCCAGCACGATGCCTCGCGTTGTCTGCCTCAAGTGCAGCACCAAGCCGTCAAAGTTGATCCATTACCTTCTCTTGCAATTCACGGCATTCTTCACAGATCTCGTCTTGTAAATTTACTTGGGTTGAAGCATGGCGGTAGGTTGGATCCTCATGTATATCTCGCGGCGTTTCTTCTTCTATTATGAGATTGATATGACGACCATCTACAGGTTTAGAAGAATAATAACTTTTTAAATTCTGGGCGTTATGAATACCTTCATAATTTTTATCTAGACTCTGGATTCTGTAAGCGTTATTCCCATAAACTTTTATAATTTTATAAGGACCGATAAAAAGAGGTGCAAATTTGGCGTAATACTTGCTAGTTGTTTCTGACGTAGCTGGCTTTTTCAAAAGAACATATTCATTGAGTCTGAGGGGTCGGTGAAACTTTTTATCCTTCACTCTGCGTTGTCTCCGCTCAGCTTGCTCGCGCAATGAAGTGGCGGCTTTCCGAATGTTTTCTTCCAGCGTAGGCTTCAGATTACCAGGGCATTGGACAATATCGTCCCAAGGTCGATGCGGTTGTCGGTCGAAGTGAAGAGTAACAGGAATCTGTGACGTAGCCTCGTGTACTGTATTGTTTAAACATTCCATCATAATGGGTAGAACATCGATCCAAAGCCAGTGTGCATTTCCACAAAATATTCTGCAGAATTTAGATAGTTCTTGCATCACTCTCTCTGCCGGGTTACTAGATGGATGTCGGATCGAGTTCAATATGTGTTTAATCCCAAGCTGTTCCATGGCTTCACGAAATTCTGCAGATGTGAACTGCGATCCGTGGTCAGTGAGAAGTGCTTTAGGCTTGCCCATATGCGGAATTAAATTTCGGGTGATTCGCCTAATAACAGATTTTGAGTTGGCCTTTTGAATTGGGTATAAAGTCACATATTTTGAGAATACATCGATGGTGACGACAACATGTCGGTTACCTCTCTTTGATGTAGGAACGGGACCGAACAAATCCATTGCGTACAGCTGTTTAGGCTCGGAAGGTATAATTGGAATAGGATTATGTTGCAATAAATGGGAGCTTGGTTTTACTCTCTGGCATGTGTCACAGGTTCGAACTATGTTCCTCACTATTGATCTTTGTTTGTCCCATATAAATTTCTCTTGTATGGTAGCCAGTGTTTTATCGATACCGCCATGTCCGGTAATTCGATGTGCATGCCAAATTAAAGGTTCAAATAATTTCGAAGGTACAACAATTCTCAATTTCGATTTTTCCGGATCCACAAATTTAAATAGAGTGTTATCTAAATACTGGTATCGGGATGCTCTTCTTCTTATTCTACGGTATCCAGGATCTCTATGTTTAATTTTATCCTCTAGGAAATCAATGATAGGTCTTAAGTCACTGTCTCTTTTTTGAGCTTGCCGTATATATCTGAGTTTTCTTAAGAATTCATGATCCTCGGGAACTAGTTCAAGTTGGTTGACTTCCAGTACTTCCTCATTAGGATTACGGCTCAGACAGTCGGCCAGTAAATTACTCTTCCCAGAACAATGCTCCAATTGAATGTTGAATTGTTGCACAAACATTGTCCATCGAAATACTCGTTCTGATGCCATAGTAGCCTTTAGCATGAAGGTTAAAGCTTTATGATCTGTTCTAATAATGATCGGAAATCCGTAGATGATTTTCTGCCAATATTTCAATGCAAATACTATGGATAACATTTCTATCTCAGTTACGGAATAATGCTTTTCATGATTTCGTAATTTCCGACTAACGAAGGCTAGGTAAGTTTTATTTTCCGGCTTCTCTCCGTCCTCCTGGAATAACACAGCCCCAATTCCGATTCCAGGTGCATCCGTTTGTAGTATAAAGGGTATTCCGAAATCAGGATATCCTAGCTTAACGTAATTCAACAGCATCTCTTTGGTCTTGGTAAATGCCAGGTCACACTCTTCGTTCCATTTCCATCTGTTACCTTTTTTCAATAGATCTTGAAGTGGAGCTACCGTTTGGGTATAGTTGGGACAATGGCTCGCAAGGAAGTTGGCCATGCCTAGGAACTGCCGTACTTGTTTGACACGGATCGGCCTTGGAAATTTGCTAATAGCTTCAATTTTTACAGGGTTCGGCCTTATCCCTTTTCCATCAATAATATGGCCTAAAAATAATATTTCAGACTGGCAGATTTCTTTAGGTTTATGTGGAACCCAGATTTTGAAAGATTGCTCAACAGCTTTTCTAGTTTAACAAGATGTTCTTCGAATGTTTCACTCGCCATAAGCAGATCATCAATATATTTAGTAGTAAAACTCTTGACTTCATCTGTAAGGCATCTATCTAAGGCACGTATGAGAGCGGCTGCGGCGTTGGAAATGCCAAAGGGCAATTTTCTAAAAACGTATGTTTGCTGGTCAAACATAAATCCAGTCAATAATCTTGACTTTTCTTCCAAAAGAATGTGGTAATACGAGGAGGTAAAATCCACTGATGTGAACAAGTTCATGCCACGGAATTTTCTAAGGACATCTTTAATTGCTGGCGCCTGGTCTCTTTCTGGTATCAGTTTGGAGTTAATATTTCGCGCGTCCAAACATATTCTCAGAGATCCATCTGGTTTATGTACCACCACTAGAGCACTTATGAATGGTGTACTGGACTTCATGATAATCCCGTCTCTCTCCATTTCTGCAATAATTTTCCCTACACGAGAATGAAATTTTTAAACGGAGTCCAATCTGTGACTACTAGAGAATATTTAAAGTCAGGGATCTGGCCTGGTTTATCATCAAACACTGATTTATACTTTAAAAATAACTCTCGGAGTCGGCCTCTCTCTTCTTCCGTTCCTATAGCTTGGTTAACCTTAGAGTTTATGAGGTCATACGGGTGTGTTGCATCGTCGCCCTCTTCTATGATATTATCCAGGGCCTGATTTACCTCTTCTGTGGCCTCCTGGTCTTCGGATTCCCACGATGTCGAGGCGTTATTAATGAGAAACACACTCTGATCATTTATATCGGCTGGGTTAATCATAGCCGTTTCGAATGTCTCATCCAATCGAAAAAGAATCTGGTTGGAATTTAGATCAATATTGGCATGGTAAGATGTCAAAAAGTCAACTCCTAGAATGATGTTAAATTTTATATTTGACATAGCCAAGAATACGTTCTGAAATTTTGTATTTCCTATTTCAACATCCAACAGTGTCTGTAGTTTGCATGCCACAGTCTTATCCGGGATAATTCCTTTTATTTTAATGTGAGATACTGGTATAATCGGGATATCATGTCTGTCCTTTAAATCATTTAGGAAAGAAGTTGAAATGACACTAATTGTAGATCCAGTATCCACTAAGCATTTCACTCTTACGCCACATATCCTAGCCGAAATTATAGGTAGTGTTTTTAGGTAGTTTGTGTTCGACTCCAGATTTTCTTCGAGTAGGTCATCTGATCTTGTCATCCAGGAATCAATCTGCACAATAATCCATTCTTGCGTTTCACTATTAATATAAGGGTTAGTGTCGAGACTATCTCCTACTAATTCAGGGGTTTTTTTATGGCACCTTGATTGTACCCATCATCTTCCGAATGTCCCTTATCTTCCCTTTGTTTTGCTCTCTGGTACTCCAAACTCTCCGCTCCAACAATATCAGGGTTGACGTCCTGCTCATGTATAGCCCGATGCCATTTCTTACGCTCTTGACTAGACTGCTGGAGTTCACGCAAATACTTCTCTCTCTCTTCCTCTCTCCAGTTTCTCTTCCGTCTCTCAGGTCTTCTATTCTCTGGTTCTCTTCTCCATCTGTCCCTGTTGTTCTCATATGGTCTTCTTCGGACATTACGTCTGGAATAATTCCATTCTTCGTTATCTCGGCGTCCTGGTCTTGGAGATCGGTCTCTGGGTGGTCTTCCTTAGACATTTCTACCCCAATTTCTCCCTTGGTTAACAATGCTCCTTTCTTCAGGTCTGGTGACATTGGCTTGGAAAACTTGTTGTTCTTGGCCGGGATTTCACCTCTGTGGTTCTCTAGATGTCATGTCGAGTTGTCGTAATATGGCTTCAGCTTGAATTGCGGTTTGTACATTTGAAGCGATCATAATTCGTTGCGTCTCTGCTGGAAGTTGCCTGGTAATAACCTTTATTAACTCAGCTTCCGATGGAGGTGTGTCTAGCTCTCGTAGCTTACGTAGCTGGCTTGAGAAAAATTCCGAAAATCGTGTTGGCGTGGATAGGGCATACCTCTTAGCATACAACTCTGTCTTGAGGTTATGTTGAATGTCTGTGTTCCAATATTTTTCTAGGAAAGCCCTCTTAAATCCTTCGAAATTGTCGAATGAATATCGGAACGCTGTGAACCACGTCAATACAGAATTCTCCAAATATCTTTCCGTTACTCGCAGTTGGCGCTCTTCTGGTATCTTATTGTCCCGAAAATATTCCTGTAGTTCATTAATAAAACTCCTGGGAGTTACCCCTTTTACATTATTAAATTTTTTGGATGGTCTTCCTGCATTCGAATTATATTTACTATCTGCGTTTGACCTGACGTATTAAGCTGACTTACTCCTCCGCTATTATATCCTGGAGCTGGATTGGTGACATTTACACTGTTATTGACATTCATTTGGTCGTCCTGCTTCGGAGTTGAAGATAAGATTTCTCCGGATACCTTCTTCTCTAAATTACTTTGCCTCTCTAACAATGTGTTGGTTACAATATTATGACTTTCGCCTTGCAACTTAAGCAACTGTAACTCTTTAGTGAGTTCCTGGATTCCATTCTGTAGTTCTTGTTTATAAGATTCCGAACTAGCTTTGACCTCTCCTATTTCTTTATCTATTGAGGTTTTCATAGTTTGCAAACTCTGTTGTGTCTCCTCAATCGTTTCGTAAAAATATTCAAGTCGCTCTGAGTTGGTAACTTGGGCTACTTTTATTTCAGCAATAACGCCCTTTTCTAACTGTTTCACAGTTTCGAAAATTTGCGTGAATTTCCTAGACCATGCTGTTTTGGTTGCTGTTAAGTCCTGTGCATTCTCATCGATTTTCTCCTCAATCGCTTGAAATTTATCTTGCACCTCGTCCTTATACTTGCCTAATCCTTGCAATATCCCAGTTTGTACTTTAGCTAGCCTTTCACTAAATTCATTAGACATAGCTGACATGGAGTTGTCTATTCCGGCCTGGATTTCTCCCTTTAAATTTGAAAAATTTTGCTTCACAGATACCAATTCACTTTGAACTGAAGTTAACTTCCCGTTAAATAATTTAACGTCCATGTGTAACTTTTCGATATTTTCCTCTGTCTTGCTTTGAATTTCCTCAATAGTACCTTTGAGTTCCCTTTTTATTACCTCACTATTCTCGCTAAGTTTTTGCTCTAGATTTACACTATTTTCGCTAAGTTTTTGCTCTAGTAATTCATTATTTTCACTAAGTTTTTCTCTAATAATTCACTATTTTCACTAAGTTTATGCTCTAACAATTCATTAAGATTCTGCTTTCATTTAGTATGGTTTTCATTCATTTCCCGTTTTAAATTATTTTGTAAGTCCGTCACTACTCCGTCTAGGAGTCTACGTAAATCCTCCATTGTTACAGTACTCATTTTCCTTTGAAATAAACGGCAATTCAGACATGGGAGGACTAGGTTCGATGGCCACATACCAGAATCCAATTCATCAGTCACAAGTGGATAGATGTCACAGCCTTCAGAGAAGATTAACGTCGTAAAATACAATCCTACAGCCTAAGTCCAAATTATGCGGAAAATAGCCGCTACAAAAAAATTTTTGACAACTATCATCCAGATTTTGTTTATAATTAAACAACAAGGCCCTTCCTAAACTTAACCTGAGTGTAGTTCGCCACAAAATTTTGGGCTAATAAATGTCTCAAAAATAACCTGGAAAAATTTTATTTGTCGCCGCATCTTGTTTCTGTCCAAATCCTGGATTACAAGATCGAGTCCTTTTATTGGTACAGCCAATAAATCGGGCCTAACCACGTTGGCCGCCAAATCTGTACCTGCCCCCTTCATGCCGGGCTCAGCTCGCCGGAGAGCGAGGGTCTCAGAGGTGGACCGTTCGCTATCGGCTGTGCAGAAATTTTTAAAGGCATGGATAGATGAAGGACTAGCGACAAATGAAAGGAGACTAAAATAGGTTTACACATTTATTAAAACTGACACTCTTTTAAATAAAACAATTAAATTCACAAAATCTGGGTTTGATTCTCGAAAATATCTTCTCCTCGTGCTATCATTTATGAGGGATCTCGCTCAAATTAAAGTTCAACGACTGTTCGTTTCTGTAATAATAAATATAGGAATCATTAATTTACTGTAAAATTGATTGAAAAACAAAATAATATCTGATATCATTCTCCTATAATGATAATCAAATTGTTTAAATTAAAATATTCCATCTGGATTTCGCTTATTTTTACAAGAAAATGATTATTTTCTCTTCCTTATTTAAATTATTGAAAATTATTTAATTCAGAAAATTATGGTTAGCAAGTCTTCCTTAGACTTTCCCTTTAACAATTACTTCATTTTTATAATTATTAATTGATTCAACGTCTTGTAATAAATTTTTACTTGAACTTATATCAACCTAAATTTTACTCAATTTTATGCAGAAAGTGACTGTACAATAACTAATAATGAAATCTCGTGACATCAGTCCACGGACGTTGCCTTCTCTTATTCACTTTAACTTAGTGAATTAGGCCCTAATCTACCTTAAATTACAATAAAATCTTCTAAAGATTCAAAATTGATCCAATTACGGACACGCGAAATAATACAAATCGGACAAAAATTTGACGCACATAGTGGAGAATACCGTCACAAAATCATACAAGAAATATTCATAAAACACAGAATAGGATCAAATCACACATCACACATTCACACATGGGTACACGGCATTATTATAATATTATTTACACGAACACTAACCCATTATTATTAAATTTAGGATTTACTGCAAATTAGGGAAATCATTCTCTAGATGACACTATCACGCACATCCCAGGTATCAATTTAGAATGTGATAGAATTAAGGTTATCACTTATACGTAGAAATTAACTATACAACGATGTTCAAGGAATATTTTAAACAGAAATCATCCCAATTAAGCAAGTAGAATAACTCCAACACAGGTCAAAATATTAGAATACGCGCTTACGGTACATGAGTTGCGGCATTTATTTTTATTCACCTATAATGTCGTGGCTCTCAATTACTCTGCACTGAAGCTCGAAGAAATCATGTCCAGTGACACATCTCTTCCCAAAATTGACTCTAATGGATGCATAAATTATTACTCAAAATATAATGTCCATCTGCAAGTCATACTCAAATTAATAGGGCAGAAAACATACATATAATTCGTCATCACTCCGTCCGGAGAATTGCCATGTCCCAGGCTTACTTTACATAAAGTGAGCACACGATAATACTTTCCAAGAATAACTAACATTAAACCCATGACCTTATTAAATCATTTTAGCCCGTAATTAGGTTTAATTATTTTTACTCATTATCAATATTATTATATTCCTGACCGTGCATAATCTCACTCGCAAAGCTGTCGTATGAAGTTATTCGGATGACTCTAAACAAACTCGAACCCACAAACATGTCGTACAATCGTAGAATGAAATTCTACACTAAGAAAAACACTAGAACACTGTCCTAATTTGTCTCAATTAGTTTTCAAATTATTTCAAAACCAATCAAAATTAACGCGGGGTTCATTTATTTTTTTATCTCTCCTGCCTTCTAAATTTTTAGGACAGTTGAGGTCTCTCTCGATGACATACACTCATTTCTAACTAATAGAACAAATACACACTCATTCCAGAGCACTAACTACCTCTCACCAAAGAAAGACGAATGAAAAGTCTAACTACTGCAAAACTAACAGGAATCTAAATGAATAAGGTAAGGCTACGTTTACAAACATTTTACAAAGATAGAAAGAAATTGAATTCTTAAAGAATACTCATGTGGCTGGTGTGAACTGGATTCTGGCTGATGACCTAGCACGTGGTCACATCACCTTCCATCGAACAAAGTCTCGCCCATGTCCGACGCCTTACATGCTTAGTGACTCATGGAGGAGCTGAAGATACACAGGAACTTGTAGTATTCTTCGCGGAACTGGATAACCATCTTGCAGTGAACTCGAACCAAGGGCCTTCCTTCTTCTAAGTTCTCGTAGAAAGCTGAAACTAACAAAAGTCTTAGCAATAGCCCAGGATACACACACGATGCTTTATAATTTGGATGTAGACACTTATCTTAGGACAACCCTAAATAAAATCGTAGCTAATTTTTCCGAGTGTCTGAATTGCTGTTTATACAGTCCTCGATGCCTTCTCTAATGTAAAGTCTTCCAGTGAAGCAAACGACGTCCAGTCTCTTCCGTAGCTGCAGTCAGAGTAATGCTCAAATTTAGCGTCCCGAAGTACAAAACCCTCTATAAAATTTTCCTCTGGAATTACCATTAATTTCCTATCTAAAGACGTAGGTGTGCCCCTTAATTACATCTAATTGGTGGATTTGTTGCATTCCTGTGAAGATTGTCATTTTTATTGGCTGCTCCAGTTTCACGTCACTTGACTTTCCATTTATTGATCGATTGAGATCAGGCTGCTCGCCGGGTCACGTGGTACGCACACATGTGTTTGAAGGCCACATAACAGGAATTTCATCCTGCTTCCTCGTTCTCTTGGTAGGTCGGGAAAAACCGGTTCGCAAAGTGACTGGCTCGCACTAGCACGGAAGTACAGAATCTCACCCTCTTGGCGATTAAATAATGTTCCAACACGCTGATGAAATAAATAATTTTCCTTTTACTAAATTATTACCACTTTTGAAGGGGACACTATATATGATTTTACTTGACACCTCTTTGTTCAATTCCATTTTCCTATATACTTCCTTCCCCAAAACACTTCACTGTAATATCCAATAAACCCACATTATTCCTACCACTTTCCCAACACGTAGACAATGGCTAAATTATAACCATAGAAATATCCATCATCCCTCTTGGTACATCACATTAAGACAAAAACATCAATCAATCAATCAATCAATCAATCAATCAATCAATCAATCAATCAATCAATCAATCAATCAATCAATCAACTAATCAATCAATCAAGCAAGCAACATTTAAGTCTGTCAGTTGTTTATGTAGAAAAAGATTGTGGATATATACGAAGCAACTCCTGTAGTAAATTATTTCAATCACTGAATCATCTTCCTATAAGTCAACATTTGCCAAATTTCTCCCCTTTAATTCCAACTTATCTTCATATTGTGCCCTTTCCTACATTTAAAGAACATAACTTAAATTTATTCATCAACTAATGTCAATCCAAGCCATCTCTCAAATGACATCTCAGAATATACTGCTCAATCGAATAGCTTGTCTCCATTCTTCAAGTCTTCCTAGCCAAAACTTTGCAGCATCTCTGTAATACAAATCTTTTGTTAGAAATCGCTCACAGGAAATTTTGCTGTTTCTGTGGATTATTTAATGTTCTCTAGTGAAGTGATTCTGGTGATGGTCTTGCGATATATATGCCCTCTCTTTTACAACCCCTAAGTAACCTCATACACATATTAAGAGATCTGTATATTTTATTTTCAATCCTGCTTATGTGATTACCATAATGGAGATCTAATCTTATTACGAATACCTAGGTATTTACAGAGAAACTTTCACCCCATCAACACAATAATTAAACGAGAGAGGACTCTTTCCATTTGTGCAACACACAACCTGACTTTTCACCCCCTTTAACATCATAACATCATAACAGGTCTTTTTGTAGTCACTCACAATCCTGAAATTTATTTATTACAAGGAGCCTTATCTCTCATTAAAGTTCATTATTTGTATTGTTTACACATATCATGAAATAAAGGTCTCATAATACGGCCCTGTGGGACCCTATTCCATAATTGTTACAGGATCAAATAAAGCTTCTGCTACTCTAATGTTCTGAGTTCTATTTTTAGCAATACACCAGATGTGGCCTAATTATTAGGGTAAAAGGTATATTTCTATCTTTATCTAAATTATTGACCTCCATTGCATAATCCTTGAATATGTTTGGTGGTAAAGTTACGCCTTGGGATATCCCTGTCCTCAGTAATGTACTTCTTTTTTCATATAGTGGCTACAGTGAGAACCACAATGTAGAAGGTTTTGTGTCATTTTGATTAGTGCTCATGTTTTGTTGTTTAACTTCTATATCTGCATACTGTTGCTGTATGGAACTAAATAATGTGACCTATTGTTAACACAGTGCATTCTGTAAGTTGCATGCGTTATTGATACTATTCACGATCTCAGTGGATATTTTTTATGAGTGGTTCTAGAGAACTTGCAAACTTTTGAGGTTATGGGGAGATGGAAGGACCTTTCGCCAAGAATGATAGGCAATGTCAGAGAGCTTCTTGTTGAGAAACGTCGGATCCCACTGGTGTCTGGTTGGCCATTTTTGTTCTGTACTTAACATCCCTTCAACACGTATTAAATGTAGGTAACACGACATAATAGGTTGAAAGTCGGTTTCGATTAAAATGCGGTCGTGAAAATTCAATATTCAATGTCTTGGCCCTCAACGGGCAAGTTAAACGCACTCTACAGTGTGATGGTAGTACTACCAGACCTGTAGCTTAGATCCTTTCCAACAGAACAAAGATGGCCTAGGCCACCATAGCTCAATTGGTAGCGCAACCGACGCGAAATCGGGAGGTTGTGGGTTCGGATCCTACTGGTGTCTGGTTGGACATTTTTGTTCTGTACTTAACATCTCTTCAACACGTATTAAATGTACGTAACACGACCTAATAGGTTGAAAGTCGGTTTCGATTACAATGCGGTCGTGAAGATTCAATATTCATTATCTTAATATATACTTTCAAACAATACGCTAGAAAAGCATTTTTACTTTACAAACAGTCACCCAGATTTACATGCACATTTGGACATAAGTTTTCATATACATGTCCAAAATTTTATGATACATGGGGTTACTTTGGAAAAGTAAAGAGTAAAATAGAACCCCAAATGCACATCTTTCAAAATTCCACGCAGAGCATGCTTTCCTCACTTAAAGTCAAGATGGGCTGCCTACCTATGCTCTTTGGTTACAATCGAGGTAGCCCTTCTTCGCAACTTCTCCGTTTGTCTTTCACCAAGAATCCCTTTAAGAGACTTACGAAGCTTATCGGCATTGTAATTACGATGGCCCATGATTCCAAGTTTATGCTTATATTCTTGCATCACAATCCGAAATAATCCCACGAAAGAACCCTACTCAGAAATACTGCCAAAGACATGATTCTTGAGGTGATTAAGCTAATGCAAATTGATCCTAACAGAACTTCAGTTAGAGTAAAACAACTCAAAAGCAATTCACTTCAACTAACATTTGTTGACAATGTGAACATTCAGTACACACGATACATCAAACATCAAACATCAAACAAATTCTCTCACTGAGGGACAGAGAAAAAGAGACAACAATCAAGAAATAGCAATAGTTCTATGAACTTTGAGTGTCCTACACCAACACAGACCTATCCATATTAAGGAACAAAGTATACACTTGTTTGAAGATAAACCGACATCCAGAATTATGCCATGGAATATTTGGCAGTTGATACTAAGAGAAGTGTAAGAAAACACTAGAAAATTGCAGGGTATTTGCTGTAAAAGGGAATCATGGATCAAAGGTGTCTGGGAATAGAAACACGCTCATGGCTCAATTTATCTCCAAAGGGAAGAGATTGGGTTGAATCAAACACATTTCAATGACACCTGGGTGAATTATCAATTAAAAATAGTGAATTTAATGATTATCATTATTTTACTGTTAAACCAATTATAGTATTAAAATTAACAGTTAAACGAGAGCTGGGCATCTCAGAAAAGTTAACTGTTAATAATGTAGAGTGACACTTCGTAAGCACTGTACAAATCTACAGATAGTTTCACTTTAAAGTTCTACACAACAATTTATACGCATCAATATATCAAAATATTACATTTTTAATACTTCTGTATCATTTATACAGTAGTTCATACTGTGGAAAGAAATCTTTCATCTACAATATATTGTATACGAATATAGCATATGAGTTAAAATTAAGATTGCTGCAAAAGCCTCATTTTTTTCAATCAGCGTGTCATTGTGGTTAAGGCTAGGATCTGATTAGAACAAGTCGCCTTTAAGCTCATAGCTACATGGCCGCGTGGGGATCCGTTCGTTTTCTCTTATTGTTCAGGAACCTAGCATGCGACAGATATGAACAGTTAGTATTTTCAGGGCTAGCACTGCCCGGCAATTTTTCAGAACTCTTCACAAGACATGTTTCGAAACAATTATTTTTTAAGAAAACGTGAAGAAAATTTATGATTGGTTTCCAACTAATCACACCTTCTAGGCTGAGAACTGATAAAGGCAGTGTGCAATCGATGCCCAACTTACTCAGCCCTTACGCTACTGCTTTCATACAGCTCTACTTTAGAGCACAACTTCACTTCGCTTTCCCACTACAGTTCTACAAGATATTCTATGCCAAGCAACGTTTATTAGCCGTGATGTCTTAACAAGGAAAGTATTTCGTCTTCTGCAAGATATAACCACTACAATATTAATTCCAGAACAGGTTTTGTATCCATAAACCTTCTGAACCCGCAAGTTAAGGGTCGACTGACATTTAAATAGGCATAGTTGAAGAACATTTTAATGTACGGTTTTAGTTTCAGTGTGCGTGTGGGTGCGTATGTGTGTGTGTGTGTGTGTGTGTGTGTGTGTGTGTGTGTGTGTATGTATGTGTGCAAGAGGAAGCCTACTGTTACAAGAATCCTGCAAGACAAGGAAAAAGGGGAATCATCATGCTGCTTGCAAGAAGAATCTCCACTTTCATCATGGTGCACCTTGGAAGGGATATTCCTTCCAGAATGTGCTACTAAAAGTTGAGATCCCACCACAACCTAGAGGGTGCTCAAGGGACCAACCGTGAGACGTTGCCAGATATGAATCAACATCCATCATAAAAATGTAGGCACCATTTTAAATATTTCTTTCTTTTTAAGAAGGACTTGATTCTTGAAATAATATTTTCTATTATTTTGTGTTGTTACAGATTCCTATTGCTTCTGATCTACTTATTGGTTCTGGTAAATTTTGTGAATGATTGAAATACACTTATATTCATAAAATCCAGAACACCTTGAAAGACTAGTGATAGGAAGTTCATATTCACAGGACATGTGCTCCAGTATGTTCTGAAGAAATGATTAGCATTTGAACCATGTCGACTCTCAGGTTCAATGTCCAAATCAGATCTCTGCGCACAATTACTGAATGGTAAATTGTGCCTGTGGCTCTGTCTGTCGCTATAAACCAACCGTAATGGATCAGTGTAACTTCAGCAGATGTGCAGGATACCTCACAGACGTATGCAAGAAAATAACTGTCAAATGAATGAGTTTGAAAGAGGGCGCAGTATTGGCATGAGATAATGTGACACATCTATCTGGGATATTGTTGCTCATGTGCAAAGAAGTGTGTCGGCAGTGCAATGGGTGTGTACAGAACGTTCACAGAAGGCCACAGAACATGACGAGTTGGGTTTAGTCGCACCACGCAGAACCCTCCCACGGAGAAGATCGACGACACCTCATCCGAATGGCATTGCAGCACAGATCTGTGTCCTCGTCGGCTCTGGCGCAACAGTGGAACAGTGTAACCCATCGTACGCTATCAGGAGGGACAGTCCGTCCCAGTTTATTAGGATCTAGGTTACCACCGCGTCGTCCAATTCTCCACATACCTTTGACTAACGTGCATAAACATGCTAGACTGCAATGGTGTATGGAAGAACATCACTGGTGACAGGAATGGCAGCAGATTGTGTTCTCAGACAAATCCAGGTTCTGTCTGCTTGAAAATGACGGCCGCACTTTGGTTCGCCGCAGGCAGGGGAAGAGGCATCACACTGACTGCTTTCACACAAGACATACAGCGCCAACTCAAGGCTTTATATTGTGGGGTGTTATTGGGTACAACCACTAATCACAGTTGGTGCGGGCCCAGGTCACTGTTACCAGTCTGACCTACGTGAATGATATGCTGTGACCTGTAGCCATACCTTTTCTGCACGACACCCCAGACGCCTTATTTCAGCAGGACAATGCGAGACCACATATCGCTGCATGAACACGTGCTTTCTTGTTGTCACAGAATGTCAGACTGTTGCCTTGGCCCACCTGATCACCGGACTTGTCGCTAATTGAAAATGTGTGGGATACGCCGAAATGATGGGTGCGGCGCTGTGACCCAATGCCAACCACCAAAGATGAACTCTGGAACAGGTGAAAGCACCATGGACGTCTATACCCAGGACGCCATTCGTGCCTTATACGTGTCGATGCCATAATACATGGAACAAGTTATCAGTGCTCTCGGAGGACCCAGTGCCTACTAGGCAACAGCGCACATGCTGAAACCGGGTGACGGAAACGCTAATCGTTTCTGTCTGGGGAATATCAACTTCCTATCTCTAGTCCTTCAAGGTGTTATATTTTTTATGAACATTGGTGTAGTTCTATCAGTTGAAATATGTTGATATTGTAAGCCTTCAATTATCAGAATTTCATTAACAGCGTAGTGCACTAACAATCACAGACCAATTTGCTTCACATAGAACCTAAAGGAATAATGAAGTATAAAATGGCATCTAAAATATGTTATTCAAGTACATTAGGGACTAAACTTATGATATAAAAATAAGTTATGCTAAAAGTAATGAATGTGGAAGGAAATGATGGAATGTTAATGGTAGGCTTTAATGACCTGGGAAGCTCTATTTAAGAAGATGGATAGTGCTCCATGGAAATAGCCTAGCCTTGTTAAGTGACAGAATGGGACGATAGTCATACTTATGATCACTGACGAAGTAACAACGAATATTGCATTATGAGAGTATATTAGTGAGCACATGAGGAGACCAGCTCAGTTTAAGATAATAATCACTCTCTGTGCTCACTCAACAACCCCAAGCTTGTCTAATTAAAGAAACGTATCTAATTAATGCAAATTTTAAACCAAGATAGATTGACAAATCTTCTTAATGTCCTGAAGATATCATTCATCTACTTCTTCGATCATGATTCTTATATTGAGGGTAACATAAATTCTAGAATGTTCATGAAGTAAAGGTTTCCAATAAATGATGAAAAACATATGTAATGTAATAATCATGCCTAAGTAAAATTATTAACCTCACATGACCTTACTTTGGCAGGGAGGAATTTGAAAAGTAGGGCTTGGCCAAGAGTGTGAGCTTAACCTAACAGGCATGGATTCGACTCTAGGCCTAATATCACAGGCGCGGGATTCAACCCTAGGCTTAACCTTTCAAGGTCATTATCTTTACAGACTCATGTTTGATGTCAAACATTGCTGGCTTAAGCTAATGGGCACGGATTTGTTGCCCGGCTTAACCTTACAAGGGCGTTACAGACTCGAGTTTGAGATCCAATCCCACGCTTAACCTAACTAGACAAGATGAGCCGAGCTTGGAACTGGATGGCGGCCATACACATTCTTTCAATAGGACTGGGAAGATGGTGTAAAGCTTAATTCATGTGCTTTATTCATAGGGACTTGATGCTAAAAGGTGGCACCAGGTCATGGAGTTGAGTGACTGCAAAGGTACGAAATTGCAAAAGGGGTAAAGATCAACATGGCAAAAGGACAAATGTACAAAAGTGTTAAATGGCTTAAGGACAAAATGGCAAAAGGGCTAAAAATGAAAGCAAAAGGTTGTGAGCTATAGTGTATGGCTCAGAGCAGAACGTGGAACAAGATGGTGGTATGGGACTATGGAGATGGTGAAAGGATAAACATATGTGCATTATTCACAGGGACATACATACCTTCATAAAGCTACTTCAAGGTCCATAAGATGAGTGACTGCAGAGTCAAAGGTGCTAGCGTTTGAGCTGATGCGTAATGTGCTGTTGGTGTTTAGTGTTTGGAACCCTAATTATTTTATTTTAAGTATTCGAGCTCAGAGATTTGAATTCTAGAGACTTATAGTACCCTATAATACTGGTGATATTTAAGATCGAATCTTAAATGCTCAGAACTGAAAAAAATGTTCGCACAACACATCCATTTGGACTGCTGAGTATCAAGCTAAGTAAATGACTGCATGTTGAAAGTGTGAATTTAATTCAAAACATTTCAAGTTTGAGCTGCGAGAAATTAAAAGTTCCCACACCGAATGGGAATCGAACATGGCACACTTTCCCTTGAACTGCTGACTACCATATTAACTAAATAATTGTGCGGTAATTTCAGAAAAACCCAACTTTTGAGCTACAAGAAATGAAAAGTTCGCCGAACCGACTGGGATTCGAACCCGGGGCTAATTTACTTGAGAAGCAAACATACATTCTAACTAAATGACTGTACATTAACAACTTATGTGTTTCACTGAAACACCTAGCTTTAGCGTTACAAGATTCAAATGAAATAAATCACCGACAGAACTAGTATTTGAACCTGGAGCACGCTCGGGCCCAAAGCTCAAGTTCTATTCTAATATCTAACTCCAAAAATTGAAACATCTAATTCTGAGCAAAGAAAACAACCGCTGATTTGAGGTATCAAACCTGGAGCTCACTTTGACTCAGAACTAAAGTTGTTAAGTTCATAAGAACAAAGAAACGATAAAAATCCTCAACCCGACCCAGAATCGATGACGAGGTTTTCTTTCACTGAAGACTAAGTGTGAAAGATCAGCGCAAACTATGTTAAGTGAATGTGGAGAGAGAATGCAATAAATTTAGTATGAAATGCTGTCATGACATTTGTGCATCTCAGAAAGAAAAATGACTGTAGGAATGTGCTGATTAGACTTGGAAGTATTTGCCGTGATATAGAATACAAAGTTCATTGTTTTTGCAATTACAGTAGTATGCACATCTCAGCCTAAGGAACACTGGCGGTACGGGCAAGTTGATTAGACTTGGAAGTACCTATTTGCTAAGACAGGGAATACAAAGTTTATTTTTCCTGTATTGAGGTTTGGGCTGCAGATTTCAACCATGGAGATATGTAACTGCCTGCTGTAATGTTTACATCACTTGACACCTAACATTAGAGCTGCAACCAATTAAAAAATCCCCAGGCCACCTGGGAATCAAACTCGGCACACTTTCCCTCGGACTGCTGACTATTATAATAACTAAAGGATTGCGCGTTAAAATCTAAATACAATACCTTCGAGATAACAGAAATTAAAAAATCACCAAAGGCACTAGGAATCAAACTGGTGGCTTCATTGTACAGGTAAGGAACAAGCATGCTAACTAAATGACTGTACTGTAAAAGCTTGGTTGTTTAACTGGAACACACCAAGTTCAACTTCCTTCCAAGGTGAGGGCAAAAATAATATTCGCTTTACGTCCTACTAACTACACTCGAACGTTCGAAAATTTTGCAATAATAGTTATTTTGAATACCCAAGCTCCTTTCATGCTGAATACTCAACATTCATGCACAATAAGAAAGACAAGGCCAGCAATTTAACCGCTTGAGCTACTAAGCCTGGCAATTAACTTGCTAAGTCGCTAAGTGCAAAAATTTCAATCCCGGCTTCAAACAGTTTTTCAAAGTGCTGACGTGCCAGAATTTAGTCCTGCAAGTTATCCTTTATGTGCCAGTAAATATAACGACACAAGGCTGATGTACAGAACACCTTCAAATACAATTGGGCTGAGAAAGAATTGAACCTGTTAAGTAGAGGCTAGAAGGCTAGTGCCTTAACCATCCGAGCTTCTCAGCACAACAATTCAACTATTAAGTCATGAAAACACACACACACTAATAATGATGGTGATAATAACTTGGAGGATCCAACCTACTTTCGTACTGAATACTTAACATGCATACCCAAGAAAAAACAGCTGGTGCCAGAAATTAGTCCCACAGGAGCTTACGCCTTATCAGAATCACCTACCTGGTAATAAATAATAAAATCCCCAACCCAGCTGGGAATTACAAAATCTAATACATTTGAATGAGCCTGGATAACACACATAACAACAACAACAATTTGGAGGATCCAACCCACCTTTGTACTGAATTATCTACACGCATACCTAATAAAAGAGGAATCTGGTGCCGGAATTTAGTCCTGCAGGAGTTCGCGTCTGATCAATATTACCCAATAAGCAACAAAAGCCCCAAACAAACTGGGAATTACAAAACTGAGAATATTTAAATCAGCCAGGATTACACCTATGTGCACATTATTTCTGTAATATTCGATTTTAACCAAGCAAAGTGCTACTCCTGAACCATAGATGTGTTCCACACTCAGTTGTCAGAGACCAAAGGGGTTACTCTATTGTAGTTTCTAACAACTAAGCTCACAATAATAATGCTGGCAAGTAAACAGGAAGTTTCATATTACTGCATTTTTTTGGACCTTACGTGCTGTCCACTTCATGACCATATCGATGAATTCATTCAACAACTTAAATTAAAATACCAGCTAATCGATTCTTTATATCTTGCCTTTGACAGAATTATAAAAACATAAGCAAGCACAGGACATGCTTCGACCACTTAGTGGTCCTCTTCAGCTGTATCCAACTAGCTTAGATGAAAACATTTTAATAGTAAACCTTAATCTATATTCCCATGGGAACCTAAAAACTATTGCTTTGAGGTGCTGGAAAATGAGGGGGTGGGGGGTGGTGGGGTTCGGTTAAGCTGATATGTGAGAAGGATACTTAAAATTACAATTCGCGTCTACAATAATGTTAAAAAACTTATTTACTAGTTAAACATATTTGAAAACGTCTTAAAACGTATGCGATGAGGCACTTTTTGTAAAAATACTAGGTGGCTTGGTCTTGTATATGATGAAATGTTAGTATGTATATAAGTCTTCAGTTATTTGTTGATTGTATGTTGTGTTAAGTATCTTCCTTAAAAGTTCCTTTTTAGATTATGGTAAAAAAATGTGTTGCAATGGTCCTAAGGAAACTTCTCCGTTATATTGCATGAAATGGTGATCTTCTGATTTGGGCAGCTTGCGTCATGATCTGCAACCAGCAGAAAAAATCGTAAAATGTTAAAGTGTGTCATTGAACAATTTAATTAAATTGCGGGAAGATGGAAAAATTAAAAGTTTGTATTTCTTAACTCATCTTTTCTGGAGTGGTGTGTCTATTCCTCGCTGCCTTGGGGATGTGCCTGTATTCAGGATCTAGTGTAATAGTGATGTGTCATGGCTTGTATGGTAGTATATTCGCCGGAAAAAGGGGAAGCAAGGTTGTGTCGTCATCTAATTTGTCTCATGAAGGGGGAGGGGATACTAGCTGAGGTTCCGTGATGTCTTAATTGAGTATTTCACTTGTTAGTCTTATTTGTTTTCCATTTATCCATTCCATGTATTTACTTATATGCTTGTATAGGATGTTTTTGTTCATTTCTTTCACTTAAATTCCGTTATTTGTTCTCTAATTTGTCAAGAATAATGTGGATGTTTTCTAAATTGTTCATAAGACTTCCTTTATTGATCCTACTGATGATCTGGAGAGCCTGTCCGATGTTAGTAAATTTGTGGCTTGCCTCTTTCACATCAGCTCCCGTAGCAGAGAATCTCCTGTACTTCTCTGTATTAATGTGCTCCTGATAACTAATAGCAAAGCTCCTTCTAGACTGTCCCACGTATGTGTTTTTGCATTGAGTACCTATCAGTCTATGAATGCCTGATTCCTGAAATTCACCATCTTTAAGTTTATGATTGAAAAATATATGTTTTGCGTTGCTGTTAGTTGAGAAAACTACTTTGGTGTTGTGCTTCTTAAACAAATTTGTCATTTTTTGTAAATCCTAGGGTTATTGACGGTGAATTTGATGTACCTCTTTACTTTCTCCGATTCCTGCTGTAATTTTATTTGTTGTTGGTATTTACACTTAGTAATGATATTGTTGTTGAATTTCAAACTGAAACTGTTAAATACGGCTTGTTCGCAAATGTAAGTTAGTTCCTTCTTCCTGCCTGTTTCTGTTAATGGAATTTCAAAGGCCCAGTTGACAAAACAATAGTATGAAGATTTTTTTGTGAAATGGTATGTAAAGAGTTACTTATTAACGTGGTCGGTGTAAAAGTAAGTTTTCTATGTATTCTAAACAGGAAATGGTTGTTTTTCTAATTCGTTTGAATATCTAGAAAATTGAGCATTACGTTTTCTTCTTCTTCTATTGTAAATGTAATGTTTGGGTCAAAATTATTTAAGACATTTAGAATACTGTGACTGTCATTAAGTTCTTTGTTATTATGGCATAAGTATCGTCAACATAGCATAGCCTAAGATCCAGTCCTTTGATGGGGCCTGCTATCTGAGTGTGATCTAGGTAATCAAGGTATATATTAGCTAAAATCCCGGAAGTCAGAGCTCCCATAGTGAGTCTCTCCTATTGGTGTATTATATCATTGAAAGAAAAGAAAATAGGGTTCTATTTCCAGTTTATTGATGTGTTTGTGACCTAATAGATTCGTTTCTATAATCTTAATGGTGTCTTTTATAGGAATATTAGTATAATTTCTTTAATGACAAAGGAACTTGTTATGTGAGAAGAAGTAAATTTTTAATCTTTAACCACCTTGCAAAACTCTCTGGAGTTTTTTTTATCAAGGTTTTGATGTAAAAATGTAATTCTGAGTCAAAAACATGAATAAATTGAGAGGTTTTATGTGTGAGAATTTTTTTCCTATTGGCTTTACGTCGCACCGACACACATAGGTCTTACAGCGACAATGGGACAGGAAAGGGCTAGTAGTGGGAAGGAAGCGGCCGTGGCCTTAATTAAGGTACAGCTCCAGCATTTGCCTGGAGTGATAATGGGGAAACTACAGAAAACCATCTTCAGGGCTGCCGACAGTGGGGTTCGAACTCACTATCTCCCGAATACTGGATACTGGCCGCACATTAGCGACTGTAGCTATCGAGCTCGGTTGTGAGAATTTTACGAAAATTAATTACAGGTCTAATAGGTATGTCTTTTATATGTAGTTTAGGCACAGCTATAGCTTTAGGAAGTCCTGGGTTCATATTGATGAGTTTCTGTATTTCTTGGTCATTTAAGAGGAAGGGCTTTAGTATCCCTATAAAATTCCTTTATATTTTTACGGTGGGATCTTTCTCAATGACCTTAAACTTGTTGTTGTTAAAAAAGTTTGTTTCCTTAATGTATTCGGTTTTGTTTAATATTACAACCGTTCCACCTTTATTGGTTTTCGTTACAACTATGTTAGTTTGTCTAATTTTACGCTGAAGTTTTTTGTCTACCTTCTTACTGTCGGAATTTAATTCTTATACTTTAATTATGAAGGGAACTTTCTTTCCTAGCTTCAAACACTAGATCATTTTGAATATCGACTGGAAAGGTATACAAGATCAAGCCACCTAGTGTTTTTACAAAAAGTGCCTCATCATAGACGTTTTAAGATGTTTTCAAATATGTTTCTGTTATATCCCAGTAGAATGCGCGCATGTCGACCACAGCACTTATATAGAAACTGTGTTATTCTTTGTAGAGGTTGCTTTATATCAGTGTATCATGAGACACTTTTCAATACAGTGTTGTGTAAGCAAGGTGTTCGTGTTAATTATAAATGTCATTCGTGTATGGTCATAACAATTGGCGACGAGGAAAACTTTCAACACGTCACAGGAAAATGATAATATTGTGTCTGAATACAAATATGTTCTGCGATTAGTGACTGAACGGGAATACGACTGTCGTGTTACGTATATAACCTCAACTACGTAAATGTCATATTCTAACCTTCAATTATTTGTGTGGGAGACATAACTCAAACATTTCTACATGGATGCAGACCAGTTTAAGCAATTTTTGGCAGCAATGCATGCCAATCAACAGGCACTCTTAGATCAACTGAGAACTCAAGCCCCAGTTCAATCTAATCAACCTATTATTAATTCCAATGCATTTCTAATTCCACCCTTCGAATGTTTCAACCCACAAGCAGAGAACTTTCGAAATTACCGGCAAGGTTTTGAAAACTATCTACAGTTGAAAAATGTGTTCACCAACAAGAAATACGCCGCTCAAATGCTACTTAATTCGATTGGATCTATGAGTTATAACACATTATCGGCACTAGTGGCACCGAAAACACCTCGTGATTTCGATTATGACGATTTAATTGAAACCCTAGAAAAACATCTTTGTCCTCAGAAGAATGTTCTGGTAGCCCAACATAGGTTTTTATCCACTTACCAGCTTGAAAATCAACCTATTGCTGACTATGTTGCTACATTAAGGCGTGCTACAATTGACTGCGACTTCAATTCTACATGTGAATGTAAGGTAAGCATTGCAGATGTATTTCTAAGAGCACAGTTCATTAGGGGAATTTATGACAGTTCAATTCGTGAACAATTACTCCAGGCAAATGTTCAAGAATTTAACGAAATTGTAACAAAAGCTATCGCTCTTGAAGCATGTAAGTTAGACCGCCAGGAACTATCACTATCAGCTGTATACAAGAGTACTTATAACGATTCTGTTCAAAAAATCAATCACAAATCAAGGCAGGACGTATCTCACGATGATCAAAGCCAAACAACACCGGTAAACAAGGCCAGATCAAAACTTGACGACAAGGAATCGGGAATTCAAAATATGTGTTTACGTTGTGGTAGAGACAATCATCTAGCGAAGGATTGTAGGACTGATTTTAACAATCTGAAATACAGTTCATGTGGGAAACTCGGCCACATTAAGAAAGTGTGCATACGTACTTTGTTAGCAACGAGAAGGAATTCCAAAATGGACTCTTATTTTCTTCAGGAAGAAGATATTACTCAAACATTCAGTGTTAGCCATATAATAGACATTTTTCAATATCACGACTATCCACATGCGAAGAAATTTTACGCTACAGTTCTTATAGAAGGAATACCCCAGAGATTTGAAGTAGATTCTGGGGCGGGTTTTACCTTGCTATCACGTTCTAGTTTCAAAGCGCTTGACTTACATGTACAACTCCAGAAATCAGATGTTGCATTTCGTTCTTATACTAAGAATGTGTTTTACTGATGGCAAAGTTAACGTTACTGTTTCTTATCAGAATAGAATTTCATCTGAAGAGTTATATGTAGTACCGGACGACTTCGAACCGCTTCTGGGGCGTGTCTGGATCCATCACCTTGGTATAAATCTTCGAGAAATTGACCGTGAAGCGGAATCAAATACTAGTCATATCTAGATACAGTCAGTCGGTAGTATTACTGAGATAATCAAGAGATTTCCAGAAATTTTTGAAGACAAGATAGGGTGTGTGCCAAATTTGAAAGTGTCTCTTCAGCTCCGTAAGGATGCCAAACCAGTCTATCATAAAGAACGTGATGTTCCATATGCCTTACGGGAGAAAGTAGAAAAAGAATTAGATGATTTAGAAGCAGGTGGGATAACCTCAAAAATCAATTACAGTGATTGGTGTTCACCACTAGTAGTGATTCCAAAATCCGATGGCGGAGTTCAACTTTGCGTTGATTACAAGATAGGCGTCAATGACAAATTAGTAGCAGCAAACTACCCAATTCGGAAAGTGGATGACATCCTAAATAGCTTGAAGAACTCGATGTACTTTTGCCGCCTGGACATATATAAAAGATACCTTCATCTCCAGGTTGATGATGAGAGCAGCAAGATCCAAACCATATCAACACATCGAGGTACATATCGCATGCATCGTCTTTCCTTTGGTATAAAAACAGCTCCGTCCGAATTTAATAGAATCATAGATCAAGTTTTATCTGGACTATCAAAAACTCACTCATATTTTGATGACATTATTATTCATGGATTTACAAAAACAGAATGTCAACAAAACCTTTTTGCCTGCCTTCAAAGGCTCAAAGAATTCGACTTAAATCAAAGGAAGTGTACTTTCTTCGAAATCACCATCGAATATCTGGGCCATGATATTGAATATAATAAAATCGTGAAGTCACCAGCAAAAGTTAAAGCAATACTTGAAATGCCTCGTCCGGTCAGTACAGACGATGTTCTAAGATTTCTTGGAATGATAATATATTATTCAGGATTCATTCCAAATACTTCAACTATGACCTACCCCTTGAGGCAGCTTCTCCGCAAGAATAAGAAGTTTCATTGGACTACTTCTTGTGAATCAGCCTTTGCCAGACTAAAGGATGAGATTGCAAGTGATCGAGTGCTGACACCTTATAATGCAGATCTACCACTGGTTCTAGCTTGTGACGCCAGTCCAACAGGTATTGCTGGAGTCCTGTCACACATTGTTGATGATGCTGAAAAGCCTATCGCATTTGCTTCGAGGTCCTTGTCTTCAGCTGAACGTAACTACAGCCATCTGGATCGTGAGGCTCTAGCAATTATGTTCGCTGTCAACTATTTTTATATGTATCTATTT
This sequence comes from Anabrus simplex, assembly GCF_040414725.1. Taxonomy (NCBI): domain Eukaryota; kingdom Metazoa; phylum Arthropoda; class Insecta; order Orthoptera; family Tettigoniidae; genus Anabrus; species Anabrus simplex. Next base: position 12,945,388 of record NC_090278.1, on the reverse strand, counting down.
GGACGCAAGTTTAAGTTGATAACAGACAATAGCCCACTTACCAGAATCTTCCATCAGAATTCAAGATTACCAGCTATGACTTCTGCTAGATTATTAAGATATGCTTCATTTCTATGTCTATGGTTCAGTACTAGCACTTTGCTTGAAAATGGCTGAATATTAGGGAAATAATGTGCAATTAGGTGTAATCCAGGCTGATTTATGAATTCTAGATTTTGTAATTTCCAGCTGAGTTGGTGATTTTAATCTTTACTGAGTAATTCTCATAAGACGCGAACTCTAGCGGGACTAAATTCTGGCACCAGATTACTTTTTCTTATTCGTTAAGCAAGTAGAGTATTCCTTACAAATTATTATTATTATTATTATTATTATTATTATTATTATTATTATTAGGTGTGTATGTGTGTGTAATCCAGGCTGATTTTCCCAGCTGTGTCAGGGATGTTATTCTTTATTAGGTGATTCTGATATGATGATAATTCTTGCTACACTAACTTCTAGCACCAGATAAGTTTTTCTTACTAGATATGCATGTACTATATTCAGTACAAAGTTGGGTTAGATACTCTAAATTATCATCACTGTTATTATCATTATAGTGTGTCAACCTCCGCAGCATAATGGTTAGTGTTATTAGCTGCTGTTTACATATGCCCAGGTTCGATTCCCGGTACTGCCAAAAATTTCAAATGGCAGGAGAACTGGTATGTGGATAAAATGGTGCATGCAGCCCACCTCCACTAGGGGTGTGCCTGAAAAGGACACGAGTTTACGTATTATTAGTGTGTGTTTATGACACTTGATAGTTGAATTGTTGGGCTGAGTAGCTGAGACATTTAAGGTGCTAGCCCTCTAAGCCCAACTTCACAGGTATGAGTCTGGTACAGCCTGACAGTATTTGAAGGTGTTCAAATACGTCAGCCTAGTGTCGGTAGATTTACTGGCACTTAAAAGGAAACTTGCAGGACTAAATTCTGGCATGCCAGCATCTTTGAAAACTGTTTGAAGTGGGTACTGCTATTTCAGCGCTTACAAAATTAATTGCCAAGCTGAGTAGATCAGACGGTTAAAGTGCTGCCCTTTTCTTTCTTAGTGTGCATGTGTTGTTGTTGTTGTTGTTGTCTGAGTCATCTGTCCATAGACTGGTTTGATGCAGTCTCCATGCCACCCTATACTGTACTAACCTTTTCATTTCTATGTAACTACTGCATCCTACATCTGCTCTAATCTGCTTGTCATATTCATACCCTGGTCTATCACTACCGTTCTTACCAGCTACACTTCCTTCAAAAACCAACTGAACAAGTCCTGGTTGACTTAAGATGTGTCCTATCAATCTATTCCTTCTCGCCAAATGTAGCCAAATTGATCTCCTCTCGCCAGTTCGATTCAGTATCTCTTCTTTTGTGATTCGGTCTATCTATCTCACCTTCAGCATTCTTCTGTAACACCACATTTCAAAAGGTTCTATTCTCTTTCTTTCTGAGCTAGTTATAATCCATGTTTCACTTCCATACAATGCCACGCTCCACACAAAAGTCTTCAAAATCATCTTTCTAATTCCTATATCAATGTTTGAAGTGAGCAAACTTCTTTTCTTAAGAAAGCTCTTCCTTGCTTGTGTTAGTCTGAATTTGATGTCCTCCTTACTTCTGCCATCATCAGTTATTTTACTACCCAAGTAACAATATTCATCTACTTCCTTTAAGACTTCATTTCCTAACTTAATATTTCCTGCATCACCTGCCTTCATTCGACTGCACTCCATTATTTTTGTTTTGGACTTATTTATTTTCATCTTGTACTCCTTACCCAGGACTTCGCCCATATCATTCAGCAGCTTCTAGAGATCCTCTGCAGTGTCAGATAAAATAACAATATCATCTGCAAATCTCAAGGTTTTGATTTCCTCTCCTTGGATTGTGATTCCCTTTCCAAATTCCTCTTTGATTTCCTTTACTGCCTGTTCTATATAAACATTGAAAAGGAGGGGGAAAAACTGCAGCCTTGCCTCACTCATTTCTGGATTGCTGCTTCTTTATTCAAAGCCCTCAATTCTGATCACTGCAGACTGATTTTTATACAGATTGTAGATAATTCTTCGTTCACGGTATCTGTTCCCAATCACCTTCAGAATCTGAAATAGCTTGGTCCAATCAACATTATCGAATGAATTTTCTAGATCTACAAATGCCATGTACATGGGCTTGTCCTTCTTGATTCGATCCTCTAAGATCGGACATAAAGTCAGGATTGTTTCACGTGTTCCTACATTTCTTCTGAAACCAAATTGATCTTTTCCCTACTCAGCTTCCACTTGTTTTTCCATTCTTCTGTAACAATATGTGTTAAAATTTTGCAGGCATGAGGTACTAAGCTAACGGTGTGATAGTTTTCACACCTGTCAGCACCAGTTTTCTTGGGAATAGGTATAACAACATTCTGCCAAAAATCGGATGAGACTTCTCCTGTCTCATACATCTTACTAACTAAATGGAATAACCTTGCCATGCTGGTTTCTCCTAAGGCAGTCAGTAATTCAGAGCGAATGTCATCAATTCCAGGTGCCTTGTTCCTATTTAGGTCACTCACAACTCTGTCGAACTCTGACCTCAAAATTGGGACTCCCATTTCATCAGCATCAACAGCCTCTTCTTCTTCCAGAACCAAATTATCTACATCTTCACCTTGATACAACTGTTGGATATGTTCCTGCCATATTTCTGCTTTGTCTTCTTTCCCTAGAAGTGGCTTTCCATCTGAGCTCTTAATATTCATACACCTTGATTTTCTTTCACCAAAGGTTTTCTTGATTTTCCTGTATGCAGCATCTACGTTTCCTAGGACCATACAACCTTTGACATCCTTGCACTTCTCCTTCAGCCAGTCTTCCTTAGCTACCTTGCACTTTCTATCCACTTCATTCTTTAATCACCTGTATTCTTTTCTGCCCTCTTCATTTGTAGCATTCTTGTAATTTCGTCGTTCATCAATCAGGTCTAGTATCTCCTGAGTTATATACTGATTCTTAGTTGATCTTTTGTTCCTTCCTAACATTTCTTCAGCAGCCCTGCTGACTTCATTTTCCATGACCATCCACTCTTCCTCTATTGTGCTTCCTTCAGCCTTTTCATTTAGTATTTTTTTGCAACATGTTCCTTGAAACAATGCCTCACACTCTTTTCTTTCAACTTGTCTAGATCCCATCTTTTTGCATTCTTTCCTTTCTTCAATTTCTTCAGCTTCAGATGGCACTTCATGACCAACAAGTTGTGATCAGAGTCCACGTCTGCTCCTGGGAAAGTTTTGCAATCCAACACCTGGTTTATGAATCTCTGCCTAATCAATGAATTGGTGTTTTTAAACGACACATGTCAAGATTTTGCCACAATTGAGTTAAGGCAAGTAATACAGTCTTTAAGTATAGATCTATCATTTTCTGCAGAAACTACACATGTCACTGCATTGCTTTATCTGGTAGCTCTGCCTGGTAGTAATAGTTTGTTGGAGAAACAGCACTTGTCGCTGACATGTGCACTTTATCCATAAATTGAACTGGCTTGCTGTATCCAATCGGCAGTTCCACGCATCCAGCCGGCAGACATTTCACCTATTATTGAAATGAGCAGGAACGTGACATATACAGACATAGAGTGCAGTGCAGATGTGGAAATCTTTGAAATGAATGTGAAAAGAAAGAGAAAGAAATATAAACGAGAATTAAAAAGGCTAGGATTTCTGGAGAAGAATATGTTAACTATCAAGGCAACATTGTACCTGAAAGAAAATGATGAGGAGATTGCAGGTAAGATTTTCAAGGGTATATTCTTTGTACAACATAAATAACGTGTTAAATGTCTTTATAGCCATCTAATACATTATATTACTGTTCTCAAATAGGTGCCGTGGGATGTGTTTCCAGCGTACAACTCCTGAAGACAGGGAACCGATCCATACCCAGTTCCGGCAGTTCCAAACAAAGGATGAACAAGACACATTTCTGCTGGGGCTTGTTGCAAGAATGGACGTTAAAAGTAAATGTCCAAGGCATGGGGACAGGGAGAAACCGAAAGGACACACGTTTGTATATAGTGTACTACTTCTCATGGTAGAAGTTAGGCTTGCAAAAAGGCACTTATGCATATTTTAGCTGTCACTGCTGTATGACAACGTAGGATTTGTGGCCATGTTGCTCTCTGAACTCCAGCCATTGATCGAAGAGGAAAGTCTACTCCAACCAATGCTAAACCAAGTGATGTTATACAAGCAATAATTGACCATATCAAGAGATTTCCTACAAAAATAACGCATTATACAAGCTAAGAAGTGAAATATCTTAATCCTTAACAGAACTTAGTATAGATGCACAAACTTTTTGAAGTAAAACATCCTAGCATGAAAGTATCTTATAGCTTATACAGAAATGTTTTTAAGGAAAGATTCACCCTGTCCTTTGGTCATCCACAAGTGGATACATGTTCCCGTTGTGAAGAACTCTCAGTAAAAATTAACAACCCATCTTTAAATGACAAAGCAAAGAAAGTTGCAGTAGGGGAATTACTTATACACAAAAGAAGGGCAAAGAAATTTTACTCCAAACTGAAATTTGTCAAAGAGAAATGCTTGGAAGACCATTCAATTGCTGCTATTACATTCGATTGTATGCATAATTTGCCCCTGCCAGATATCCCTGTGCAAGATATTTTTTACTTCCATCGGTTAAAGGTGAATATATTTAGCGTCACATCACTGGGTCCTAATAAGACAAAGTTTTATACATATCATGAGGGGCAAGGACATAAAGGTCCGAATGAGGTTGTCTCTTTTCTTTTGGACTTCATTTTTTAAAAAAATTGCCTATCTGTGGAATCAATGAATTGCAGACTTCTACGAGACCAAAAACAATCGTTCCATATATTGTTCTTCAGTCACTCCATATACTCAAGTGAAATGCCGAATACTATTCAGGCTCAGAAAACTCATGAGACCTAACCAGTACTCCTAAATACAAAATTGAGGTGAATCTGTGATGGGTAAGTTAGTTCAATTACGTACAAAACATAAAAGATGATCATCGAAGAGACATATGCAATTGCCGGCCAAGAAGGGTTATATCATGGATGATACACAGGAGAGACGTGTTTTAAGTGCAAAAATTGCCGTTTACGAAATTACAACAAGTTTCCTCATTTCATAACACACATGTTTATCTATGTAACATGTTGACTAGAGTTATCAGTTTCCTGATATTTATCCTTTAGGCATGAGATCACGGCTGATGATACCCAAGCAATGGGCAAAAATGTCCCATTAAATTAGTGTGACAAGATGTAAATCTTAATTTTGAGAACCCTATGTGCATTGAATAGTTGGATCTCAATAATCTTTTGTAACACTGTTGAATTAATATACAATTCAACATGAACCAGTCATGAGATTTGTAACATATAAACATCTGAGATCGTAGTAAACAACACACGGAGTGAAATTAAAGTCCACTGTTTGTATTGGAGTTGAACCCTGTACACAAATGTTAGATTAAAGTTGTGTAGGAAACTATCAAATCATATTAAGACTACAAACCCTTCTTGTCAGCAGAAGACTGCACAATACTCCAATACTAGTGGAGGGGAAACATTAGAAATCCTGTAACATAGCATCTCACAAATATAATTATGATGGCAGAACACCTTTGACTATTTCATTCTGGCACTCAACCCTCTGAGAGACAAATTTAGGATCTCATCAGCAAGGGGCATGGAAAGAAGCCACACTCATGCACGTCTCAGGTGTTTTAAGTTGAATACAGATACCTCAGAACAATTAATGCAAAATACACAAAGGTTGCATGTAACCCCAACGTATCCATTTCTTAAAACTAGCATAGACTATGCTGGCCAAATTCTCATAAAAAATGGCATGAGATCAAACAAGACCAGACTGCATAGCTACCAACTCTGTCTACACAGACATGATACCGATCTCACAACAACAACATTTCTCTCCACTATTTACTGACTTAGTTTTCATACAGCGATAACTGCATGAACTTCTTCGGAGCAGCTAAAGAAATCAAGGCCTTGGATAACCAACTCCTGGCAAAACTGCAGGCCTGGGATTAATATGGGATTCCATCCAGCACCACACTTTCATGGAATCTGGGAAGCAGCTGTCAAGAGTCTGATATATCACCTCAGAGGAGTGATGGATTCTTATCGGCTCACCAACAAAGAATGGACCACTCTTATAACACATACTCACATCCTCTAACAAAAGATAAATGACGAACCTTTTCACACTTTTTACATAACTACATCCCGTATCCTTATAGGAGAGCCAATTACTACACTCAATGATCACGATTATACTTACTCCCCATCACAACCTTGCCCACATGGCTATACACTATATTCAGCAGGTAATCCAGAAATCATGGAAGAGATGGTCAAATGTATATCTCAATAAATGGGCAATGAAATACCCCATAGCAACACAGTCATACTGAAAGAAGACGACATACATGCTATGAAGTGAACGATGGCAGTGATAAAATGTGTATCATGGTAGTGACAAATTCATTCATGTAGCAAATGTTCAGGTGAGTAACAGTGACCTTACAAGGCCTATTCACAAACACTATCCCTTTTGAAATATGAAACAAAAAGGCAATATAACTCTTGCATGGCTTATTTATTCATTGCATGTTCAAGTAATATATATTTTTTTTGCTAGGGGCTTTACATCGCACCGACACAGATAGGTCTTATGGCGACGATCAAGTAATATTATAAGCCACAATAAACTAGTAACACCACAGACCACATTATGAAGAATAACAATGTATTTCACCTGCCACGAGATGGCTACAATGTGTGTAGTGTATAGGTGAACACTTGCAGTAAACAAGCATATTACCTGCAACTATTATCTACAAATAATTGTATTATCTAGGAATCAATAACTAATATAATCAATAAGAATACAAATGTGTTTCATTTGGAAGCAACCAATAAAATATTCTGTAACAGTAACAAATGTATCTTACAGCTACACTGTGTTCAAAAATATTTACGAAGTCTAAAGTACTAGTAGGAATGATATCAGCTCCCAAATGATACTGAGTAGAGGTCTTTGGAACAATCCTAATTGCTGCAAAATTCATAACGCATGATTGTGGAACAACTTGAAGGAAAAGTGAAAATTAGGTAAGTAAACAGTCAATCTCATAAAAAATGATCTTTTTTGTAGGACTATCAATCGTGTGCACTTAAATCAAGGGTCAAACACTGATATCTGTTGAGCCATTTTCTAACAATTTTCATTACCTGATGATGGCTTATCGAATTATGTACATTACCTCAAGAGAGTTTTCCTGCGATGACCCTGGCTCAGTTAACTCTGATTTAACTTCTTCTTTCAGAGCTATCACTTCTGATACATATTCAATATTTTCCTGTGGAAAATAAGATATATTAGGTATGCTCATAAAACACATCTACAAATATAGTCACCAACAAATGAGCATGTTAATTCATTAATTGCCAGTATTACACCTACGTTCAAAATTTCACTAACGTTTAAGGAAGACTTCTACCAGCAGAGGATTGTTATAACCAAAGGCTGTACTGAGAATGGTGTTACTATTCTTGCTCACTCCTTATGTCAGAGAAAGGATGAGACAGAGAACAAAATATAAAATGAGAAACATTTTCTAGCCATATCAGAAGATATAATACCAGGGATGGAATTGGGGCTATCTCACACATAATTTGGAAGGAAGCAGCCATAGGCATAAAGACTAAATTGTATGAACTGCTCTCATATCTACAATCATATCAATCAAATCTTGAAAGTTGTCTGAACCAAATGTATTCCGGATTTGCAGAGCTCACAAGGGCTACATAAAGCATTAAGACAGTTCTGTTTCAGACAGCATATTTCAATGCCTCCAAGTGTAAAATAAAAAATAAAAAACATGAAAGAAGAGGCTTATCAGAGTCATATAGCCGAGAAAGATGTGATGTAGCCCAAACTCAAAGCAACTAAAAAAGAAATATTTTACTGTTACAAGGATGTTATCTAGTGTTCTGGGAAGAACTGTGGGACTGAGAACACTGTCCGTTGAGAGTCAGCAGTGATAGAGTGTAATCGGTAGTTCCAGAAGCTCTTTTATGATCTACCATGAGACCTTTAAATTTCTCATTTGGATTCATAAAACCTCATCAGCACTAAAGGGGATTTGAGGGACTGTCATCAAAAGCTTATGTTCTAATATACGTTAACTTACTAATAAAAGTGAATTTAAGTTCTAGAATATACCAACTTAACCCATTCAATATAGAAGATACAGAACAGTAGCCGAACTAAGGAATGGATGAAGAGGATGCATGAAAAGGAGAGGGACATAATGAAAAAGAGAAAAGAAAAAAATTTTCTTTAATGAGCCTTAAGTCCTCAAAGTGTCAGCCCCCTAAAAAGAAGGGGCATATTAAAGAAAATTTTCACAGAAAGCAAGCATTTTAGAGCCCTCAGACATGGTTCTCTATATAACATAGATTTTGACGTGTATTTGAGGAATAAAATGAGCTAATCACTATTCTGCCCTTCTAAATGAATTTAACATCAGAGCAAAATACGTATTTTTAGAGAATGTACATTCAAATTTTGAGCTATTTTATCTCTCGTATGCCAAAGGCAAATCTGCTCTTTCCTTAACACACATATCTTCCAGCACATTGTGGATGTGAGAGAAACCCAGAGTTATCACACCTGTGTTGACATTTTGCATAGCAGTCTGGTGTATCCAATCTCAAAACCACTGACAAAAGATTTGTGAATTAAATTCTTCTACACTAATTACAATAGGACTAATAATTTTTAGCATGTGGTGCTAATGGTGGTGCAGTAGTGTTGGAAAATATTAGTTTTGAAAAAATTACAATGGCTAACAATCCTCTATTATAATCAGATGTGAAAAATAGAAGAGGTGCAACCCCTAAACCAAAGTAATTTCGATAGCGAAAGTAAAATGTACAGACTAATCCAACCCCAACCTTAACACACTCACTAACAGTGTCCGATATTGGCACATATTTCTTTAACATAATTTGCATATCTGTTCAAGTCTGATTCAGTAGCATTATAAGAAATATTAAACCTAGAGTTCTTCATCAGGAGTGTGCTCATAAGCCACATAAGGCACAGAACATAACATGAAATATCAAAGGTAGAGATCTTAAATAGACATATCTTGGATATACCTTTTGTAGTGCCTGTAACTCAGAATTCAAGAAGCACACATTTATTCAGAGAATAGCAGTCATTAATTGCAGAATTTTAGCTTTAAGCAACTATTGGGCAATATCTCATCTGTAAATTAGCAGTTGACAGTGTTTGCAATAGATAATTACAGTCAAGTCATTCATTGAATATCTGTCTTCAAAGTGTCAAGGTATTCAAAGACTCTGAGATGCCAGAATGATGTGCAGGAATTAACTTTCATGCCACTAAAACTACTGACGTATGCTGGGATAATTCAGCTTCCTCATATACCCTTAGACCAAACCCGAATTGCCGATATGAAATTAGCTTACCATCAGTTTACACTCTGAGCTATGAGATGAAGAGCCACTCAACTGAAAGTCACACACTCAGAAGACTGCAATGGACTATGATTAGAGTAGCAACAGACAGAGCAAGGAAAGATGAAGAAAATATCTTGACTCTTCTCCAAAATTTTCCAGTGCATCTCCAGCATCATCAGGGTGGTTGCTTTAGACAACCTATACTCACAGTAAACTTCCAAGGCAGAATTTTACTATGTGCTCACCCAACATTTGTGTCATTGTAAAGAAGATTAAATAATGCAAATCTGACTTGGAATTTCGTTTGGAGCAAAAATATTTCTCCATGAGAGCCAGGGACCTACTGGCCATAACCTACATCAATCTAGCACCCACCATTTTCCATCACTTCAGCAACTACTAGCACTCCAATTGGCTGATATGACAGGAAACAATGTCAATCCCACAAAGATTCTATTACTAAACCATGCAGAATAAATACATACCATAAATATCACACACCCTTCAGAAATCCATTTCAAAAACCAACAGGGGTAATCAATTAACAACAGACAGTCAGTCAATGGGTAACTACTTAACACATGAAATGCCCTGAAGCCTCAATCTTTAGACACTGCTTATCACAACTTCGTTAGTAGCTGGACCTAACCAAGACTCCTTCAATATCAAGCCCACAATATTGATGCAACTTTATGCCACCATCAAACTACTGTCTGCCTAGTAAATGCTAGAGGACAACTGTCCATTTGGCAGCCCTTATCTGGTGGCTTATGCCACCAGAACCTCTTTCCTTTTCCCATGAACAATGTTTTTGTAACTAGTATGACCCAATGATGTACATCAACACTATGGTTTATAGCTCGTAAGAGTTGGCAGATTTGTGTAGTGCGCTGAGGTGGATTCCCAGACAAAGAAACAAAACAGTGTAGTACTACGCCTAGATGTCCTTACAGCAAATGGTTACTGCTGGTGTTAATATTGAGGAAGCAGATAGTAAATTATGCCCCTGCCAAACTTATTCAGCTACTAAGGGTTATATTCTGACTTCTATGAAGTTAATTGGAATGAGACTTACAAGTGATGCATTTGTTCTTCCTTCAAACCAGGCAGGTTCCTCTTTGATCTTTACTTCCAGGTCCATTTCACACTGCAACTGAAGTAGTTAGAAGGTACTGGGATTGCTGATTACTTCCAATGACCTTACACTGAAACATAAGCCAGAAAAAATATTATTACCTTTTTCTGTTGTGCTTAGTAGTGACCGGTACCGGTATCGTAATTAGGATACGTCTGAAAGTAGTTTAAAAATTACTGTAGTGTACTGTACAGTAGTATACGAGTAATATCCTATTAGAATTTAGTGTGCTTATTTTATTATTGTAAAATATTTGTGTAGTACTGGTGTAGTAGAGGTATCCATAGAAACTCTTACTAAAATATTGTTGAAATTAGGATAGGCTTAATTGCAGTTTGGAATTGTGTAGTTCTTGTGTATTACTTTCGATATTCAGTAATTAACAGCAGCTTTTATCCTGTTAGGGGTTGTAGGATTTCAAAAAAAAATAGAGCACGACTAAGTAGTATTGTAGTGTAGTCGTATATTAATTACCTTATTGTTATGTACTATCCCAGACAATATATCCCTCCGTTCATTTATTTTTTTGCAAATAAAGTTATTTTATTTTTTAATTTAAAATTTTCCCCCCGTAAAGAATGGCTAAGGAGCGCGAGTGTACTTACTGTGGGTGTGGTGAGGCATTGAGGGGTATGAGAGAGGAGTTGGAAAGTTTGAGGGAGATAATTAGGATTCTCACAGAAGACAGGAAGGAAGATAGGACTCCCTCAAACAATGTACAGGTTACCGTAGGTGTACAAGAGGGACGGGAAGGAAAGGGAGGAGTTGTAGAAGAGAGGTGGTCTAATGTTCTAAGGGGAAGGAGATTGCAGGCCAAGGGCTCTATTCAGGATCAGAATTCAGGACAGGTGTCTGTGCGAAATCGGTACGAGTCACTCCAGGTAACACAACAGAGGGAAGATGAGGGACAGGGAACTGTTGCTGAGATGCGTGGAAGTAGGAGGAAGGGAAAAGGTAGGAAAGGGAAATGTAGAGTAGAGGATAGGAAAAGACAGGTGGAACAGGGTCATGGGAAGGAGAAAAGGGAGTAGGAAGTAGCTTCTGCAGCTATCAGGAAAGATAGGGCTGACCAGGAGGGGAGGGTATCAAATGAGGTGGGTAGGGTTAAGGCTCTGGTCATGGGGGATTCCATCGTTAGACACGTGGGGAAAGTGTGTGGAGGAAAGGGAACCAGGGTAGAATGTTATCCAGGAATTAGGTTGAGGCAGATGTTGAGGAAAGTAGAAGAGAGGGAGGAGGGGAAGGAGAAGGTGGTAGTGTTTCACGTTGGTACCAACAACGTAAGGCAAGCTGATATAAGTACCAACATAGCTGGAGATGTGTGGGATCTGGTAAATGCAGCACGGGTGAAGTTTAAGAAAGCGGAGATTGTTATTAGTGGAATACTGTGTAGGAGGGATACTGACTGGAGGGTGATTGGGGATTTAAATGAGACTATGGAATGGGTATGTGGGAAACTGGGAGTGAAATTTCTAGATCCTAATGGGTGGGTAGGAGATAGGGATCTGCGCTCGGATGACCTTCATTTAAACCGCAGTGGTACGTATGTTAGGAAATTTGTTTGGAAGGGTAATAGGGAGGTACATTCAGGGAAACGGGATGGCCTAGGGAGCGGTGATAAGGGAACAGGGAACTGGAAATCAAGTAGGGATGACATAAAATTGTTAGTGTTGTACTGTAGAAGTATTGTAAAGAAAGGAATAGAATTAAGTAATTTAATAGATATATATTTACCAGATATTGTAATAGGAGTTGAATCATGGCTGAGAAATGATATAATGGATGCAGAAATTTTCTCACGGCACTGGAGTGTGTATCATAGAGATAGGATAGGAAAGGTGGGAGGGGGAGTTTTCATTCTGGTGAAAGAAGAATTTGTAAGCTATGAAAAAGTTAAAGATGAGACACATGAAATTCTAGGTGTAAGGCTCATTTCTAAAGATAATAGGCAACTTGATATATTTGGAGTGTACAGATCAGGAAAGGGTAGCACTGATGCGGATTCGGAATTATTCGATAGGATAGTCAGCTATGTGGGAAACGACATGGAACGAAATGTGATTGTAGCGGGAGATCTGAATTTGCCAGATGTCAATTGGGAAGGAAATGCGAACGACAGGAAGCATGACCAACAAATGGCAAATAAGTTAATATGGGAAGGAGAGCTGATTCAGAAAGTGATGGAACCAACCAGAGGGAAAAATATTTTGGATGTGGTGCTGATAAAACCAGATGAGCTCTATACAGAAACTGAAGTAATAGATGGTATTAGTGATCATGAAGCTGTTTTTGTGGTAGTTAAAAATAAATGTGATAGAAAGGAAGGTCTTAAAAGTAGGACTGTTAGGCAGTACCATATGGCTGATAAAGCAGGTATGAGGCAATTTCTAAAAAGTAACTATGATCGGTGGAAAACGGTAAATAAAAATGTAAACAGACTCTGGGATGGGTTTAAAGAAATTGTTGAGGAATGCGAAAACAGGTTTGTACCTTTAAGGGTGGTAAGGAATGGTAAAGACCCACCTTATTATAATAGAGAAATAAAGAGACTAAGAAGGAGGAGCAGACTGGAAAGAAATAGAGTTAGAAATGGCTGTGGAAGTAAGGAGAAATTGAAGGAACTTACTAGAAAATTGAATCTAGCAAAGAAGGCAGCCAAGGATAACATGATGGCAAGCATAATTGGCAGTCATACAAATTTTAGTGAAAAATGGAAGGGTATGTATAGGTATTTTAAGGCAGAAACAGGTTCCAAGAAGGACATTCCAGGAATAATTAATGAACAAGGGGAGTGTGTATGTGAGGATCTTCAAAAGGCAGAAGTATTCAGTCAGCAGTATGTAAAGATTGTTGGTTACAAGGATAATGTCGAGATAGAGGAAGAGACTAAGGCCAAAGAAGTAATAAAATTTACATATGAAAACAATGACATTTACAATAAGATACAAAAGTTGAAAACTAGAAAAGCGGCTGGAATTGATCAGATTTCTGGGGATGTACTAAAGACAATGGGTTGGGATATAGTACCATATCTGAAGTACTTATTTGATTATTGTTTGGTCGGAGGAGCTATACCAGATGAATGGAGAGTTGCTATAGTAGCCCCTGTGTATAAAGGAAAGGGTGATAGACATAAAGCTGAAAATTACAGGCCAGTAAGTTTGACATGCATTGTATGTAAGCTTTGGGAAGGCATTCTTTCTGATTATATTAGACATGTTTGTGAAATTAATAACTGGTTCGATAGAAGGCAATTCGGTTTTAGGAAAGGTTATTCCACTGAAGCTCAACTTGTAGGATTCCAGCAAGATATAGCAGATATCTTGGATTCTGGAGGTCAAATGGACTGTATCGCGATTGACCTGTCTAAAGCATTTGATAGGGTGGATCATGGGAGACTACTGGCAAAAATGAGTGCAATTGGACTAGACAAAAGAGTGACTGAATGGGTTGCTATATTTCTAGAAAATAGATCTCAGAGAGTTAGAGTAGGTGAAGCTTTGTCTGACCCTGTAATAGTTGAGAGGGGAGTTCCTCAGGGCAGTGTTATCGGACCTTTATGTTTTCTTATATATATAAATGATATGAGTAAAGGAGTGGAATCGGAGGTAAGGCTTTTTGCGGATGATGTTATTCTCTATAGAGTGATAAATAAGTTACAAGATTGTGAGCAACTGCAACGTGACCTCAAAAATATTGTGAGATGGACAGCAGGCAATGGTATGTTGATAAACGTGGCTAAAAGTCAGGTTGTGAGTTTCACAAATAGGAAAAGTCCTCTCAGTTTTAATTACTGCGTTGATGGGGTGAAAGTTCCTTTTGGGGATCATTGTAAGTATCTAGGTGTTAATATAAGGAAAGATCTTCACTGGGGTAATCACATAAATGGGATTGTAAATAAAGGGTACCGATCTCTGCACATGGTTATGAGGGTGTTTAGGGGTTGTAGTAAGGATGTAAAGGAGAGGGCATATAAGTCTCTGGTAAGACCCCAACTAGAGTATGGTTCCAGTGTATGGGACGCTCACCAGGATTACCTGATTCAAGAACTGGAAAAAATCCAAAGAAAAGCAGCTCGATTTGTTCTGGGTGATTTCTGACAAAAGAGTAGCGTTACAAAAATGTTGCAATGTTTGGGTTGGGAAGAATTGAGAGAAACAAGAAGAGCTGCTCGACTAAGTGGTATGTTCCGAGCTGTCAGCGGAGAGATGGCGTGGAATGACATTAGTAGACGAATAGGTTTGAATTGTGTCTATAAAAGTAGGAAAGATCACAATATGAAAATAAAGTTGGAATTCAAGAGGACAAACTGGGGCAAATATTCATTTATATGAAGGGGAGTTAGGGATTGGAATAACTTACCAAGGGAGATGTTCAATAAATTTCCAATTTCTTTGAAATCATTTCGGAAAAGGCTAGGAAAGCAACAGATAGGGAATCTGCCACCTGGGCGACTGCCCTAAATGCAGATCAGTATTGATTGATTGATTGATTGATTGCTGTCGTTGCTACTTATGTTATTTGCCAACAGACTAAGCAACAAGCTTGTAATTTTACATGACCGTCAATATTATGATCATACCGAAAGAACTCAAAATTTTACATGACTGTTGATATCATGCTCATAACTATAGGACCTCAAGTGTTCTATGATTGATACTATGAACATAGCTAAGGACCTCCAGTTTTACATGACTTTTAAATCAGTGATCACTTCCATAGAAAATATTATTTAACATATCTGTCGATATCAAAATCATAGTCAAAGGACCCCTAGTTTTAGATGACACTTTATATCGTATTCATAGCTACATAAAATATAGTTTTATATGGAATTGAAACCACAACAAGATGACCTTTCTTGTTAAAAATCCAACATACATTGCTTGTGAATGAAATGCACAAAACTTCTTGAAAATTCAGTGACTATTCTGTTTGCACATCACTCTGAATACCCAGGTCCATATCTTGGAATCTTCCTACCAATTTTATCCATTGAACTTCACTTCAAAACCACCTGAAAAATTTCACAGTGCCTTGAGGTTTGTTCTATCAAAATTTTCCTTCTTAGGATCACATTCTCTCAAACCATTCTCTTATCAAGCTGATTCACTACCTCCTTATTTCAGACATGTTCTATCCATCTGATTTTCAACAACTTCTGATAACATGGCATTTCAAAGGCTTGAACTCTGCTTTTCACAGCACCAGTTTTTATCTATGTTTCACTTCCGTACAGTGTCGTAGTCCATACCCAGTGTAAACACAATTTTTAAGTTTTTCAAGCCATTGAACCTAAATAACATGATGGAGAACAGATGGGAGTTTAGGCAGGATTTACTGATGATAATTATCAATATTGAGAAGGCATATGCCAGTGTACCACAGCAATTATTCTTAGATGCATTGATAAAAGAAGGCAGCGAGAGGAAAAGAATCAAATAAAAAAGGCATGAATGAAAAGTGAGTAAGTAGTATGAATACTATGACAGGGCAAACAAACTGGTTCAACGTAGAAACAGGACCCATTACATTCATGGATGATATCCACAAATTAAACAACAAAAAACAATTGGTTTATTTGTTTAGCAGTTTTTCCTTCCCCAGGTGCAACGGATCTTCCCTATGTTGAAAAACTCGAGTAGTGCCTGACAGAATTCATTTCAGCCAATAGCAGTGTTCCGCTGATCCTAAGGAACATGATGGAGAAAACATGGGAGTTTAGGCAGGATTTAGTGATGATATTTATCAATACTGAGAAGGCATATGACAGTGTACCACAGCAAGTAGTCTTGGATGCATTGATAAAAAGGAAGGCAGAGAGAGGAGAAGAACCAGTTATAAAAGCCATAAACGAAAAGTAAGTAGTATGAAGACCATGATAGGACAAACCAACTGGTTAAAATAGAAACAGGACTTCAAAAAGGATGTGTTTATTCCCCTCCACACTTCATTACAGTCATGGATGAAATCCACAAGAGTATACAACAAAAAATGGAACCAAGGAGGCAAAGGCCTTACTCCTTGCAGATAACACAGTAATATGGGGAGAAGATGAAATGGAAGTACAAGAACAAGATACTGTATGGAATAAGGAGATAGAGGATTATAGAATGAAAATAAGTATGCAAAACTGTACGACAGTAGTGATGATGAGAGCTAATAAAGAAAGATGTGGGAATATTGAAGGAAATGGAAGACCACTAGAAGTTGTGGAAACGTTCAAGTATGATATACTAACAATTTGTTGGTTGTTTTGATCCACCTTTTCAATACAAATTACAGTTTGTGTTGCTAAGTTGTAATGTTACAACACTAATTTACCGGGACATGTTTCGCTTTTATTCACAAGCATCATCAGCCTATATAATTGCCTCAAGGTTTGTCATATTTGGATTGTTGTTACAAAATTCATTACATTGAATGTAAATCTAATTTCAGTGATAACAATATTTAAAACATAAGAATAATATACACATTAAAAATTATGACAATATGATTTGCAATGTTAAAATGGAGTAACTCTTAATTCTAAAACACATTGATGTCCAAAACACAGTTTTTACAATTTGAAAATTTGGCTAAAAATTGTTTGCAATGTTAAAATAAAATTGATTCAACTATAATTTGGCATTAAAATTTGAGTCATAAATAAAAATATTGGATGTTAATATATAGGAGCCATAGTTTCTGAAGTGTGTTGGTTTCTAGAATACAGTAATATTTCAGTATTGAGAATTTTAGTTAAGAATTATGCTCTCTAAATAATGTTATTTAAAAAGACTGTAATTTTGCATCATGCTTGATTAGAGTCATGATGATAATCTAGAATTGAAGTCTTGGGTTCGTTGGAAAATGGCTTCTAGACTTGATGAGGCTTGCTGCTGCAGTTTGGCAATTTGATCAGAGGAAGTACTGACATATTTAATTTTTGTTTGTAGCGTTACATGTAATGTTCAAGTATTCGGGGAGAATAATTGCAATAGATGGGAAAATAAGTAGTTAGAACGAGAATTGAACAAGCCAATGGGTTTTACCAATGTGTGAGAAGTATAGTCTGTAACTGGGTCCTTCCAAAGGAATACAAGAAAAATTTGCACCAAATATATTACACACCAATTTTAACATATGCAGCCGGCACATGGACAACAACAAAATATGATGAAAACAGAATCCAAGAGGCAGAGATGAAATTCCTTAGAGAACTAAGGGGGAAGATATTAAATGATAAAATAAGAAACATAGAAATCAGGGAAAAATTTGGATTCCCTGACCTGCAAGGTAAGATAGAGACCAGTGAGCTGAAACAGTATGAACAGATGATGAGAATGGAAGAGGATAAAGTTCCAAAGTGAGTATTTACAGAGAAAGTCATAGGAGGAAGTCATGGGGGAATGCCCAGAAAGGGGTGAATGGATATGGTGAAGGAGAGCACAGAGAAAATAGTAAAAATAGAAAAAAATTCAAGGAAGGAAGGAAGGAAGGGAGTGGTGGAGAGAGAAAAAACTGAAGAGAAGCTGGGAATGGAAAATGAAGAAGAATCTGTTGAAGTGAAGACAAAAATTTACACAAATATGTCTATCACTCATTTCATCAAACAATGCCACCAACAATTACTTAAGTGACCTTTCTTTATTTTTCTGTGCGTGTCATCTCTAATGACATAACCAAGTTGTGTTTACCAGAGTAGCCCTTGAAGGGAGTTTGTGTCAAACAATTGGTTTATTTGTTTAGCAGTTTTTATTCTTCCCCAGGTGCTATGGATCTTCCCTATGTTGAATACCTCGAGTAGTGCCTCACAGAATTCATTTCAGCCAATAGCAGTGTTCGTTAGTCACTTTGTGATATTTTACTGTAAATGTAAACATACTGCACTAACAATGAATACTACAATTTCTCTTACAGGTAATATAAGCTTCATTCCTGTGGCCAATTGAGTCCACTCGTATGCTTTGCCAGGGAACAGATTTCTATGTAAACACATATCTATTCAGGAAACTATGATCATTTGCATTTTGTATATTTCAATGTAGAAGACAATACTTAAGTGTGCTGCGTTTACTTTTTCTGACCATCACAGGTTATTCTATTAATATATTGTTGGTTTTACTTCCAAGTAAATACCTTTTACAATTTCCATGGCCAGAATTTATTCCTGAAAATGTTTATTCCATTCCTGCTAGTAGTTTAATGTTGCACTAACAAGTCCACGGGGAAAGGGATAGGATTAGGTATGCAGCAGCATTAATTAAGGTTAATTAATGATCAAATGCGGAAACCACGGAAACGTTTTGCAGGGCTGCCGATCCTGCGATTCGAACCTACGCAAACTTACTGCCACTCGCCCCTGAAGATCTTCACACACCAATTAATGAGGAAATTACTTACAAAAGAGAGGCAGCCTAAGTAAATCATCACGAGTAAATACCGGATATAGCTGTTGTTGTGTAATGATGTGATACAGAAGAATCTCCATGACAACACTGATATAACAAGAATTCCACATATGATAATTTTACAGATATCCTAAATAGAAACCTCTCAAGATTTCGAACCCTACTACCATATGTCACAGCCTACAGTGTAAAGAAAAACTCAACATTCACAATCACCATTCAATTGCACACAGAGGTAAATAACACAGCAACAAGTTAATTAAAAGTATACACTACATATTGTAATTTCTTTCTGAAACTACCATCCGCCTTTCTTCACCTGGGTAGCTCTGCAGAAAAAATCCTCATTCAACTAAATTTAAATACGGTATACGATATATTGCTAATACACACGAGTTGCCGGCACTTGCAACACAAAAGCTAGGGGTATACATTTTTAATGTTTAGTAAAAAATAAACATTAAGAAAATTAAAAACATTAAATATAAAAAATAAGTAGATGCTGAAACTGAGAAAGATTAGTACCGTATTAACTTCTTACTGTACTCAATTAAGATCAATAAATTTCGCAAATTTAAATTATTGAACTTGAACATTACCGATAATATGTTAAAGGTTGCGGACACAGTGTAAAATGATAGAAATCACAATTCCTCACTGAAGAAAATCCGTAACACAATTAACGGCATAAGCTGCACAACTGGATAATACGCGTCTTGTACAACAACATACTAGCCACTTCGAAACAAAATCTGATATTTTAATGCAGTTTAATCACTTAAAACAAACTCTTGAAGAACATATTTGATTTGTATCAAGATGGATGGATGGATGGATGTCGTCAAGGCATTCTCGCTCTTCATAATGTATGTACTGCGGGTCAGTATATCTCCAAAAATATTATCACATTGGAGGTTTTGTCGACGATATTCTATTGTTGTTAAATTGGCTGTTGAACACACTTTATTTATTCGTTAATTGATAGAAGAAAGGAATGAGGGAAAATAGAGAAATAGCATACATTAAATTAAAGAGTTTTGTTCTTCGCGCAAACACACCGTCCAGACCAGCGGCCCGGTCGTTTCCTAAACTTCCTTCCGTTACTTCAATTAGAATCGTGGCGCGTTCTAAAAGTAGCGTACCGGTAAGTGCCCGCGTCGTATCTGAGAGATACATAAATTCAGTCCATCTACACAACTACATAATTTGCAGACAATAGAAACCAACATGAAGGTCGCACAAGTACTAGACGTCACCACTTCGAAGACAGGAATCTAGGAGGGGAGATGGGCTTGGAGCCTTCAGCAAGCTCAAATTACAGCAAATAATCACCAGTGTGTATTAGTGATGGGACATTCCATTTATTTTACTGAATCGATTCATTTGATTCCTTTCACGTTACGGAATCGATACAGTGATCCGATTCACGGCACATTAGTCACCGCTCCTACTGCATCTGTGTAGTATGTGTTGGTAAGACAGCAGCAACAGCATTCAGTGTTCGCAGCTGCCATCTGGTCTTCATACTATGAACTCCCTTCTTAGAAAAAATGCTAGTCACTCTAATACATCGAAGGTCCGACGACGCAGGGTAGAAAAGGTTAGGATTAGGAAGGTAGCAGCCATGGCCTGAATTCAGGTACAGTCCCAGCATTTACTGGTGTAAAAATGGGAAACCACGGAAACCATCTTCAGGGCTGCCGACAGTGGGGTTCGAACCTACTATCTCCCGAATACTGGATACTGGCCGCACTTAAGCGACTGCAGCTATCGAGCTCGGTGTGATAAATTTGTTGAATTAGCGTATCCCGTACTCTTCCATTACCGTATGTGAAAATATTCCTTGAGGTGATCGGCACATATGCCGACTGGTCCTGGAGCCTTTTCATTATTACTTGTTTTGTGGTGATTGGGGAGGGTGTGCCTACTCCTTTACTGCAGGTTGGGTGTTCCCATTGGAACCTCTCTCGCGGGGTTTATTCTTCTCTTTCTGAGTGCTTTGAAGGGATCCTTTTTGGCAATTTCAGCTTGACTTCTTGCTTTCTCTCCTATGTAACATGTCCTTTTTATTTTTATTAGTTCTTTATATGCTTTTGCTTTTATTTCCCTTGCGTATTGGGATAGATCCGTCCCTTGCATTGAGGTTCTTGCCTGTTGTAATGATGCCTTTATCTTTTTTCTTTCAAAATATCATTCCTTGTCAAACCTTGGTTACGCTCTCCTTCTCTTGTAGTGGATTGTGCAGGACAAGAGTGTTGTAGTACAGAGTTCTATAGATTTTTCCAATTCATTCTGTTTGATTTGTGACGTTGCTTCGGTTATTTTTTCTATATTCTTTGTGAGATAATCTATGTCTATTTTCCTGGATGTGGTGTAGGGTTCTGGATATTTTTGTGAGAGTGACTTGTGGATGTTGATTGTTGTGATATTGGAATGTGTTTCCTAATAAGTGTCATTGCTGGTTTCCAGAGTCCTTCTTGGTTTATGACGTTCATACCTTCTCCTGTGAAGAAAACGAGATCAATGTTACTACTGCCGTTTGGTGCTATATATGTCTTTTGGTCTGGTTTGTTGACAGTGTATAACCTTCCTCAATAATACTATCTTCAGCAACAATTCCGATTTTGTGTTTGGCTTGTCGATCCTTACATTTAAATCACCAGCTAGGATAACTCTTGTGTCATATTTTTGTTTCTGCGATTGCCTTCATTATTTTCTCCACTGCAGTTTCTGTGTCTTTTTTTTGTATCAATGTATATGCCCAAGGTAGTTTTTATTATGACGGTATTATCTTCAATCAAATAAATCAATACTGATCTGCATTTAGGGCAGTCGCCCAGGTGGCAGATTCCCTATCTTTTGTTTTCCTAGCCTTTTCCTAAATGATTTCAAAGAAATTGGAAATTTAGTGAACATCTCCCTTGGTAAGTTATTCCAATCCCTAACTCCCCTTCCTTGTCCTCTTGAATTCCAACTTTATCTTCATATTGTGATCTTTCCTACTTTTATAACCGCCACTCAAACTTATTCGTCTACTAATGTCATTCCACGCCATCTCTCCGCTGACAGATCGGAACATACCACTTAGTCGAGCAGCTCCTCTTCTTTCTCTCAATGTTATTGTTTTCTGTATTGCACCGATACGTGGTTTGCAGAAGACGGAGACTCCTCCTGCTAGTCATCCTTCAAACGATTGGGCAAACGAGTGGAATCCGTAGAAACCTTGAATGTTGTAGTGTTTTGTGAGGAAAGTTTCCGTGGTGATGATAATATCGTATTTTGTTATTGATTCTGTAGGTATGTTTAAGAAGGCATTTTGTAACCCTGCTATATTCCATAATAGGACGTAAAGACTTTCAGATGAGCTACACATTTTCGACTTCTCGGTATCTCGCAAGCGAAACCTTCTAACCACAATTCCCTACGGCCAAAAGCCTTCTCTTATCGTTACTTCAAGGTGATTAAACGGAAAGCCCACCTTGAAAGCTTTTCTTTCACCCGTCGATTGTTGCTCTTCACAGTGTACATTTTCTACGATTCCATCTTTCTTTACACAGTTCCGGATATTTGCAATAGACGTGGTTTTATTCAGTCGGACTACATATAACCCAAACATTTTGTCTGCAAGCTGGAGTTCACTTTCGATTTCTTCTCTTTTGTTTCCAATAATATCCATATTGTAGTCTAATGAAATTGTATGTACATACTACGTGAGTGAACTACGATGTTCCTGACAATAAAGAATTGTTCAGGATTTCCTCCATGCTCTCTCAAAATTTTATGCATGCAGAATTATCATTCTTATATATTAATTTTTTTTGACTGGTGGTCAGTCCTATGCCAAAATACCCTGAAAATATGTTCTTACAGTAAAAAGAAAATTAAAGCGTTCTGGATTTGAAACTCGTGGTTTTTAACTTCAAAACGACCGTGATAACTGTTACAGGCCCACATCATGTGAACTGTGAAATTTATGGAACTACTTATCAATGCGGAAGCACAACTTCGAGTGCATTAAGAGGTCTATTTATGTCCCACTAACAGATCAGTATTTGATTAATAAGGGGCGTAGAGAGTAACTTCAAAACAGATGCCAGGTTTTTACTTGTTGTCATTATCAGTTCTCATGCCATTACCTTGCAGGGTACTTTTTCAGTGGATTCCAATATCATTTCATGATCAAACACTGATAAATTATAAACAACACACCAGTGCGCCATGAATGATACAAGTGGCAGTGTGCTATTGAACATTGGGTCACATCAAGCCGTGTGGATAGGAAAATCTCGAGCTGTCCGGTATTGGTACAATCAGGGCTCTAGTGATAACAGAAATAGGTTTCAACCTCACTGGTGAAATGATAACACTGAATATGAACGTTCGTGTAACGGGTTGGTAATAAGGGGTTTGGACCAATTAAAACATGAAGGTAATATATTGCATTAAATTCGTGATAATGTTTTAAATATTTTAAAATACCACTGTTTATTTTAAGAAAATGCAAAATCTGAATGACGAGGAAACTGCACAGCACGGCTATAGCAAAATGTTATAATAATTATTGTGCTTTGTTAACTTAACTCAAGGGTTGATCATTTATTTAAAATAGTTTTGTAAGTTGTAAGTAGTTTCCATATTAATACGTATTTGAGAAAGCAGGAATTGTTGCATGAAAAGTAACACGGGAACAGACTTTTAATATGAGGCAAATAATTGAAAAATCTTGTGAGTTCTTTGTTCCTGTGCTAATATGCTTCCTTGACTACAAGAAAGCTTTTGATTGTTTTGTCTGGAATAAACTATGGCAGGTTCTTGGTGAATTTGGCATTCCACAACATCTAATATCATTACTGAAAATTCTGTATGAAAACAACATGCAACTGTAAAGGTAGATGGCGACAGTTTAGAATTCTTCAGTATTTCGCAGGGTGTCCGGCAGGGCTGCATATTATCACCTATTCTATGTAACATCTGTGCTGAATATGTGATGAAGAAAGCCCTCAATGACTGGACTGGAGGCATGTCAATTGGTGGACGAAAAATCAGTAACCCGCGCTTTTCTGTTGACAACACTCTCCTTACCAGCATTGCAGAATTACTAGCAAGGGTAAAAATGCAAGCTTAGAATATGGCCTAGAGATCAACCTGAGCAAGTCCAAACTAATGGTAATTGACAGAGTGGCACAGATCCAGCTGATGGGTCGATTAAGGAAACTCGATGTGGTAAATGACTTTATATACCTTGGGTCGACCATCTGTGATACCGAAAGTTCTGACAAAGAGATTAGGAGACGTATCAACCTAGGGCGCGTTGCCCCGAGCAAACTTGCAAAAATATGGCAGAGCAGAGCAATAACAAACAGTACATAGATTAGACTAGTTTATTAACTTGTGTTTTCTCTCTTCCTTTACGGTTCCTATACCTGGACCCCCAAGGCAAGAGATAAGCACCGTATCGACATGGGCGCCCGCAATGGGGGGCAGGGGGGGGGGGGGGCGCTTGCCCTCCCTGGAATTCTAAAAAGTTGATGTTCAATTGTTTAATATCATACCAGATTATTTCATAAACTGAACTTACTGACAGTCATCTAGCATCTGTTATATTCGCAAATTTCTGTAAACAATTTAATGTTGCTGACGTTATATTGGTATTTATATTCAAGAAAATTGTTAATGTGCTCCCCCTTGGAAAAGATCCTGTGGGCGCCCATGCGTATCGACGCATTTCAGATGTGGTGTTGGAGGATGTTCCGTGTACATTGGACGGTGCATCTATTATTCAAGAACTGAATAACTCCGAACGTCCCTCTTTCCGCGTCATAACGAGAATTGTCCAATTCTTCGTGCATACTGTAAGACGGGATATTGAAAATCTGGAGAATTGTATCATGGAAGGCAAAGTTGTCGGCATAAGAGCACGAGGACGGACATCAATCAGGTGGATTGATCAAGTCCTGCATACCACCGGTATGACTCTTCAGCAGGCTTTAAGAGAAGCTGAACATCGCCAAAGTTGGCGCCGCTTAATCAAAATATTGTGCTAAGTCAAATGGGGCCACAACGCTCACCAATGAGTTACACGACTCGTGTTGATGTCCATTAATATTATCAGTTAGTTATTATATATCTCACTAATTTTCTACAGTACCTTTAATAATAATAATATCTGTGTTATCAGGAGTATCACAGGGCAGTATTCTGGGACCCCTACTCTTTGTTCTCTATATCGATGACATAACTTTTTGCACCCGAAATAGTCAGTGTTCCCGCCTCTTGTACGCCGACGACCTGAAAATCCTAAGAGAAGTGTCTACGCCTGGTGACTGTGACGAATTACAGACTGTTCTCAATTCGTGTGGTGACTGGTTTAAGAAATGGAATTTTTCTCCCAATTTTAAGAAGTGCAATACAATCTCCTTTTCATTGCTAAAGCAAGGAATGAACACTGCATATACCATCCACGGAAATACATTGCAATCGGCTTCTCAGGTAAGAGACCTAGGTGTTATAATAGACTGTAAACTAACCTTCTCTGCTCACTTTCACTCCATAAAATCCCGTGCTATGCGTACTCTAGGCATTCTTTACAGGTTTACTGAAATTAATGATATTAACGCCTTAAAATTATACTTTGTCTCGTATGTTCTCCCCATTATTGACTTTTGTTCCCCTATTTGGTCCTCATCTGCTATCACAAACATATCTCAACTAAATAGTATTTTTAACTTTTTCACTTTCATTGTTAAGACTCGCAATCCTGTTTTTTAAGAACAAAACTAGATCTGACATTATGAACTACCTGGGTATACTTGACCTGAGAAGCCGTTTACAGTTCTCTGATCTACGCTACCTTCACAAAATAATCAATGGCTACACCAAATGTAATTCTCTTCCAGCGTACTTCCCTATTCACGTTCCTCCCCGCCCTACACGCAACCGGCGCACCCATCATGTGTCCCATCCGCGCCTAACCTTACAACAACGCTCTATCTTCCACCGTCTCCCTACTCTTGGTAATTCACTACCCGATATCGACATACTCACACCTTTCGCATCCTTCAAACAAAAAATTAAAAGATTCCTTTGAAGTCCTCTCCAGGTTTTCACTTTCTTCCGTCCCTCCAACCCTTGACCTTTCTTCTTCCTAATTTCTGAAACCGACACTTGCCAGTTACCGTTGTCATTGTTGTTACATTGTTACTGTTAAAATTGTTAATTATGGTTGTTACTTAATATTGTTGTTTATACATTTGTTATATTTTATACTTATTCAAACTTATTATTATTAGTGTAAAATGGCCCTCCATAGGCTGTATCTAATAATTAAATAAATAAATAAATAAATAATAATAATAATAATAATAATAATAATAATAATAATAATAATAATAATAATAATAATAATAATAATAATAATAATAATAATAATAATTGTAGCGGTAGGTTCACCTAGACCCCGCACATTTAAAAGAAACACCTCAAGGAACTCTATCTATCAAACTAAATTTGAAACCACTAATGCCTGAAGTTGGGACATTGACCAGAAGATGTCACTACTGAATAATTGAGTAATGTGTTATTTTTGAAGTTTCCTAAACTGACTGGA
Source organism: Anabrus simplex (assembly GCF_040414725.1). NCBI lineage: Eukaryota > Metazoa > Arthropoda > Insecta > Orthoptera > Tettigoniidae > Anabrus > Anabrus simplex. Next base: position 12,918,664 of record NC_090278.1, on the reverse strand, counting down.
TTTATTTATTTTTCTTTTTTTTGTGTACAGGAAGAAGTTTGAACTTTTCTCCATAGGTCTTCTTATAAAAACTGTGGTCATGCACTCTGGTGCAGGGTGGAAGAACTAGTGATATAGAGAAGTTTTGTGTTCTTATGTTTTCTCAACTAAATTTATGTTTAATTTTTTTAATTCAAGGTTTGCAACACTTCCTTCTCATCCCACCAGCTTTTGAATCTGGCCAAGTAGAAAATTGTGTATTTATTTTTCAGCCTATCACAGGCATCTTGTATATTAGTATTCGGCCAATAAAAATGAGGGGGTGTGTCCGGATTTGGTCCAGAAGCCTCTCTAACCTCCCCTCGGGTATATAAGTGGCGGCTTTTTCAAGATCCCTTGTCTTATTGATCGTCGACTTACTGGGTGTGTGTGTTAACACAGGAGGCGAAGAGCCTCATTTTTGGCAGGCAGTAAGTACACCAGCCCAGGTAATGGCCACCAGTTTTACATTTCTGTAGCTACCTCCGCAGACTTACAGGAGGGGAAGGTTCTAAATTTTAACTATGTAACCACCTATTTTCTAAAATGTAAACTTTCTTTCGGCTAATCAAAAATTTCATAAAGACTTTAATTGTAAATCAGAGATAGGGAGTGCGTTACCCTCTCGAGTTCCCCTTCAATCCATCTTGAGGTGACTACGATTTTGTAACCGATTTCCTCCCGTAAATTACCAAGTAAATTATTCTTCTAGTCACCTCAGTAGTGTGGGATTAGCCTCTGCATCATCCGGCCACAAGCCCAAGTAGGGTTTTAAAACCGAGTTTCAAGGAGCGCAAGTGTACGCCTCCATATATTTTGTGCTCGAGCCAGTAACTTAACCTGTTCTTCTTTTCCACGAAGGCCCAGTAGTTTAGGTAACAGATACCCCTGTGCACGTAAATTGTATGTTGGGCATAGAGAGGCCAGAAATTGAAAGATTTCCTTGAGTAATGCTGCCTTGACTAGGCTGTAAGAAATTGGGAGCGCAGTCTCCTTGGTTAAATTTGGAAATCATGTGAGCTCTTTTCTGGTATTTATGTAATATAGTGGGGCGTTTGGAAGGCAGTAACGGTTGGAGCAAAGTGCTCTGGAATCGGGAGATTTCTTTCCTTGCCTATGCAAACGCTACATTGGCGACATCGTAAATTTGTAAATTAGGGGCTTGAAGCCCAAATGTGTTAAATTTCCTACTCCGGGGTTTTCTATTCTGGTATCGAAGTTGTCATTGTATCCGATGCATTGGTTTTCCTTCACTAAGTGAAGAATTTTGTTAAGTTTTGAGGTCTGAAAAAATTATAACCTTTATTTAAAGTTTTAGTTTAATTTTTGATATCGTAGACAGACCCATTCCAAACAGCATCTCCTTTAACCTCTGTGTGATCCACTAAACCCCAGTAACAGGTGGTAGCAGAGCGATGATGAATGGGTCTAGATTTGCCATTTTAGACGGCTAAGCGTAGGATCACTTCTGAACTCTAGGCATTTTCTCGATTGCTGGGAATTTTTCAAAATTATTAACTTATCTGTCAACATGTCTGGTCCTCGCTAATTCCTCGCTACCGGGTACTTGGGCAAGGAGGAATTGATTTATGAGTTACTCGTTAGAAAGTTGCAATCTGGAGGCACGGTTGTGGCAGATGTTTCCAAACTCAAAGAGTCAATGGGATTTCCTATTTCCATCCCAGTCTTTGGGGAAAAAGAAATTGTTAAGGCTCTGTCCTCTATCACACCAATACCACCGAGCTAGCGTCTGTAGTTAGTTTTCTGAAGTGAGCGATCCATCTGCTAACCAACTTAAGAAAGTACAGGCTAGACTGTTCCATTTCTACAACAGGGCTAGGGACCTATTTTATCTCAAATTAAAGGAGGATCATGCTAAAGAGGCTATTAATCTGGTTGAACATCTCTCAGATATGTCTAATAGAGTGAGTCAATTGTTGACTGGGGCAGCTGCTCCCAAAACCGACCAAGTCCCTTTAAAAACTTGGCTACTGAGGACAATTCGTGTAAAGCTGTAGAAAGTAGGAAATCTGTGGCAACTCAACAAATTTCTGCCCCACTGGAAACTGAGTTTGGTCATCCTAGACAAATTCTATATTTCTTTTTGAATAATGCTGTGTTAGAGAACTCTCAACCTTCTATGCCGTCACCAGTTATGTCACCCGGTTTCAGTAGTCTGCCTCATCCATTGGCTATGTTGCTGAAGGGCATTTCAAAATTTTCAGTTAACTCAACTAATGAAGTAATTTCTTTCCTAAGGTTTTTTGTGGAATTTCAAGACCATGCGTTAGTGTTCTCCCTATCGCATTCCCAAATACTTCAAATTATATATCCATATTCCGTAGGCGTCCTTTCGGACAAAATAGTTAAAGCTATAGCTGATACGTCATCCATAGAAGACTTCCACGTCCACCTCATGGCAAATTTCATTCCGGCCAGAGCCATGCTATCATTGATCCAAAAGTTATATTTTAGGGTACAACGATTGGATGAAAATTTGCAGACTTCATCCAAGAAATTAAATTCTACACCAGGGTTTTCGCTCTGCATGTTTTGGACGATCAAAAAGTGCAAAGAATTGCCGAAGGCATCTCTACTTCCTATCGGTCTTATCTATCTTCAGCGTCTCGTCCTCAAACCTTTTGAGAGTTAGAGGCTATGGCTGTATCAGCTGAAGGAGTAAGGTACGCCGACATATTACGTGTCACGAAAGAGCCCCCTCATCTCCTAACAGTTCTCGGCCTCCACCTCGCCGAACTTTCACCACCAGCAAATTTTATGCTTGTGGTTCAACGGAACATCATCGAAATAAATGCCCACTGATGAAATCGAGTGGGACGAGGAATGGAGCAGGTTCACCTCACGGTTGCTTTAAATGTGGCTCTTTTACTTACTCACCTCGACATGAATTGCCCTAATATCAATAGCACCCCCTCCTGCTCAACTTTGTGTGCAACCTCCGCTAACGCTAAGAATAGGAAATGACTGGTGTCCTGTGGACAGAAATGAAACAGATCCTAACAGGCACGGGGAAACAACATTTAATACGTGATCAAGAAATAACCGTGGATGGCCGATGAGATACTGAAACTGATGGATGAGCGGTGGAAATAGAAAAACCGAGAGATAAATAAATACAACCAAGTGCACAAAGAAATTAAGAGGAAAATTGTGGCTGCAAAAGAACAGTGGATGACAGAAATATGTCAACAGATAGAAATCCTACAGCAAAAGAATGACACTTTTAATCTACACAAAAAAATAAAGGATTGTCTTGGATTATATCGTAATAGAGGGCATCATGTTCTAGTGGATAAGAACAACCGGATTGTGACCGATATCACTGACAAACTCAGGGTCTGGAAGTCATGTATAGAAGAACTGTTCAACGATGATAGACCTAACGAACATGGTATGAACGAGACAAACACAGGTCCTGCCATTTTGAAGGATGAGGTGAGGCGTGTCATCTGCCAAACAAAGAATGGAAAGGCCCCTGGACCTGATGAAGTACATGCAGAACTCCTCACACTCCTGGACGACAATGGTATCAGTATTCTGACAGAGCTATTCAAGAAAATCTACTCAACTGGAATAATCCCAGAAGACTGGCTTAGGTCCACTCTCCCCAAAAAGGCAAATGCCAGAAGATGCGAAAAGCACAGAACCATCAGTCTGATGAGCCATATCCTAAAGATATTCTTAAATATCATTCATTGCTGAATCCGTGCTAAATGTGAAGAAGTGATAACTGAAACACAGTTCGGATTCAGGAATGGTATTGGGACTAGAGATGCACTCTTCTCTATTCAAGTACTTGTCCAGCGTTGCTTGGAAATGAACAAGAATGTCTATGCATGTTTCATAGACTACGAAAAGGCATTTGACAAAGTGCAGCATTGGAAGTTGATGGAAATTCTGCAGAACATCGGACTTGACGACCGAGACATTCGGATTATTGCCAACTTGTACTGGGGTCAGAAAGCAGCAGTCAAGATTGAGAAAAACCTGTCAGAAGAAATAGACATCCACCGTGGCGTTCGACAAGGCTGCGTATTATCGCCTCTACTCTTCAACATTTACTCAGAGGCTAACCTTGCAGAAGCTCTGGAAGAACCGTCTACCATAGGCATTGTTATCAACGGGGAACGTCTAAACAACCTCCGTTATGCTGACGACACGGTATTGCTAGCAGCAAACGCAGAAGACCTCCAAGTATTATTAGACAAAGTAAATGTTGCTTACAACAACAGAGGACTGAAAATAAACATTAAGAAAACCCAGTTCATGGTCATCAGTAAACGGCAAGACGTCCACGTGCAGCTCAACCTCGAGAATGAACCAATTGCTAGGGTTCACCAATACCAGTATCTAGGATGTTACCCTAAGCAGAAATGGGACTGCAGCCAAAAAATACGGGTCCGCATTGAACATGCGAGAAGCATCTTCATGCAGATGAAGAAACTGCTCAACAACCGCAACCTACAACTAAACCTAAGGCTCCGTCTGGTCAATGCCTACGTCTTTCCCACGTTACTTTATGGAATGGAAGGCTGGACACTTACTCAAGCCCTCTGTAAAGGACTGGAAGCATTCGAAATGTGGGTGTATAGACGGATGCTTCGCATTTCGTGGACAGACAAAATGCGGAATTCTGAGATGTTGGATCGGCTTTGAAAGAAGACTGAAGTCATGCTGACCATTAAAAGGCGGAAGCTGGAATACTTCGGCCATATAATGCGGAATGATAAGTACAGAATCCTGCAGCTTGTTATACAAGGGAGAATAGAAGGACGTAGGAGTCCTGGTAGACGACGAAATCTATGGATGAAGAAACACGTAGACTGGTATGGGTTGGACACGATGGCTCTCTTCCGTGTCGCTGCATCCAAATTCAAGATAGCCATGTTGACCGCTAACCTTCGCTAGAAGATGGCACATTAAGAAGAAGAGGGTGTCATCGGCTGAGTCGGTATGTCCACCTTCCCGAGGCTCAGCCCCTGTTGAACCCAGTAAAAGTTCTGGTAAGGGTAAAGTTGCTTCTAATTCATCCATTGAAGTCCCCAGAGAATGCCTCAGAATTGCGACAGAGACCCCTGTATTCGTACCATTCCTTAGAATTGGAGTAAATCATGAACCCGTCACCACCCTATTAGACTCAGGGAGTGTGTGTTCCATAATTTCGGAAGAATGGTACTCTAAATTAAACACTGTTTGTAAGATTCTGGATTATAGTTCCTCTTCGGTTAAATGCAATTCGGCTAACTCATCTCCATTAGAAATTTTAGGTTCAATTTTTGCTAAAATTCGTATTTCAAAGTTTACTTGGAAAGTGAAGTTATTTGTGGCTAAACACTTGCCTTGCCTTGTAATATCGGGGGCCGATTTGATGTCTTCTACCGGTCTTGTGCTCGACATTCAGAGCAAGTCGTGCACCTGCAAATTTGATAGTAACCGTAACATTCCTCTTTTAAAATGTAATTCTGCGTCGTGTTCATCTGTTTCGCCTATCCAGGGTGAGATGTTGTTAGATTTTAGACATCTACCTGAGGAGCAGGCTGAAAGTATTCGAAATTTGTGTCAGTCCTTTCCTGATATATTTTCTGATACTCTTGGTGTTACTGACTTTATCGAATATAAGATTGAGGTTACGGATTCGATTCCACTTAGGTTTCCGCCTTATAGACTGTCCCCACCTAAAATTAAGGGTCTTAAGGAAATCATCAATCAGATGTTAAAGGATGGAATAATTCGACCATCTAATTCGGCGTATTCATCGTCCATTTCTCTTGTGCCGAAACTGCAAGGTGGCTTCAGGCCTGTGATTGATTACAGGGCTTTGAACTGTAAGGTGGTGTTACAATCTGTGCCCCTTCCTGTTCTTCATTCTTGTTTCTTATGGTTTCGAAAGGCCAAGTTCTTTACCATATTTTATCTTAATCAGGCATATAACCAGAAACCTCTAGCAGAAGAATCTAAATATATATCGGCTTTCGCCAAGGATTGGAACTTGTATGAATACAACCGCATGCCTATTGGCTTCCCCACGGGGGCAGCTGTTCTTACAAGACTGCTAGGTAGGGTCTTCTCGGATGGCAAATTCGAATATCTCTATGATGCCGTCGTGTTTTCTGAGACCTTTGAAGAACACGTATATCATCTGAAGGAAGTCCTCAATCGACTTCGGAAAGCTGGGTTGACTGTCAAACAGTCTAGGGTAGCTTTTGCTAAACCTTCTATGTCCTTCTTAGGGCACATCGTGTCGCCCGATGGTGTTTCCATTGACCATTCCAGAACTCAGGCTATTCGTGACTTCAAGCCTCCTAAGGATATCAGAGGCATTGCCAGGTTCATAGGCATGGTGAACTTTTTCAGCAAATTTATTCTTAACTTCACTAACTGAGCGGCGAACTTGAACTTACTCCGTAGGAAAGGCGTCAAATTTGAATGGGGGCCGCCTCAGCAAGTAGCTTTTGGAGATCTTTGTAACTCCCCTGTATTAGCAATGCCAGATTTCTCTAAGAAATTCATTGTTCAAACGGACGCCTCGTCATCGGCGGCTGCCGCTGTCCTTCTTCAGGAAACGGAACTCGGAAGGCAACCTGATGCCTATGCTTCTAGGACGTTATCTGCTCAAAAGGCCAAATATTCTATATATGAACTTGAGGGTTTGGCAGTTTTATTTGCACTAAAGAAGTTCCGCCTCTATCTGCTGCATGTCAAATTCGACCTAGAAACGGATAACAAAGCCGTAAGTTGGGTATTATCTAGGCCCCGTAGTACGGGTCGTATAGCCCGATGGGCAATCAGGATTTCTGCTTTCTAATTTGATGTGCGGCATATTACAGGATCTGAAAATGTAATTGCGGTGGACTAAGCTGCATGTGTTCTCACGAAGTTGAGACCACCGAACAGGAAGATAGATGATGCCCCTGTGTTATTTCAGGATATTGAAAAATATCAACGTGAAGATCCTGTGCTGGCTCCTGTAATGGAAACCCTTTCTACTGGTGAACATGTCCCTTATGTGTTGAGAAACGGGGTTTATGTTGCCCTTCGATGCATGGTCAAAAATGAAAGTTATGGTTCCAGCTGTGCTTGTGCCTATGATCTTCGTGTACTGTCATGAAATCCCATGAAAGGTGCATTTAGGCATCTTCAAAACTCGGGAAAATATCCGAGAGATGTTCATTTGGAATGGTATGGACGGTGAAATTAAAGAAATATTGAAAGCTTGTAAATCTTGCTTGCTTAGTAAGCCCACCTTGCCCAGTAAGCTAGGGCTCTTGTCATCTCATCAAGGGTCTCGCCCCATGGAACGCCTATATATAGACTACGCCGGACCTTTCCCACAATCCAAGGGGAACGGAAATTTATTCATTCTGGTGTGTGTAGACGGCTTCACTAGATTTCCATGGTTATTTCCGACTAAGCTGGCAACCTCGCAGTCTACAATATCTTTTTGAATACTATTTTTTCTTCTTTTGGTCCTTCTCAATATATAGTTTCTGATAAGGCTAAGGCATTTACGTCCAACTTATTCCGTAAATTCTCTTTTGACCTGTAAATCTCACGCGTAACAATTTCTGCTTATTACCCTCAACCGTCTCTGACGGAGCGGGTCAATCGTAATCTCCGTTCTGCCTTAATTGCATTTCATCATGGAGATCATTCCAGGCGGGATACGTCCCTGCATTGGTTAGCTTTTGCTCTAAATTCGGCACTTCATAGTCACACAAATTCACTCCAGCATCTCTCATGTTTAAGTTTATTCCTAACACTTCGCTCTATAATTTTTGGTGACTTAATGATATATTACCAGAGACAATAGATCCCGATAATATTTGAGATCTATGGAAGAAGGCTAAAACCAGTCTTAAAGTTTCCCATGAAAAGGTTACCTAAGGATATGATCGTGGACGTAGACCCATCAATTTAAAAGTTGGAAACAGGTCATGGTTGAAAATTTCGTTCCTGCGGGCAAGCTTGCCCCCAGATTCCATGGGCCATGTATCATTTTAGATTTTCTAAGCCCGGTTACCTTATTGGGCAGTAACCCAGCCACGGAGAGGGTATTTAGGGTTCACCTCTCTCAGGTAAAACCTGTGTAAATTCACGCGCCACTAAACACTGGCAAGACTCTTTCTTTTTAAGAAGCGTCGTCCATCTTAAAATGTATTTAATGCCAATAGGGAGGTCTTCGGCCCCTATTATAATAAGTAGGTATTATATTTACTGTTGTAAAATTTTCCCTCCCTGGTGGCCATTACCTTGCCCCCGTCTCATTAATCCACGCATTGCTGACACACGCTATCCATCAATGCCGCCCGCCTTCCTACCGCTTGCAAAAAGCAAATACATATTGTACTCTTATGATCCAGCAAAACAATTTCTGTAGCCCAGATACTTATTGTTTCAGTACCCTCTCAGCCGTCGGCGGCCGTATCTCAACATCTGGTGAGCGATACCGGAGTGGTGTAAGGGCCCACTCCACTCTAGTGAAGTCTCCTTCTGAGCGGTGCGCCGGAGCTCCATCTTTCCGGCAAGGGCTGAAGTGCGGTAACTCTACCGCCAAACCATCTAGGGACTGTACTTCAACATCTGACCTGCGGCGACCATCACCACGACTACCCCTCTCATAGTAGAGGGAGAGGTGTATCTGAGTGTACTTTGGGGGTCCAGGGAACCTCACCTGGGTATCGGCAGCGGCGTCCGGTCTTCCCGTCAAACTTAATCGGCATACCTAGGTTTCTACGATGGCCAAAAGACTTCAAATATTGTTTTCCAAATTATTTTTCTAACAAAGACTTTCAGCAAGATATCTTTGATCATCTATAAAATTTCAATGTGAAAATGTTCATCATTCAAATTTCTTCTGTATCACTGCACGGAAGGACCTTTGGGGGGAAGCCTTTACCGGGAGGTACACCTCAACTCCGCACATTTAAAAGAAGCGCCTCAAGGAACTCTATCTATCAAACTAAACTTGAAACCACTAATGCATGAATTTGGGATATTTACCAGAAGATGTCACCACTGAATAATTTAGTAATGTGTTATTTTGAAGTTGTCTATACCGACTGGATTTATGTATGGTTTTTTTTAGTGTACAAGAAGAAGTTTGAACTTTTCTCCATAGGTGTCCTTACAAAAACTGTGGTCATGCACTCTGGTGCACGATGGTACAACTAGTGATTTAAATAAGTTTTGTGTTCTTATGTTTTCTCAACTAAATTAATGTTCATTTATTTTGTTACTTCAAGATTTGCAACACTTCCTTCAAATCCCGTCAGCTTTTGAATCTGGCCAATTAGAAAATTTTGTATTTATTTTTCAGCATTTCACAGGCTTCTTGTAGATTCTTATTCGGCCAATAAAAATGAGAGGGTGTGTCGGGATTTGGTTCAGAACCCTCTCTAACCTCCCCTCAGGTAGAAAAGTGGCGGCTTTTTCAAGATCCCTTGTCGACTTACTGAGTGTGTGTGTTAACACAGGAGGCGAGTACACCAGCCCAGGTAATGGCCACCAATTTTATATTCCTGTAGCTACCTCCGCAGACGTACAGGAGGGAAGGTTCAAATTTTTAACTATGTAACCAACTTTTTTCTAAAATATAAACTTTCTTTCGGCTATTGTAAAATTTCTCCTGTAAATTACCAAGTAACCATTCTTCTAGTCACCTCAGTAGTGTGGGTTTAGCCTCTGCATCATCCGGCCACAAGCCCAAGTAGGGTTTTAATACCGAGTTTCAAGGAGCGCAAGTGTACGCCTCCATACATCTTGTGTTGGGACCAGTAACTTAATCTGTTCTTCTTTTCCACGAATGCCCAGTAGTTTGGGTAATAGATGCCCGTGTGCACAAAATTTTAAATTGTATGTTGCGCCTAGAGGGGCAGGATATTTTGTGTAATGTTGCCTTGACTGGGCTGTAAGAAATCGGGAGCGCAGTCTCCTTGGTAAAATTTGGAGAGCATGTGAGTTTTTTCTGGTATTTTTGTAATATTGTTGGGCCTTCGGAAGGCCGTAAATTTGTAACGGTTGGACCAAAGTGAGTAGTTACGGGGCGATCATTGCATATCAAGGACGCTTTCTGATAGGCTGACAAGGGTGTGGCTCGCCTCTGATTGGTCTGTCTCGCTGGGTGGGGTGAGAATGCGATCAAGGACCTTCTGATTGGCTGACAGGTGTGGAGTGGGAAGTGTAGGTTGGCCTAAGCGACAAGGTTTTCTTACTTAACTTCGTGTGGTGGTATGGAAATAGTACGGATATTCTTCGATTGGTGAAGATTCGGTATGTGGTGGGTTTGACTAAGGATTTGTTTTGTAAAGGGGGTTATAGCGCCTCCTCCTCATCTTTGACATGCTGCCCTTCTTACAGTTGTGTGTAAATAGTATGGTTACCTTCAGTTAGATTCTTTTGCCGAGGAGAGGGCATTAGGCTAATTGATGGCTCATTCTCCTTCACCTTACATTGTAGAAGGTTTCTGTACTTTCTGCTAATTGACTGCAAAGTTGACTAATGATGACTAAAACTTACAAAACAGGAAAAAAACACTAAAAGGAAATAAAAGGAAGAGGATACATAAGCAGAGAAGAAGATGGTACAATTAAAGTAGAAACAGGCATTGATAAAGTACTACAGGAATATTTAAATATTTTAAACAACCGAACATTGGCTAAAGAAATACTCGATACTGTGTACCGAGTTCGACGCTTGAAGAATAAACAGTACAAGATTGGTGATAAAGAATTGTGTTTAAAGAAAGCCATATGTTGGAGGTCGAGAATACACTGCTACAAGAGGTTTGTACCAGCTGCTATTTAAAAAGGTTCCAAGACGAGAAATGTGTAATTTAGAAGACTATCTTCCAGTATACAAAGACATACTGAATTATAGTAATGCTTATAGGAAAAAATATAAACCAAACCATCCTGTAATATCCTCCCATGGATATACATTTATGAAAATAATAAAAAACCAAAGTTCAAATGTGCGTGCAGGTTCAGGAATGGTTATGAAAAGACACAGCACTAATGATTCTAACTGCGTATTCTGGGATAACCCAAACGAATTAGTAAATCGTTTGAAACTACTTATGGCATTTACAGCAGCAGGACACAACGCTCAGCACAATGAAATAATATCGATTGAAGAACTACGGGAAGCAGGAATCATTGCATAAAAACAGGAGAAAGAACAGAAAAACACCAGAAGTATGTCTACTACGATTAAGGAGGGAATCGCGGCTGAGCTACACAAGCAGGCACGACGACGTTACCAAGGACGCCATGTTATAACAAGAGGTCATGATGATCTCCATCAAATGGATCTTGTCGAAATTATACCGTACGTTAACGAAGGATATAACTATCTATTAACAATTATAGATATATATTCAAAATATGGATGGACACATCCGTTAAAAAGGAAAGAGGGAAAAGAAGTAATGGAGGCACTAAGTCAGATTTACAAGAAGAGTAGACGCTACCCGAAAAACGTGCAAACAGATCATGGAAAAGAGTTTTACAATACACAAGTACAACAATGGTTCAACAAGCATCGAATTAACCACTACATCACGTACAGCAACCTTAAGGTAAGCACTGTAGAGCGATTCAATGGAACACTTCGCACTCGTATGTGGAGAATGTTTACAGCTCATGGATCATACAAATGGGTAACGACTACAACAATACTTACCATCGTACGATTAGAATGAAACCAAAAGACGTTAAGGATAACAGCTTGTCTACAGCAGAATACAGAAGATTGATGGCGACACAGTACCCTTTTCAAAAGTAAAACATCAGTTCGAGAAAGGATACAAACCGAACTGGACAACGGAACTATTTACTGCAAATAGAGTTAAACATACTTACCCAGTTACTTACCTGCTAAGAGACTACCAAGGAAAACAGATTGCTGGCTGCTTATACAGCGAAGAACTCCAACGAACTAAGTACGCTAAGCAATATTTGGTTGAGAAAATATTAAGGAAGAAAGGTGATAAACTAGTAGTAAAGTGGTTAGGATTTGATTTAAGGCACAATAATTGGGTAGATAAAAAGGATGTACTAGCCTAGATTGAAATAAAGAAACTATTAAAATATTCCAAACTATTCATTACAATTTTCCTATTCAAAATTTATCTACAACAATCATCGTCTTTATCAGTATGTTTATGCACAAGCATCTTGAGCAGTTGGGGATAGTTACCAGCTTCTTCCGTGGTCGGTACTAGCACCGTTAAGCGTGGGTACAAAAGTCTGCGCAGGTCGTCTGTTGGTTGCATCAGAGCCAGTGGTCTTGGTCTATGCAGAGATCGTGCTACCTCTTCTAGATGTTGAATACTACCCCTCTGCTGCATCCTCGACGGTTGCTTGATTATTGGCGTAGAATGCTGTCGATGAGCTGTGTGTTCTGCTTCTCCTCTGTCTTCATCAATGCTCTCACTGAGAGCAACACAGTAAGAATGCATGAGCAGTCCCGGTGGTATTTCAGTAATTATAAAATTTAGGATTCGTCGATACTCAGCTACCTAGAGGCTACTGCAAATACTTATTAATAATCGTCATAGTTCTGACAACGTCAACTCATCCACAAACCGTGGTTCAGCTGCAGATATCCCATTAGAAGCCTCAGACAAACCGATACGTACTGCTTGGTCCGCCATCGTTGCTAAAGTATACAACCGGGATACCTTGTTGCGGTATTCGGTCGAATCCATAGTGAAGTCGAAATAATGGAGCAGTATGCTGAGCTGCTGGAATATATTGTCTGATTCGAAGAGAAAACAAGGAATTAATTTCTTTACTTGGCTCCCATCCACACGCACACACACACACACACACACACACACACACACACACACACACAGAAGGTTGAATTTGTTCTTTTGACGCACTGAGATAACCAGTTTTTCTGTATGCTGGGATGAAGCCAAATATTTGTGCTAAGGAGCAGCAAAGTTCAAGGAGAAATAATGAAGTAGTCTAGTGCTGAATAAATTAGAATGTGGTCACGGTTCCCCAAAACAACTCTCGCTATCTACCTGCTTATAAGTTTACATAAGGTTAAACTGGTTGATCATCTGGTGAGCTGGGATAAGTTGTTTTCGAAAACCGAAACTAGGTCGAACATCTGTCCCAGTCGTGTGCCAAGAGCAGACAGGAGAAATTATGTTAATAGCAACATGTTGGAGAGATAGATAAAGTTTATCTATATGAGGAAATTAAATAATGTAGCTTGGAGCTAAATAAATTAGTATACAGGCAAGTAGTTACCAAACTGGCTGCTACTTGCTTATTACTATTAATAAATTACACATGGACCGAAGTAGTTCTATACATGAGACAGTGTGTAATAATTCAACGTAAGGCGGTAGATCTTGTGTAGTAATCGGGATCTGATTCAAGAGCACTGCTGCTAATCATAAATGCTAATCTGTCTCCAGCTCGAACAGAATGCACTGTACCAACACTCATTTTAGTTTCTTTTCCATTTAAAATGTATTGAAGAGACTCGGGTTCGGGCATAATACTGTGTGCTTTTATTTTACAATTATATGGGAATGTATACTGTGAACTACCATTGTGCAACACATACATAACATCAGCGGAACTTGCATTATTAATGCTATCAATTCTTAAGACGAAAGAATGTTTTTGCACAATTTTTTACTGATGTTTTCATATCCTCACTATGTCCCGCCCGTAGGTGTTCCAACGAACTGATGGTTTTATCCAATAAATTATGAATGCTAGCAATAGCAGATGTTGTAGCGGCAACATGATCTTGAAACTGACCAAAGGTTACAGCATCCCGAACATTTTTCCCTTCCTGCAAGATTGACAAGCTGTCTGTTCTTCATATCTAATTTACCATCAGGAAGGAGCCAAAGTAGGTCATTTAAATGACTAGTAAGAGTTGTGATATTCTCTCGAGTAGCATAATTTTCAGTTGCAAGTGGACTCACAGCATCAAGTAAATACTGAAAATTTACTGCATCTTGATTATTGTGAGGTGCAGCCAAGGTGCTCAATCGCTTATTGTTCATGGAGACGGACAGATCATTAAACTCGAGGTTTGATCAAATCATTCTGCATACGTTCGTATATTGTTCTAGGAATCTCTTATTGACTGCATCTCCCTCTTCTTCAGGATCATGTAAATCGACTAAGCGATTATTTTTACTCCTATAATGCCATCAGCACTAACATCGAACAGGTGAGCATAAGGCACAAGTTGATTTAGCTTTTCGAGCAGAATATTCTGTATTTCGGCAATAAGAGGACGCAATGAAGAATATTCCCTATATGCTGTTCAACTCAGCGCATCGTACTGAGCGTAATGTCTTCAATAAATTTATACTTGAGGGCAAGTGCTTCTTTACTCAGAGAATACTGTTCAAGAAATTATTTTTGAAACAGCATCATTAGCTTCTTTAGGTGTTCCTAAATTAGTTATTCTTCTGTTACGGACATTAAAGATGTTTTCTGTACTAATATCGATATTGAACGTCTTTATCTAGAACAGCAAGTTTGTCCGCAACGGTTTTTCTGTATAATTTCATGTTTGTTTCAAATAAGTTTTCAATTCTTCGAAGCGTGTTTGAACATTCATTTTAAAATCGTTTACGTTCTCTTTGATTTGAACGTATGTTTCTAGGAACTGCTTATTTACATCTTGTTGTAATTGAGGATCTTCAACATCCGTTAGTCGTTTGTGCTGGAACGTTATGCTGTTTTCTGTAGGATTTTGTCGAATGTTTAAGTTGCAATCATCTTCAAGTTTCTATAAACGAGCAAAAAATGTCTTCATCTGCTTTCAACATATCTGCAACAGTTGTTTTACTAGCAGTATTGTCATCAACGTATTTTTTCGTAACAGCATCATACATTTCTGTAGGTTCTCTTAATTCTCGTTGAACTTTACCCTTAACATTAAATATATCGTTGGCAAGAGAAAGAAGTTTACGAAACGGGAGACGTCTTCTTCTAATATATTTAATTTGGTTTGTGAATGTTGTACAAGATCGTAGGAAACGGCATCGGCGTACTCTACAGGCATTACAATATTCGCTATGTGCATACCTTTTGAATCTAGAACATCACCATTCAATTCTAGAGGATGATCACAAACACACTTTTGCATTGAGGCAATACTCTCCTGTAGTGTTTGTATATCTTGTAATGTTGCAGGAGCATTTTGGTGTACAGGTTAGCCAATGTTTACAACTCTCTTGCCTTTCATGTCAACAGCATTCGCAGTAGCTTCGATTAGTAATTCGCCTGTACAGGATGTTTCTTGTTTTCTATCAGGAGTAGTTGAAAACTTTAGCCCTTCAATAGCTTGAGTAACATAACGTTTGTTGCAAACTTACCACTTACCTCTGTGAGACGTTTGTTCATTAGCGAATAGTTACCATGTACCGTGCGATAGAGAGTATTCAACGCCAACTACATAGCTGCCTTATCCACATAACATTTCGTTGACACATCATCCTGTTTGAAGGGTCGGTAACAGAAATAAGGTCACCGCACGATCCGTTCATTGTGTTGCGATCCGTGTACTACGAGTAATGCTTACAGACTGAATTATTTTCCCTTATTTTATCTTTATATACTAGTGTCTACTAAATGTTTTTCGTCTGTAGAGGGTTGTGTACACTAGGGACAATTGCGAATCATTGGACATTGACCATCCCAGTCATCCGAACCATTCTTTCCCCGCCAATCGTAATGTTTATTACAATAGCTGCATTCCGCTACATCTCTTGACATCCTAGTGTGGAGAGGTAAAATATCCCAAAAAACGTGTACCTGCGAAGCTGCGTACGTACTCAGGAAACCGGCGGGTATATACGGAATTAGATCTTTCGGCATTTCGCATAGTTCGCTTATTAATTCATTACATTTAGCATGATCTCAGCAAATATATACACCACTTTCTTCTTCTTCTTCTTCTTCTATTTCTTCTTCTTCTTCAATCTTCTTACTGTAGAGAACGTCCATTGTGTAATCTTTTCATCTTGAGAGTTAAGCACAAACTGAATACTTTTACCTTTCTCTTTATTTGTAGTTGATGTATCGATAACAAAGAAATGATCGAAACATTTTCTATATCGACCATTGTTGAATGGACTGTCTTTATCGATGACCATGAGACCATACTTATTATTTCTCCAACATGGTGAGCAGAGGGTTTTAAACGTTTCAAAGTCTAGATCCATGTTTACGTGGTGATCGTAAACATGACGTAAATTACATGTATCTCGTTGGAAAAGGATAAGGAAATTACCATTGTCGCGCACTAAATGTTTCGGAAGATGTGTATATGTTTAGCACAATTAGAAACTATCTACCCCAAAATGTCTACCCAAGCAAAAATAGTTTTTCATATGATTTTGCTTGTCACAGACAACATCATCGAAAATAAATAGATAATTAGGTTCCGTCTCTTGCGGATCAAGGACACATTCGTTTCCCGTGTACTGACACTATTTTATTCCAGGAAAAACAGAAAGAATGTTCTTATATGCATTTTGATTCAAGATCTTCGAATACACATACACGTTTTCGAAAAGAAATCCGTTCGGGTGTGTTAATAATGATAACATTACAGTAGTATTTCCTGTGTTCGACGGACCGAATGTAATACATATTACTGTATCTGGTAAAAGAACAATGTGGCGTCTTTCTCGAAACGTATCAGTCTTTTCTTTTACACGGTGGACAGGAAGCGTTGTCTTTTGTCTTACTGTTCTGATAATAACGAGCACACTGACAAAAGGGTAGATTATGCATATTAATAAATATGAAAATACTTGCCCTTATCCGCCTACTCTCAGATCATGCAAGTATATCAAGGTGTCAACAACAGTAAGAGGAGAAGCAGGAGGAAGATTAGAAGTAGGAAGAGTAGAAAGAAAAGTATAAGGGAAATATCGTGGACCTGCACATGAATCCTGTAATATTGTATATCGTGTTAATAAATTTATTCCTTGATTTTCATAACTTGTCAGGCTACGACAGCCACTTCATTGTTCGAGAGTTTGCACGATTAAATTGCACAAAGTTCACAGTAACTGCACAAAATCATGAGCGCTTTATTTCATTCAGTCATCGTGTAGGCGATATAAGCATTCGCTTTCTAGATTCATATACATTGATAAACTTTTCTCTTGATACACGTTTAAATATACTTTCAAGCGAGGACTTAAAATATATTCATCAGTATTTTCCAGATCCTGAGAAATTTAAACTTTGTATGAGGAAAGGTATTCTGCCATATGACTTTATTCAAAGCTTTCGAACATTAGAAAAAACAAAATTGCCTCCTCAGACAGCACTTACTAGTGTAATAAATGAATGTAGTACACTGTCACTAAGCTCTTCCGCATATGATAAGCATACACTATCGATTTCAGATGAAGACTATTTGCATGCATATGATGTGTGGTCAACATTTAATATAAAGTATTTTGGTGAATATGCTGATTTGCATTTGAAAGTAGACACAATTTTACTCTGTGATGTGTTTGAAAAGTTCCGTAAAATGTGTTTAACTCTTTATGGATTATACCCTTGCTATTACTACACGACTCCCGGTCTTTCGAGGCATGGAATGTTAAAGTATAGGTACAGGAGTTAAACTTGATCTTCTTACTGATGTTGGCATGCTTTTGTTTTTTGAAAGCGGAATTCGCGGTGTACTTGTTTCGCTTGTTAACAGACATGCAATTGCAAATAATACATACCTCAAGAATTATGATACAGAGAAAGAAGATTCTTATCATATGTATTTTGATGTTACTAATACGTATGGGTATGCAATGTCACAGGCTTTACCATATAAAGATTTTTTACGGCTAAAAGAAACTCAAATTCAACATTTTTATGTTTATGTAGATGCTAAACATCCCAATATAAGTTTCGTGTTAGAGGTTTCTCTTGCACATACCCTTCTAATCTGCATCATTCACATTCTGACCCTCCATTCTGCTTTGAAAAAATGATTCCGCCTGATCAAAGCATGTTAAACTTTTGGCTACACTATTTCCAAAAAAAAAGCGGTATGTTATTCACATTCAATGACTTGTTCAAAGTCTAGAATAGGCTTACAATTAGAGTGTATTCACCGTATTATCCCGTTTAAGCAGGAAGCATGGCTTAAACCGTATACGGATTTAAATACAGAGCATTATCTTCGTGCTACATCAACATTTGAAAGTACGTTTTTCAAACTCATGAATAACTCCATCTATGGAAAATGCATGGAAAACGTTCGCAAACATCGCGACTTTCATTTAATTAACAAATGAGAAGGGCGGCGTGGGGCATGCAAGTATATCTCAAAACCGAATTTTAAATCCTATCATGTCATTGATCGTTGCCTGATTACTGTTGAAATGGCGGGAATGGTCGTACAAGATTTCCAGAAACTAAAATGTATCATTTTCATTATGGATTTGCAAAGCCGCAGTTTTCAAACCTTTCACTTTTGTATACGGATAGAGATAGTTATATTTATCATATTCGGTATACAAACTTCTACAATGTAATGCGAAACCATTCTGAATACTTTGACACTTCATCCTATTTACCATGTAATCATTTTGACATTATGCCACGTAATAAGAAAGTTTAGGTCTTAGGAAAGATGAATGTGGGATGAATATTATTAGTTTATTATGAGTTTATTAGTTTAGCACCAAAAATGTATGCATATGAGACAGAAAAATTCACAATCTGTGACGAAAGCAAAAGGCGTACGTTCAAGCGTAGTTAGGCATTTATATGTTCAACGCTATGGTAATGTACTAAGAATGCTGATTTTTGTAGACAAATAAGAATACAATCACACATATATCATGTTTTTCCTATTGAGCAGAATAAATGTTCATAATTCTATTTGATAACAAACGTGTGTCAAAAGCACGCGGCTAAGTCCCGTCAAAATGACAGCAGTGAGAAAAACTCCGCTCCACAAACAAGCATGTAGCTAAGTCCAGTCAAGATAACGGCTGTGAAGTTAGCCAAGCACACTTTTTAATATCCGTGACAAACAACTGCACGAGGTTAGGACCTGTTAGGACTGCAGCAGTAAGATTAGCCACGTTCTCTTGTTCTAATTCCGCGCGCAAGTGGCCGAAAAAGTAAGGTAAGGATCTGTCAAGAAGACAGCTGTCATCTTGACAGTTGTCACTTATTCAAATTCGGCGGCAACGTGGTTAAGAAGGCAACAGTGAAGTTAGCCAAGTTCACTTGTTCAAATTCCGCACCAACGTAGCCGGTAAAATAAGGTTAGGACCTCTCAAGATGGCAGCTGTCATCTTGACAGCTGCCACTTATTCAATTCCACGCCCACGTGGTTAAGATAGCAGCAGTGAGGTCAGCCATGTTCATTTGTTCACAAAAAGTAAGGTTAGGAACTGTCAAGGTGGCAGCTGTGAGGTTGGCAACGTTCTCTTGTTCAAAAAGTGAGGTTAGGTTCCATCAATATGACAGCTGTCATCTTGACAGGTGCCAAAAGCACGTGACCTTGTTAGTAAACAATGTGACGTCACGGTCACGTGTTCATGGAGTCAATGACCTCGGGTGCTGTCTCAGCACAAAAATTGTTGACGTTTGTTTGTTTTAGAATCTGGCCAGCCGTACTACTCGTTACGTATAACAAAGGAAGGGTTGTTTACTACTAGGCCATGTGTAAATATTTCAAACTGTACTCAACATACAACAGCCACACCAAGGAATATCCTGAGCTGTATAGTGATTACATTCCTCATGCCGGAACTATAACATGTGCAACAATTAGCCAAGTCTACTCCATCTCTTAGTGATGTGATGATGATGACTGTAGCTTAAAGGGGCCTAGCATCTGGGTCATCGGCCCCTAGCGGCACGAAATGTAATAAAAATGTAAGTCCAAAAAATTCATCCTCTGACCAGAATTTAAATCTTGATTTTAAATAATGAATGGATGAATACGAATGTAAGATAATCAGCGGATCCAACTCACAATATTCACAATTAAAAATAATTCCAAAATCAATCCTCCGACTTTGTACTTTGTGCCGAACTTGGATGTCATCATCTAAGGCATCATTTGGATGGTCCACTGACAGAGAACACTAGGAAGGGAGATGTGGAGCTACAGGCATGATACACTAATCACAAAGCCCCTACTATCCCGTGGTGTTCCTCGGAACGCAAACCCACAGTGTTCATCACATAGTTGTACTAATTTCACGGACCCGTACTATCCCGTCGTGTTCGTCAGATAGTGGGTACTAATGACAGGTGAACCACAGATCCGCGATGTTCCTCCGAACGCTAAAACATGGTGTTCCTCACATAGTGGTACTAATAACAGGGACCGGTATTACACCGTGGTGTTTCTCACACAAGGGTACTAATAACAGGGACCCGTACTATCCCGAGGGTTTCCTCACATATGGGTACTAATGACAGGTAAAACCCAGACCCGTGCTGTTCGTCGGAACGCAAACCCATGGTGTAGCTCACAGAGTGGTACTAATCACAGGGACCCGTACTATCTCAAGGTGTTCCTCGGAACGAAGACCCCATGACGTCCACAAAACGGATCCTGAAACATCCACTATGTGAGGAATACCACGAGTCTAGGGTTTACCTGTAATTAGTACCCAATATGTGAGGAACACCAAGGGATAGTATGGATCCCTGAGACTTGTACAACTATGTGACGAACACCATGGGATTGCGTTCCAAGGAACAGCACGCTTCTGGGGTTTAACTGTGAATCTCCTTGGGATTCTCCACCCCAATGCGGGCAAACGGATAGCCTCCGTCATAGTGGTGCGTACTATACACAGGTACTGTAAATTCATAATAATCCTCCATCAGACCCATGGTATTCCTGTGTTTGTTGTACTAATCACAAGGGTAATGGATCTAAAGACAGGTAGATTCGTTCAAAATTCAGCATCCCTTGCTCTCGTCCCTCACCCACAAGGTTTTGTGTGTTTGGTCCGCGAGAGTTATTTTACTTCGCGCAAGTCGGCCGGAAAACCTGATAGGACCCACTACTCACCACCTGGGACGCAAAACGTGGGAGTAACACCTCTCTTCCTGCTACGACAGCGTAGTAGGTTCGTGGTTAATCTGCTGTTATCTAATGTCGTTTATCCATCCTCGATTACCGCTTTTACAACTGTCACTAGCTGCCATGCAGAAAAGCCGCATAAGATGACTATACTCTACTTCTTTGAACGTAACATTTTGAAGTTGTTGGTGAGCTTTACCATTTTCCACGAGCTGGCGTGCATTCTGTTTAGCTGTTACATTACCTCTCTAGCTGTCGGGTCACAACTCAGACGCTTAAGAAAACTGCAGGATTTCCGGCTACTCTTCCTTAGATCAGTTCCCTCCATCGCTCCTCTTGTTACATTACGCATTTACAGATTTTTTCCCCAAGCTTGGATGTTACCGGAGCTCAAAGGATCATTATCTAACAGATCAGGATAGTTTCTCAATATTTCCTTAGTTTATGTATATAGTATGAAGCCTCAGGTAATTGAAATACTAGAACAATGCTTCACCATATTTCAAAATCATCATATAATTCAGTAAAAGGCTCTATATTCGGAATGTTCTCGTGCAGTGAAATGGTATATTTCTCCAATCAGCCTTCGTAAAACGATATCTAAGGAACTCAGATTGTAATGATTTTAAAGATAAGACGTACAGAACTAAGACGAAGCCACAGAACTAGTTGCAAACAGAGGATTGCGTAAATTCACAGAGGGTCGCAGACTAAACGCTGAAAGGCATAACAGTCTGTCACGAAGGTGCATGTATTAAACAGAACTGTCTGCGGTCAGATTGCAACATATATCTGGCATATAACAGGACGATGCGGGATTGCCCCACTGATTTCGCTGATAACTGAAATATATCTCAGATACAGTAACTTAATATTCGGATTATATCCATGCCTCCACCTCGCACTGTTGAATGATGCTGGAAATTTGTTATCATGCAGTAGAATTAGATCACAGGAATCTGCACATTCTACCGCAGCCTATCCGCTTTTGTCGGTACCTGGGCAGCCCCATGTTGTATTATAACTATTAAAATAACCAACCACAAACTTCACATATTCATGCTGGAAGGCTCCACAAATGTAAATACAGTACCTGGTGGCTTATTAATTGAGCTCTACTGTGAGAGTTTCAGTGTCATCACGGTAGAGGATCTGGATGTTGGATAGCACTGAGGGTGTTCAAACACTAAACACATGTACTTTATGGCTGCCTCTGTGGATCCGTGGTAGAGTGTCGGCCTCCGGATCCCAAGATAGCGGGTTCAAACCCGGCAGAGGTAGTCGGATTTTTGAAGGGCGGAAGAAAGTCCATTCGACAATCCATGTCGTACGATGTCGGCATGTAAAAGATCTCTGGTGATACAATTGGTATTTACCCGACAAAATTAAATAAATCTCAGCCATAGACGCCCAAGAGAGATCCGGTTTACTCTAGGTCGGCTAGATGGCAGAGTACACCGGAACGTCGAAATTGACGAGCAGACAGCCAAATGGCGTCAAATCGAAATGTCTGCAAATGGTAGCTGAGGCCATACGATTATTATTATTATTATTATTATTATTATTATTATTATTATTATTATTATTATTATTATTATTATTATTATTATTATTATTATTATTACATGTACTTGATTTTTGGACAGCGAAGATTATAGTCTCCGTGAATTTGCTGAATGCGTATTATTAGCATGTGAGGAAAATTGTGAGGGTATATATTTTGTTTTGTCTTTCAGATTCTTAGAATTAAGACAATAATAAGAATAACACAATCGAAATGTAAAATATTATGCAAAATTGTGTAAAATCAACCAGTAAACCCATACATACAGAGGACGATGAGCAGAAAATGGGAGCTGATAAGATTTAATTAATGGTCTGTGTATTCCAGTAACTTCTACAACGTAGTCTGGTGTATTTTGCTATGTGTAGGGTTTGATTTGACGTATGATTTTAGTGGATGTTTATCACAGTTTCAAAATGTTTGTGCTGAGAAGATACAAGGCGAAATATAGGATACTTGCGTGTGTTAGAAGTGTCACATTGATATAACAGAGAAAAAGTCATAATTTTTCTCAGGATGGTACATTAAATTTAGTGCATCTACCATCGAAATTGTTCAGACGTAATGAGGAATATGTTTGCAGGAGAGTAGTGAAATTTAGAGGAATTTAAAGTACGTTAGTTTGCGAGATTTCATGTCCAAATACGTATAATCTGTCGTGTATGAAAATCCGAAAGTTTGGTCAACTTGTAATTAGTAAATGTCAATAATTATTGTACGGGGAGGTACACCTCAACGCCTCGCATTCGAAGCTAGCGCCTAAATGAATTCCTCTATTAGTGAAACAGTGAAACTGAAACTACACCAACTTGGAACTTTAATCAGAAGATGTCGCCACCTAAATATTGAGTATTTTGGTTATTGTACAGTTTCCTAACCTGAGTGAATTTCTACTTGTTTTGCTTGACATTCATCAAGAAGTTTGGACATTCTTCCACATATGACACCACTAAACTCTATGATCATGCACCCTGGTGCGAAGTGAAAGAACCTATAATTTAAAGAAGTTTTGTATTTCTAGGTTTTTAAACTAATTGATGTTCATTTATTTTTACTTTTTCTTTCCGCCAGTTTTGAATCCAACCAATCAGTAATTTCTGTAATTAATTTTCCACCTATCACAGGCTTCTTCTCCGATTCTGAGTGTTACTTTTGAAATCTACCAATAAAATTCAGAGGGTGTGTCTTGATTAATCGTGAATGATCTCCAACCTTCCCTGAGGGTTTATAAACTGCGGTTTTTTTGGTGCTGGAGCCAATTGATCAAGTCCATCTGAGAGTGTGTGCGCTTAGCAGGAGGCGGGCGGCCTTTTTCGTCGACAGCTAGTACATCTACAAGGTAATGGCCACATAACATATTTATTTCTAGCTAACTCCACAGTTTAACCCGAGGGAAAGGTCCGAATCGTTAGCTATGTAACCTAACTTTCTTAAAATGTAACTTTCTGCAGGCTAATGTAAAAACTTCATAAAATCTTTAACTGTAAATCGGGGATAGAGAGTGAAGTACCCTCTCGAGCTCCCTTTCATCTTGGTTTGAGGTGTCTACGTTTCTGTAACCTTTCGTTTCTGCTATGTATTAAAGTTATTTCCATCCGTGCTACCTCAGTAGTTTGGGATTATCCCCTGTTTCATCGGCCTAGTGCCCTATAGGTTTTAATTTTTTTGGAGCACAGTCGTCGCCTCCATTCAAATTGTACTCGAGCCGCTTATTTAACCTGTTCTTTTTCACTATGGCCCTGTAGGTTGGGTACTAGATATCTCGATGTAATAATATTTCTATTTGTAAGTAGTGCTTTGCTAGACCAGAGATCGTCAAATTTTCATTCAATGTTGCCTTTAGTAGGCTTGCGAAACTGAGAGCCTGGTTGCTCTTTTGCACGTTTTGTAATTGTAAAGTGTGCCTCTGGATGTCTTGAGATTTAGATTGTGGAGAGGAAGTGCTCTTGAATTAGGGGATTTCTTCCCCTGAATAATTTGTGCTCTTTTGTAAATTTGAGCTAGAAGCTCAGGAAATGTAAAGCGAGGGCTTGAAGCCCAGGATCTGTTAAGATGACTTATCTTGTCTGTTCCTAGACTGTTTTAGAATGTTTCATTTTACTGAAAAATTGTTAAGTTTGATGTTCTGAAAATATAATCTTCATTTTAAGTTTTTAATTAATTTTGATATTGTAGTTCGACCCATTCACCCCAGCACCTTCGTTCACCTCTGCTTTCCACGGATACCCCGGAATAATTATAATGATTATTATTTATTTGGCGTATGGCTACATCATTCAAAACAATTAATATTTACAAGAATTATTTCAAACTAATAACAATAATAATTGATTGCATCAAGCTACTAAGTTGAAAACTGGGGAGAGTACGTGTTAAATCTATATCAGCAGTATAATTATGGTATTTAGCATTAGAGGTTGCCACAATATATTTTCTGGCAAGCTAGTTAATGATAATATTCATATCAAATCTATGCCCTTCGCAGATGATCTAGTTATTCTATCCCACAATAGGCTGAATGAATTCAGTACTGCAAAACCTTCATGCTATTGCATCTAAAACGAATCCAAATCTCATATAAGAAAACCCGATTCATGGAAGGATCTACTCGATGATTACAGAAACAAAATCTTGTAACTCGGTTTGGCAAATTCCTCAACTAAATAATTTCAACCATCTGCATTACATCATGAAGCAAAAAAAGAAAGATTTCTATATGACAAGTAGGCCATAGAATCATATGGAAAATGTACTACAAAATTCAATACCCCGGAATGCTAAATTAAAAAAATTGTAGCACTGCAATTAAGCCTGAAGCATTACACACGTCAGAAATCTCGATCATTGGAGAAAGATCACTAAAATTATCGAAGAACAAGAAAGGAAAGACCACAGGGAAATCACTGGCCCAGTACGCATAGGAGTGGATGAACAGGAGGTCTTCGGAATTATACCAACATACTCAGAAAATACCAGAAACAATTGGAAAAAGGCGATTAAAATTTGATGGCCATATTCAAAAAATGAATGATTAAAGACTCACTAAAAGTATTTAATTATGCCTCCTCACTAAAAGTCAAGAATAATTGGATAATCGAAATTAAAAAAAGACCTTCAAGAAATCAGCATACCAGATTAAATTATATGGGACACGCCTAGCTTTAGAACGTTGGTGAACAAATATCATTTTGCTAATGCGCCGTTCCCGCGTCTAGGTCGAGTCGCAATTAGATCCAGACTAGCTCATTGTATAATCAATTCCCAATCGTTGTTGAATTCGGGTGATGTGTTCGATATCGAGAACGGACCATTGGGGTATGCGGTTGAATAAACATAACCTACACAATGGACGTCAGCAGTTCGCGATCCGGTTCGTTTCCGCTTAAATTTTCATAAACTTTTAACCTACGATTACTTAAGACTACATACTTAAGTCATTGAAAAAGTGAATAATTTTTTCTAATTCGATTTTATTAAATAAATAGAAAATCTTACAAAGTTAATGAAATAAACTGATCTCAAGTAAAAAAAATATTAACTGACTTCGAAGTTCATTTATCTTTCAAATATTTTAAAAGAAAGGAGAGAGGTCTTTAATTAAATTGAAAAAACAAGTTTAAAATATATACAAGTTTGACTGGGAACTGGAAAATGTCTCTAATGCACATTCTTTAGGCTATAGTCAATTATAAAAATTACATTTGTTTCTTTCAACTGTCATTACATAATCTGGTTTCATAAAAATTTTCACTTGATTTACACACATATCACCTAATCAATTCACAGTAAGTTAGCTTCACTTGTCAGTAGCTGTCCATATTCTATTATCAGCATAATTGTTTGTTAATTGTGATAAAAAGAAAATATTTTCTAATTATTTCAAAGTTCTCATCGTCGTTATTTACTTATATGAAAAAAGATAATTCATTAAGTCATCACTTCATTCAAAAATAAAATAATTGGAATATCATTACTGTTATTTACTCAAGTTACTCATTGAAAACAAATATTAATTTCAAAAATTAATTAATGTGCCAACACATTAATTATATGCGATCTGCTATCATGCTATCACTCATATCTGACGACTATTCAATGCAATTATTCTAGCTATTGAGTAGTCTAACTTGTAAGAAGACTCTATCAATTACTGTCGACCTTCAATTAGAGATAATATTAACAGTGATATCATTCAATGTAATCAAATAAGCTTTCTAACTTTCCTTGTTTGAATGAATATGTTTATGGTTAGAAATTCGTACTAATATATGCTACATTTGCGTTATCCTCCTTACGCGGATTTATTTCTGATGATCTACAGGTATTTGTTAACATGAGCACGTTATATAGATCGTATTCAGTGCTATATATGGATTACTGAAGAACTAACATGCATTTGAGAACCAAGTATAACTATCCACTACCTTGCAATTGCGTCAATTGACCTAAGACCGTCGATAAAATTATCTATTTCTTAACTCTCGACGAAACAATGATCATCATCACTATTACTCTTCATAGCACTCGACCATTCTTCACATATAAATCATCTACTTCATATTACACATCTCATGTCTCACTTTACAATACACTAAGCATAATAATCCATTTTATTTTGACGCATGTTACTATATAATCATTGTTCATTCAGTTAATTACCCATTATGTTCTCAATTTTCTTCAGATTCCGTTAATTACCATCATATGTCCTCCTAAGACGTTGCTATAACCTGTATACGATCATATATCAACTCTACAGTATTATGCCTTAATGTAGAACTAACATTAACCACAATGTCGTATTTAAGCTAAGTTAATCTCTTTTCATTCAACACTGACAACATTACGAACGTAAGATCTTTTTATCACTGGTTAACTACTTCCTAATCCAATGAACTTGTTATTCTGGTCAGATGACTACCTAATAACCTCCAATATTATTATTTTGGTTGACTTTCCGCGTAACATCACTTCTTTAGGTAACTTAAGATAGCACTTCATATGTATATTTCATGAAAATATAAAATGACACTTCTCAAACAAAATATTATTTGAATTGCGCACATAAGATGGACTTAAATTATTTATCTTTTCCTCCTGCTTCCCTCGTCGCTGTTACATGTCCAGCTGGCTCTGTATTTGTGTACACGACATCGTTTCAGCCTCTTGGGATCATCTGGGAAGGTCTTTGGTCTTCTTCGGTCATCATGGGATTGATTTGTCGGCTCGTGTCCCCATAATACAGGTAGCCTCCACATAAGCCTTTCTAGCACAAGACGTAGCTGGTTTCTTGCTCAGTTGAAACGGAAATACACATTGTCATGGTCATTTTCGTCATCTTATGATTACAAGGCCTGCTATGATCTAGTAATATTCTTCGACTAATGCTTCTTATAATGATATCTTAATTACAGTTCTGTATTTTGTCAATATGACTATTAAAGTTTCAATCGGAACGCTATTTGATTTCCTACATCTTGCTCTACAGGTTATTATACCATTCTAATGTCTTGAGATAAAGTTCTCCCGCTAGGTACGTCGCCTTCTCGGTATGTCGTGACGTAGTAATTACGTAGAATGCTGATCCAACCCTTTATTTTACGTTGCTGCCTAAATTCTGTAATGCTGATGTCTTGCAGAGTTATTGTCAACCATTATTCCTATTTATCTTTTAACTTCAACCGTTTTCACGTTTAGAATCCTCCTTGAATTAATTGCTGTCGCGATCCACTCGCAGCTCTTTTCCATATCAAATATATATATATATATATTCAATAATAAATTTTAATAATATTCCGTCTTCTTTCTTTTTCTTTGCCTTCCATATTCCATTCCTTTATTTGCACCAGGTGAAAACATCTTTTTCTGACATTTATGAATATGTTAACGTTTTATTTCCGACGTTCTCGTGGCATGGCGATCATTTTTGCTCCAAAAAGTCTTCACTGCTAACAGTGAAATGGCACACTAACAACCCAAGATAAGAACACCACGGTATGGACGGAAGAACGGATGAAAAACACAGTGAGGGAAGAAAAGAATCTGGCAAGAGAAGTAAGCACACTCATCTGCAAAATAAGTAACCCGCGCTCCTTAGTTGGGTACAACATTGTGAAATAATAGTAATAATAAAACGTAATGGAATGAGGAATAGTTACTATGCGTGTTACTATATCGTCAGGCTGCGATAAGTTTATCAGGAGGTGATAGCATGGGGTTCGGTCTAATGAGTTTTGCGGTGGATGTTGAAGTCATTGTCATATGTGTCTGGAGAACTGTAGGTCAAGTGGAAGTGAGAAACGTCGTAACTGTCCATATCTGTCGGTGGTAGATACGTTCTATTTCTCCATGTAGTTATGAAACCGTGCGACTCAGTGAGACATGTTCCTAGTAGATATCCCAGAGGTAACAGATAATGCTAAGGTTTCCTTGTAAAAAGGCCCGAGGGATAATCGTCAGGGCAGAATGTTGTGTGAATTGGTAAGGTCCATTGTTTGAACATTGTATAGGATCCTATATCCAGAGGAATGCTTTGTTCATCTTGTAACTCCATTAATACCAGTGAAACGCATATCATATTCCACAGATCCCATTAGACTTCAGTTCCTTCATGATGGCAACAATGTTGACCGATAAATTGTCTGATAATACAAGAATTTTGACGTAGATTTGTGCTGAAGTAAAAGGCATCCGTGGTGATATTTGTTTGAAAGCGGCAGGTATAAACCTGTCTGGGGTGATAACAGGTGCTCACATTTATGAGGCGGATCCTGTTCGGAAATAGAAGGGCGTGTTACAACATAATTGATGTTAAAATAAATGGGGAGTTATTTGAATTTCAATTCTATTGTGTAGGCAAATAATAGAGTGGATTTTCAGTAACAGTTCCGAATATTTGACTTTGTATTCAAGTTTCGATGTTTCCATAACACAGTCATAGTTCGTATCTCCACTGAGCATTTAAATCATTATTTAGGTGTCAGAAGGATGTTCTTAGATATTTAGGAATTCCATTTCTTGTAATGTTCGTCGTGCCACTAGGTGTTAAGGATTGTCGATGGTGTGTCCTCCAGTGCATAAGATGCTGGTTGAAGTGCATGGAAGGGATTCTTGGGATTGCTCGCCGATGTTGGGAACACGAAATAATGTAGATAGCCAACTGCTCCTAGATGAGAGGTGAGAATCCTGGTTTGACACAAAGAGTTGGTACCACATGGTATTCGATAAAATGTAACAGCACTCTGCGATTAGTCCATGGGATACCCATGATTTGTGGCTATGTTTTTCATCAAAGAGTTGTTATATTTTGCGTGTTTAGATTTTAGGACTGTACAAGTGGAGGCAGTTGAAGTCTGTGACCAATAATAGTTAATGGTTACACATGAGTCGAGTTTATTTTGGGTTTGATTGAGGGTTACCAATGAGTCGAGTTTATTTTGGGTTTGATTGAAAGTCGTAACAAAAAGATGGCATGGGGAAAGTTGTAATAGTATAGGATTTCTTTTCACAGGATTTCATGGATTTATTCCAATCACCGACGTCAAACTGTTGTTTTGGTTCGCGAAACAACTTCATACATTAATATAAATAATACTGTTTAATGTTGTGTAATATTACACTTTGCTGGCGGAACCTAGTGTTTACAGTGCACTATGTATTCTGGTATGGGCTAGAGCAATTTTGCTACTTTCATTGATCTGTCTCAGCTTTATCCTTGGCTTTGACAAAATGAAAGTGACTGAGGTATGAGTGATGCTAGTAATGCATTCCTTCTGCAGCCAGTCCCTGCTATGAATGATGTGAAAATATTGCTCATAGGGCCAGTTGGTGCAAGCATTTCAGTGGGCTTGGCAGACTGATGTGTAATAGCAACTTCTGGTTCGGTGAGGAAAGCAACGGGAAACTACCTCACTCCTCATTTCCTTAGTATGCCTCTTCAGTGATGCCTAGGCCATCTATGACAGCTGATGGCGAACTGTTGAGGATCCAACCAGCCTTCGGGCTGAAGACTAAACATACATGCAATGTTACACTTAATTCACTGGCACTTGAGGTCCTGTTGTTTTGGCGGGTAACTTTGGTCATCAACCACTTTAAATTAATTTCAGTGAAGGGTCACTTTGGTCATCAGCCACGTTCAATTAAAATCAATGAGGGGTACTTTGGTCATCAGGCACGTTTCCTTAACCTTAAACATTAAATATATTAGGTGATCATGATAGGTCAGTGACGTGAATTGGAGGTTACTCAGATTCAATTGAGGGTCCAAATAACTTGTTCTATGCTGATGGTCAGTTAGTAGACAACCTAAATTTTAAAAATGGTCTGGCGATCACTTCGTGATATTTAGACGATCGAGAAGAGCAATGCACAGTTGTTCATGGAGCCGAGCAGTTTGAATCTCATGTTATTTTCTAGTTAACTACAAAGTGGTTTTTCTGTAAGTATCCCTTCAGGCTTTCTTTTGTGGTGAATATTAATTTTATGCTGAAACAGTCCAGCCGCAACGTAATATTAAGGCCACCTAACGCAGACCGCTGTTTCTGGCCTTATTTGTAAACACACCTGCCATAATGTTACATTTTTATGATTGAATAAACATAGTCAGATTATGTAAGCTTTTTATTTATGTAAGTAGGTCTTCACTGATACCCAATAGTCATGTCTGGAAGTGAAGAAGAGCCATTAACACCACTAAGACACAAGAGTTAACAATCCATGCTGAACACCTGCAACAGGCAAATGTTAGTTTGACATGACGAAAAGGCTTCAGAATTCAGTACGTCTCTTCAACATTTCAACATTGAGATTTTCAGTGACTCATTTCATGTTTCATTAGAGAAAGGCAAGTGGCCAATTCTCTGCTACCCGGTAAACAAAAGTGGAGAAACTTCAGAGTAAGTATACTGCAGCCGTCGACATGCGTGTTCATACATACAGAGGCCTCGAGTACTACGTGATATTCACGAATAGCTAAAGACACTGAAGTTAAGCGTTCAATTTGCATTCAGAACAGGTTTTTGCTATTTGCTTTACGTCGCACCAACACAGATATGTCTTATGGCGTCGATGGGATAAGAAAGGCCTAGGAAGTGGAAGGAAGCGGCCGAGGCCTTAATTAAGGTACAGCCCCAGCATTTGCCTGGTGTGAAAATGGGAAACCACGGAAAAGCATCTTCAGGGCTGCCGACAGTGGGGCTCGAACCGTCTATCTCCCGATAACTGGATACTGGCCGCACTTAAGTGAGTGCAGCTATCGAGCTCGGTTCAGAACAGGTTGACAGATATAATAACAGAGGGAGACGGTATAGTTTTGAGCTACTGGACTGCTCATAATTAAAGGAATGCATTAGTGACAGGGAAAAAGGGAGCACAGGTATGCCCAGGCTTCAGCAGCAGTTTCATCAATTGCATACCCTATTATGACTTGACTTGGCAGTTATTTTTCTCTTGAATTGTGCATTCACTCGTTTGAATACTTTTCCCTCGCCTCTAGTTACTTTACCACTCGCCTCTGCCATACGTTTCTTCTGTGTTCATCCGGATTACTTATTATCCTCTCATCTGGACGGCTCCTGAATGAGTGTTAATGAGCACACTTCCACTGAAGTACAGGCCTGTCGCCCGTGTGAATTTGTATGTGATCTTGAAAATGGGCTTTCCGGCAGAATGATTTGCCACAGATATTGCAGCAGTGTGAGTCTGCATATGAAGTAGTAGGCTGCCCCTCTGGCTGAAGGATTTGCCACAAACAATGCAACAGTAGTCCTTCTCTCCTGTGTGAGTACCCATGTGTTTCGAGATTGTACTTTTAACGGTGAAGAGCTTTCCACATATATGGCAACGGTATGGTCTCTCACCCGTGTGTGTCCGCGTGTGACTAACGAGTTGCGATTTTGTGTTAAAGGACTTGCCACAGAATTTACACCAATATGGCTCCTTGCCTTTATGGGTCCGCAGGTGAACTGCAGGATAGCTTTTCTGGATTAATTTGCCGCAGACATTGCAGCAATATGGCTTATCGCCCGTATGACACCGTATGTGGGTTTTCAAGTTCCACGAACACCTGAACATTTTATGACATACTAAGCATTCGTTTGAAGCCGTACTTGTATGCAATCGCATGTGCTCTGTCAGCATGTTCTTTGTAAAGCACTTTTGACAAAATTCGCACTTTACGAGCGGGTGAATCCTGATTTGTTCCGACAAGTTGCTTCAACTGCGGAAGAGCTTTCCACAGTGATAACACTTGAAGGGATGATAATCTTTGTGTATCTCCAGATGTCGCAAGAGTCCCAACTTCCCGGCCAGGACTTTACTGCACACATTGCACCTAAAACAAGGTGCTCCGCCATCCGGAGGTTGAAGATCTGCGTTGCTCACTTCTGGCCTCGATCTACAGTGAAATTAAAACCATGTGCCCAATAGATCAACAGCCAACTCCACTACAACTCTCACACAAACGAATTACTACTGAACATTGCACTCAATGATATCCCATTCAGAGAGCTCTTACTCATGAACATCACATTCCTGTGGGTTAACATGATCTGAGGTCAAATTCCAAGTGTGGTCTTAAATTTTAAAAGCTCTAACTTGTTACGAGGTGGTGGTGCGTCTTTTCAGCCGAATCACGATAACACGCGCAAAAAACCTTCTGACGATTTAGGGACGTACGATCTCATAGACAACCTAATTTAAAGAATGCATAAGAAATGGGCAATTCTAAAAGGAAAAAATAAGCTCTTTAATCCGGCACATATTTATCTATTGAAATCCGGATATGTATGTTTTCCTTCCTACATATACATATGCTTTGGAGTTTTGATCGTGTTCAACCACTCTGCGCTTTGTGGCAGGCAAGTAATAATTTTTTTAAAGCCCTTGCTCTTGAGGTTGTTTGAGAGAATCTCAGTGTTGTAGATATTAATTTGGGAACATCGTTTGCCGACTGTCAGCAAGATCTGCTTAACCATGGTTTATCGTTTATGAAAGTTATTTACTCTCACGCAAACATACATACTGTGTTGGTACATTGTTGTCATTATATCACAGTGCGGTTATTTCAAATTACGTAGCTTTGATGATCAATCAAAGGGAGCCGACCTACATATAGGATGCCAGGTTTATACAAGGAAGTTCATTCTTACTAGCGTGTATTAAAATTTAAGAATTTCATCGTATATATATCCGTATTGAGCTGAGGATAAAATGGGAACAACTTAAGGGTCCACCTATTCGAAACAAATATGTTATCATGGTTATGTTGCATTTTAATTAGTAATTGGGACGAGTTTCAACGCCATTTTCTGCGTCATCATAAGAAAAATGAAAAACACATATAGACACATATAGAAATAACGATGCAGGGCATTGTATTAGAATAATGTAACTCTATGTTTAAAATGATTGCATTGGACTAAGAGTTAAAGTGAGTGATAATGAACTAGGAGAAATTTGACAACACTGAGTTAAAATGTTCTATAACAACACGTAACATTTTAAAATTGTTTCTTTATTGAAATCATTAAGAATATGAGAGTCCCGCATTTAATACACCTATGTCAAGAAGGAACCTAAATAAGCAGCCCAACATCATCCGGTCTATAGCAAAATTCAATGGATTCAAAGAAACCTTCATCGAAAGAATAATCAATAAGTTCGGACATCGCCCGAAATGTATTAAGAGATAAATCTAAAACTGACGCTTTGCAACATTCGCTTTTAACAAACAAATATACAACACCACTAACGTTTTAAGAAAAGCATAATACGAAGATATCTTTTCGAACTGGTAACAGAAGTATCGACATTCTATATAACTCCGCTTCAATAAATAAAAGATTTTTTTTCCTAAATCGGGAGTCTACATATTCTGTTCTCAAGACTACAATTCAAAAATAAGGAAAGCCCTGCCGATTTTGCTAATTACCACCCGATCATACTTCTGAGCCATGCAATGACAGATTTCGAACAAATCATCGACAAAAAGATTAGCGATTTAGCCGAACATACAAGAAGCCAAGCTGGATTTGTGTTAAATTGTGGCGCAACAGGAGCAACCCATGCTGCGGGGCTGTTACTTGAGGGACACTGTGAAAATAATAAGAGGCTTCATCATGACTTTCTGGACCCTGAGAAGGTCTTCCATCGGGTACCTCATAACCTAATCAGTCAGCACTACAAGAACATAGCATTCCAGAGCACCTTGTTGAGAGGGTATAATTGCTCTACAAAGAACCGAGGAGTTATGTTCAAGCTGCCACAGGATCGTCTAATGAATTCCGTATAACTGGAGAAGTCCACCAAGGCCCTGCCTTATCACCAATGCTGTTCATTCTTGTGATGGACTCCATTACATCAGACCTGCACAGTCCAATACCATGGACACTTCTCTAAGCAAATTATGTCATTTTGGCTGCAGAGAATACGCCTGATCTCCAGCGTCAAACAGAGGACTGAATAATCAATTAGCGCAATATGTACTCCGCCTCAACAAAAAGAAGACAGAATACATGACATTACATCATCGAGAAGTTGGAACCATGCATATTGATGGTGAGGATGTACCACGAGCAGAGAAATTTAAGTATCTTGGCTCCACAATCTATGATGATGTCCGACTTACTGACGAAGTTTACTTAAGGATATATAAAGCCTGACTTAAGTGGAGAATAACAACGGACGGCCTTGCGACCATCGGATTAAGGACCATCTGAAATCTAAGATCTACCGAACTCTTATCCGTCCTGTCGTTATCTATTGCAAAGAATGCTGGCCAGCTAAAGAGGAGAACGCCAACTAAGCATCATGGATACGAAGATGCTTAAGTGGAAGGCAGGTGTAACAAGACTGGATCACATTTCATATGATGTTACTTTATTAGAAACCGTTTTGACATCATTGCACCAATCCATAAGAAAATTGAGGAAGGGTGTGTCCACAGGTTTGGGCCTGTGTTGCGTGCAGAGGACGATATAATGGCAAAGTCAGCGTATACACAGAAAGTCAGTGTATACACAGAAAGTCAGTGAAAAGAGGTCCAAGCGACGAACAAGACAGCATAGTACAGATAAAGTGTATAATGACCTGAAAGCTATGAGACAACATACAGGCATGGCCCAAGACCGAACTAACGGGAGACAATGAATCACAACACCTGACCCTGCCATGAGGCAGGACTAACTCTAAAGAAGCAGAATAACAAGAAAGAGGCTGATTAATATTCTGTTACAAAAATGGGATACAATGGACATTTTACACATACTATCATTTAACTATGTTAAAATTCTTTCCCCTAAATAGCCTATGTCCAATATCGAAAAAGACTTATTTTCACAAAATACAGAAGTGGTTGTATGACGGACTGCTCCTGGATTTCACGCTCAAGTGACTCATACAAATGCATTATAAAGAAAAATATATATCTCAATAAAATAAACGTTTCATGATTATCTGTGTTAAATGGGAGTGACGGTTTGAATATCCAGTGAATTTCTAAGAGTGCCAAAAAGAGGGGAGTCCGTCAGTGTTTACCAGCCTGAATGGAATTTTGCAATTCATATTTCTGCTTATATCCGTCATAGATAGCAGATGATCAGAATAATCAATTTGTTATTTTCATCCCAATCAAATCTATAAACATGAAGACCATGGAGGAGTGGCACAAATTGTTCAGCTCAGGGCCATTTGACACGCGACAAGTGGAATGAAACCGTATCGCATTGTGGTTAGTTCAGAACGATGTGCCTCTCCACTAAAGGAAGGTAACCTCATCATTAATTGGTAAGCTCAAAAATATGTGTCTTCCTACAAGTCAGCGATTAGGAAATTTTACAAATCTTAAAACCTGTTCTTATATAATTCAGTACCAAATTGACACCGAAAATCTTTTAGACATTTTAAAAGAAGTCGTTTAATTTGCTGAATGATATTTGTAGACTGCTGAAATGAGAGTCAGGATAACGTTTCACCTGAGGTGAGATATAAAACAAAGTGGGAAGCAGTGGTTAAGATCCGGTCGACTGAATCCGTCAGAAGCATCCAAAATCTATGATATACAATGGACTAAGCTACATAGAAAATGAACTGCCCTCTGCCTTATATACCAAGGAAAAAGAAAACAAAATGTTTCACGCTTTGCTGGTTCGAGAGTGCCTCTGCACAAGATATGTTTAGGAACAAGAAAGCTAATTTTAACTCAATCCAAAAATAGAAGTACGCATTCTGTGTGTGAAAATTGTTCATAAGCAACATTTTTATTGGTAGTCATAGTACAGGATTGTTCTCTAACACAGCCTATTGTGTCCTGTTACACAAGAATTACAAACAGCAGAATTTGAACCTCAAAGATTTGATGTATTTCGGCGATCTTCAGTTGTGTGCATGGTTCTACTCTGAAAAATAAGAGAGTGTAAGCTGGTACTGGGCAGCTTTGAGGACTGAAATGAATATTTCTTGTCACTAGTTGTGAATGTACAGTACGAACAAGTCAATGGGTTGCATAACAGTCAAGAAGATTCTAACCACACACAAAATCCAATTAACCTTTCAAAATTCGTAGTTTCCATCCTAATCTGGTTTGTAGTCAAACCTTAGGCTATGACTAGCCATTGCAGGACTTGCCGATACAAGGACTCAGTTAAGAGCACCAATCCATGATTATACAATAATTTCCCAGGAATTATCAAAGATCGTTTCACACAGTAACCAACAAAGGTGTGAGAGCAAAAATTTCATTAGCAAGTAGTCCAATGGCACACCTACAGTTCGAGAAACACTACTGCATCAAATGTTTGAAAACAGGATATACACTTGTGCTACTTTGGAACGTCAGTGACAAAATTAGAATTTTGAAATAATATTCTATCATTACATTATTAGTTACGTAGTTTTACGAGATAACAAATTCACTTACTTGAAGAATTCTGAACTTTTTAGGCAACCTGTGCAAATTTAAAACTTAAAAATTTAAAATATAACCTTCAGTTTAAGCTTTTAATTAATTTTGACATTGTAGTTAGACCCATTCACCCCAGCACCTTCTTTAACCTCTTTCTGCTCCACGGGTAAAACCGTAAGAAGTGGTAGTAGAGCGTGGTTGAATGGTTCTCAATTAAGCCCCTTTTGACGGCTAATGATAGTATCCGTTTCGAACTCTAAGAAATTTCTCAGTCGCTGGAATTATTTTTCTTCCCTTCTAAATTTGTAAATTCTCTTTCATCATGTCTGGCCCTCGCGAAGTCCTACATCCCGGCTACTTGCGCAAGGAGGAATTAATTTACGAATTACTTATTAAGAATGTTCGATCTGGAGGCACGGTTGCGGCAGATACAACCAAACTGAAGGAATCGTTAGAATAACCAATTAGTGTCCCAACCACGGGAGAGAAGGAAACTGATGAGGCTCTCTCCACGATCATTGATAATACCACTGAGCTAGCATCTGTAGTAAGTTTCTTTGAAGTGACTGATCCATCTCCTAATCAACTTAAAAGAGTGCAGGCTAGGTTGTTCCATTTTTACAATAGAGTTTGGGACCTATTGTCTCTCAAGTTAAAAGAAGATCATGCTAAGGAAGCGAGTAATTTAGTTGATAATCTATCAAAAACGTTCAATAAAGTTAGTCAACTGTTAACTGGGGCAGCTGCTCCCAAAACCGACCAAGCCACTGTGATAGACATCGTGAGTGAGGAAGACTCTTCCAAGACTGTAGAAAGTAGAAAATCAGTGGCAACTCAACAAACTTCCGCCCCATTAGAAAACGAGTCTGATCGTCGTACCTCAATTCCACCTTTCTTTTCAAATAATGCAGTGTCGGAGAATTCTGACCCTCCTGGGCGTTACCAATTATGTCACCTGGGTTCAGTAGTTTGCCTCATCCTTTGGCTATGTTGCTTAGGGGAATTTCTAAGTTTCTGTTAATTCTACTAATGATGTAATTTCATTTTTATGATTCTTAGTTGAATTACAAGATCAAGCTCTAGTGTTTTCTCTCTTTCCTTCTCAAATTTCTCAAATTCTTCAAATTATTTACCCTTGCTCCTTAGGTGTCCTCACGGACAAAATAGCCAGAGCAATAGCTGAACAATCTTCTATAGAGGACTTCCACGCCCATTTACTGGCTAATTTCATTCCGGCTAGAGCCATGTCTTCCTTAATTCAAAAGTACTATTAAGAGTACATCGACTGGATGAAAATATCGCAGACCTCATCCAGGACATTGAGTTCTACACAAGGGTATTTGCCCTTCATTTCCCTGAAGATCAAATCGTGCAGACCATTGTTGAAGGCATTTCCCCGCCCTATAGGTCATATCTGTGTTTCGGGTCGCGTCCTCAAACCGTTGCTGAATTGGAGGCTATGGCTGTCACAGCCGAAGGAGTTAGGTATGCAGACACCTTACGAGTCGCTAAGGAGCTCCCTCCATCTTCTAATAGTTTTCGGCCTTCGCCTCGCCGAACTTTCACCACTCGCAAATGCTACGCTTGTGGATTGACGGATCATCTGCGTAACAAGTGCCCAGTAATTAAATCCAGTGGGGCAAAGAATGGAGCAGGGTCATCACAAGGATGTTTCAAATGCGGCTCTTTTACTCATATCGCCAAAAATTGCCCAAATGCTAACAGCACTCTCTCTTGCTCAACTTCTAGTACAACCTCCACCAATTCAAATAATAGGAAATGACTAGTGTCTCCGGCTGAGACGGCGTGTTCATCTTTTCAAGGCTCAGCCCCGGTTAACCCCTCTGAAAGCTTAGGTGTGGATCAAAGTTCTTCTAACCTCCCAATGTAATGCCCTATAGAATGTCTCAGAATTGCGGCGGAGTCCCCCGCACTTGTACCTTTTCTCAAAATTGAGTTGAACAATGAACCGGTCACGGCTCTATTAGACTCTGAGAGTGTTTCTTCTATAATTTCTTCTGAGTGGTATTCCAAATTAAAGTCTGTCTGTAAGTTTTCTGATTACCGTTCATCTTCGGTTCAATGCGTTTCGGCTAATTCCTCTCCATTAGAAATTTTAGGTTTCATCTTTGCCAAAATTCGTATTTCTAAATACACCTGGAAAGTTAAACTGTTTGTGGCTAAGCACTTGTCTTGCCCCATAATATTAGGAGCCAACTTCATGTCTCATACCGGGCTTGCGCTCGACATTCAGAGCAAGTCGTGCACTTTCAAATTTGCTAATAATTGCAAAAATTCCTTTGCTTAAGTGTAATTCTGTGTCATGGTCATCTGTTTCGCCTACGCAGGATGAGATGTTGTTAGACCTTAGACATCTACGTGAGGAGCAGGCTGATAGTTTTCGTAAGTTGTATCAATCATTTTCGGATGTATTTTCCGATATTCTTGGTGTTACTGACATTATTTAATACAAGATCGATGTTATAGATTCGATCCCCGTTAGGTTTCCACCTTATAGGCTGTCTCCACCTAAAATGAAGGCTCTAAAAGAGATCATCGAACAAATGTTAAAAGATGGTATTATTCGACCCTTCTAAGTCGGCATATTCATCGCCTATTTTTCTGGTTCCGAAACCCCAAGGTGGCTTCAGGCCTGTGATTGACTGTAGGGCGTTAAATCGGATGGTGGTGTTACCATCGGTGCCTCTTACCGACCTTCACTCTTGTTTTTCATGGTTTCGGAAAACTAAGCTGTTCACCATTTTAGACCTTAATCGGGCGTACAACAACCAGATCCCTCTAGCCGAAGAATCAAAAGATCTAACAGCTTTTGCCACGGATTGGTTGTTGTATGA
Source organism: Anabrus simplex (assembly GCF_040414725.1). Lineage (NCBI taxonomy): Eukaryota > Metazoa > Arthropoda > Insecta > Orthoptera > Tettigoniidae > Anabrus > Anabrus simplex. The sequence continues at coordinate 12,878,241 of NC_090278.1, read as the reverse complement.
GTACAACCGCGTGCCTTTCGGGCTCCCCACGGGGGCAGCCGTGCTCACGAGACTGCTAGATAGGGTTTCCTCCGATATCAACTTTGAATACCTGCATCATTATCTGGATGATGTCGTCGTATTTTCTGAGACTTTTGAAGAACAACTAGATCATCTGGAGGAAGTACTCAATCGCCTTCGTTAGGCCGGGTTGACTGTGAAGTTATCTAAGGTAGCTTTTGCTAAGCCTTCTATGTCATTCCAAGGACATATTGTGTCGCCCGATGGTGTTTCTATTGATCATTCCGGAACACAGGCCATCCGTGATTTCAAACCTCCTAAGGACATCAAAGGTATTGCCAGGTTCATAGGCATGGTGAATTTCTTCAGGAAATGTATTTCTAACTTCGCTAACAGAGCGGCGAACTTGAACTTACTTCGTCGGAAAGGCGTCAAATTTGAGTAGGGGCCGTCTCAACAAGCCGCTTTTGGAGACCTGAAATTAGCTTTTTGCGACGCCCCTGGCTTGCTATGCCTGATTTCTCGAAGAGATGCATCATTCAAACCGACGCCTCATCGTCGGCGGTGGCTGCTGTGCTTCTTCAGGAAACTGAACTCGGAAAGCGAACCATTATCTATGCATCTAGGACAATATCGTCTCAAGAGGCCAAATATTCTATCTATGAACTTGAAGGTTTGGCAGTCTTATTTGCATTAGAGAAGTTCCGCGTCCATCTGGAACATGTCAAGTTCGACCTGGAAACTGATAATCAAGCCTTAAGTTGGGTGTTGGCTAGGCCGCTTCGTGGTGGTCTCATAGCCCATTGTGCTATTAGGATTACTGCCTTCCAGTTTGATATTAACCATATCAGAGGATCCGAAAACATTGTTGCAGATGGACTAAGCCGCATATTTACTCATGATGTGGAGACCACCAAAGAGGAAGATAGTTCCTTTCTGCCCGTGCCCATACCTTCGGGTGTTAATGCCATTCTGACTGATACCCCCATGTTGTTCAGGGACATTGTGCTGTCCCTTATTATTGAAACCCTTTCTTCTGGGGAACATGTCGTCCCTTATGTATTGAGGAACGGGGTTTTATGTTGTCCGTCGAGGCATGATCAAAAGATGAAATTAGTGGTTCCAGCTGTTCTTGTACCTATGATCTTCAAGTATTATCATGTGACCCCATTAGGGGGGGCATTTACGGAATTTTCAAAACTCGGAGAAAGATTCGAGAAATGTTCATTTGGAAAGGTATAGACGGTGAAATTCCTGAATTGGTAAAAGCTTGTAAATCTTGCTTGCTTAGTAAGCCCACCTTGTCCACTAAGCTAGGTCTATTATCTTCTCATCAAGCGTCCCGTCCCATGCAGCGCCTGTATATAGACTACGTCGGACCCTTCCCCCAATCAAAGAGAAACGCGAACAAATTCATTCACGTGTGTGTAGATGGTTTCACTAGGTTTTCCTGGTTATTCCCGACTAAGCTGGCTACCGCTCAGTCCACCATTTCTTGTTTAAATACAATATTGCCTTCCTTTGGTCCGTGTCAATATATAGTTTCTGATAAGGCTAAAGCATTTATATCGAACCTCTTCCGTAAATTCTGTTTTGATCTGTCTTTATCTCATAACTACTTCGGCGTATTATCCTCAACCATCTCTGACTGAGCGATTTAATTGCAATCTTAGATCGGCTCTCATTGCGTTTCATCATGCAGATCATTCTAGGAGGGATACGTCCCTGCATTGGTTGGCCTTTGCTTTAAACTAGGCGGTTCTTGAATCTCACAAGTTCACTCAAGCTTCTCTGAAGTTAATTTGTGCCTAACACGCCGCTCTCTAGACTTTGGTCACTCAAAGATATCTTACCAGAGACAATAGATCCCAATAATATTAGAGATCTATGGAAGAAGGCTAAGGCCAATCTTAAGATGTCCCATAAAAGGGTTAGGGAATGATATGATCGTGGACGGAGACCCACCAATTTAAAAGTCGGAGATCAAGTCATCGTATGGAACTTTGTTCCCGCGAGCAAGGTTGCCCGCAGATTTCATGGGCCGTGCATTATATAGGATTTCCTGACACCCGTTATATTATTAGTGAGCAACCCCGCCAGGGAAAGGATCTTTAGAGTTCACCTATCTGAGGTGAAACCTGTGTAATGACATTGTTAGCTTAGCCATCAACTTTTAGCAGCAGTTTGAAGGTTATATTGTTTGGATATTTTGTGGACGTCTGACTATTATTTTATGTAATTATGTATATGATATGTATGTACGATCTTAACCTTCGTTTTCCTGCTGTCTGCTCCTTAGTGGCCATTACCAAGCCCCCGTCTCCTGCTCATCCACACTATTGGCACTAAAAATCTTCCACGCCGCCTGCCCCTCCGAAACACCAATAATGATCGTACTCTCAAGTCTGCAACAAGACTTCTCTGTCGCCTAGATGTTACTGTTTCAGTACCCCCCTCAGCCGTCCACCGCCGTACTGCAACTGAACTGGGGTACGGGCCCACTCCACTCCCGTGAAGATTCCTTGTGAACGGCGCGCCGGAGTCCATTTCCCGGCAAAGGCTGAAGTGCGGTGCCCCTACCGCCAACTCATCTGGGGACTGAACAAAGACTTCTAATCTGCGGCGGCCATCACCACGACTAACCCTCTCATTGTAGCGGGATAGGTGTATCTGAGGGTACTTGAGTGGTCCGGGCGACCTCAACTGGATATCGGCAGCGGCAGCAGCCCTTGCCGTCAAAACTATTAACATGTTTTTAACATTCTTTAACAACAAGGACACTCTAACGCTGGAGCTAAACAAGTTTTTACCTATCAACAAAAACTCAGAATTTCTTTCTCTTCAACTGAAAACTTTGGCTTAAAATTCTTCCGTGTCACCACAAGGAAGGACATTTGGGTGGGGGAGGACTGTACTGGGAGGTACACCTCAACGCCGCGCATCAAATCTACCGCCTAAATGACCTCCTCTATTGGTAAAAGAGTGAAACTGAAACGACACCAATTTGGAACTTTAATCAGAAGAGGTCACCACTAAAATATTGAGAAATTTTGTTATTGTACTGTTTCCTAACCTGAGTGAATTGCCACTTGCTTTGTTTGATATTCAACAAGAAGTTTGGACATTCTTCCACAGAGGACACCACTAAAAACTATGTTCATGCACCCTGGTGCGAGGTATAAGAAGTTATAATTCAAAGAAGTTTTGTATTCATTTTTTTTCTGATTGATGTTCATTTATTTGTGGGTTGGAAATATTTCCTTTTTATTTCCGCCAGTTTTGAATCTAGGCAATCCCAAATATCTGTAATTAATTTTCAACCTATCACAGTCTTCTTCTTCTTCTTCTTCTTCGATTTTGAGTGTAACTTTTAAATTGACCAATAAAATTGAGGGGGTGTGGCTGGTTTATTCGTGAAAGATCTCGAACCTTCTCTGAGGGTTTAAAAAACGGCGCTTTGCACCTCACTTGGCCACTTGATCGTCATATTATTGAGTGTGTCAAAGCAGGAGGCGGGTGGCGTCTTTCATCGGTCAGCAGTACATCTAAAAGGTAATGGCCACATAACATCTTTCTTTCTTGCTACCTCCACAGTGTAACCCGAGGGAATGGTCCGAATCTCTAACTATGTAACCATCTTTTCTAAAATGTAAATCTTCTTTCGGCTAATGTAAAAACTTCGTAAACTATTTAACTGTAAATCGGGGATAGAGAGTGAATTACCCTCTCGAGCTCCCCTTCATCTTGGTTTGAGGTGTCTACGTATACAATTGGTTTACATTCTCTAATCTCAGTAGTTTGGGAATAGCCCCTGTTTCATCGGCCTAGTGCTCTTTAGGTTTTTAAGTGTTACTATCTTGGAGCACTCTACGCATCCGATCAATGTGTGTTTCGGGCCATTTACTTAACCTGTTCTTTTCCGCAAAGGTCCTGTATGTTGGGTACTAGATACCCCTCTATAACATTACTTTTCAATTTGTAAGTTGTTCCTTGATGTCGAGTGAGGGTAATTTTCTGGTATTGCCTTGCGTAGACTAGATGAAACTGAGAGCCTTTTAGCTCTTCACTTTCGTGATTGTAACGAGTGCCTCTGGAAGGCTATACATTGTATTTTTGGGAGCAAGTGCTCCGTGAATTTTTTTTGCTATTGGCTTTACGTCGCACCGACACAGATAGATCTTATGGCGACGATGGGAAAGGAAAGGGCTAGGATGGGAAGGAAGCGGCCGTGGCCTTAATTAAGGCACAGCCCCAGCATTCGCCTGGTGTGAAAATGGGAAACCACGGAAAACCATTTTCAGGGCTGCCGACAGTGGGGTTCGAACCACCTATCTCCCGAATACTGGATACTGGCCGCACTTAAGCGACTGCAGCTATCGAGCTCGGTGCTCCGTGAATTATTGGGAATTCTCCTCTTGAGTAAATTTGTGCTCTTTGTAAATTTGAGCTTGTAGCTCAGGAAATGTAAAGCTAGGGGCTTAAATCCCAGGTTGTTAAGGTTCTGAATCTTCGATTTTTCCCAATCTTGTTTTTATGTCTGCTATTTATACCTATAAAAATTGTTAAATTTTGAGTTCTGAAAATATAAACTTCAGTTTAAGCTTTTAATTAATTTTGACATTGTAGTTAGACCCATTCACCCCAGCACCTTATTTAACCTCTTTCTGCTCCACGGGTAACCCCGTAACAAATTATAACAATGATGATAATGAGAGTTACGGGTTTTTCCGCTATCTGTAGAAGAAAGTAAACGTGATGGCTAAATGGCTGGAATATGTAGGAACCAAAGTTTAAATTTTTAAAATTACTTTTATTGAATGCTTTTGTTCCTTTACTGAAGAGAAATATGTCTAGAAAACAACAAGAAGAACAATAATGGAGATTTAACAACAGATAACAAACGGACAAGCTTAGAAGCTTAGTTAATTCACATCCAGGGGAGAAAGGAATCCAATTTTTACACAAGGATTTCAGTCGAAATCGGGCTAACAGATCTTATATTTTACAAATCTTTGGCATAAATAGTGAGACACTACCATTTTCAAATGAAGTCTACCCCAGGAGAGGGGATATACTGCAGAACCTTACTTTGTTCAAAAAGGAAGACGCAGAGGCTTCAAGAACAAAGTTACCAAGAGGGGAATCGAACCCTCAAATACAAAGTTACATATCAGATGGGTCTCGAACCTGAACCACAATTAACAATATTTATATTATACAGTGGCCTAATGGGCCTCAAATTCACATTAAGTTAATGACTTCACGTCAGAACACAACTAGTTACATTTGGCAGAATTCTGCTCTTAAATTGTACCCTAAATTCATTGGGGAGCCAGAAAATGAAATGAAGACACTCCTAGTACTACAGGTCCGGTGACACTAAAATGAGAAGAGTTGAAGGCCGAAAAGAAGGGAAAAAATTTAGAATTTGAAAACTCAGTCACCGGACAATGAAGTGGAAAAGGGAAACGAGGGCACACACTCATGCGTGCCTTTTAGGAGTTTTGCATTAAGTCGGTAGAAAACTTACGTTTTAAGTCCCAACACAAAGAAGGGACACGCTATATTTAAATTTAAGAAAACGCAGATCGACCTAACGGTTATATGCTAAAGGGGAACACTGCAATCTCCCTTTTGCCATAAATAGATCAAGTTCACGTACCCTAGTTAGGTGATTGTTCTGCTTTACCTTATGCAGTCTTACACGTTGGGCTACCGAGGAGACCTCCTCAATTAACGTAGCACTCCGAAGGGTTCCGATGAAAACTGATACTTTGAAGTTCAAACTCACAGCTAGGATATGTAAAGGGGGCTGGGTAACTGTCCTAGAAAATGATGTGATTAAACTGTCTGTTTGGTGGAACATGACATCATAAGGCGGATAGCAGATTGGTTGATAAACTCAACAACAGCTTAGGGTGATCAAGTTCATCACCGTTCAATCCACATGTGGCACGTAGAAAGAAGAGTGGTGACATCTTGCGAAGATACGCTAAACTTTGTTGATATGGTTGAGTTCAAACATACTTCGTTAGATTGAACTACTGACAGCTGATGAACGGCAATTCAAACTCAGGAAGAGGTCGTACTACTGACACAATGATAATACTTTTACCGGGCGGTACACCTCCGCGCCGCTAATTCAAACATTGCGCCAGTTGAAAGTCCTCTACTGGAGGAAGCTTGAACTTGAACTTCCACATTAATGCTAAGATTTCTCAGAAGAGTTCTGAACTGTGTCTTTTTCGATTTATTTTTGTTTTCTCTGTAATAAAAAGTGTGAACATTATCTTCTAGATGGCACTACTTAAGAACTACAATTGTGCACCCTAGTGCGAAGTGAAGGAACATTTTTTTGAAGAAATTTTGTATGTATAAGTTTGCTCTTTGTTAAATTTCTTTCAGTCATTGTTTGAGTTGGCAATGTAAATCCATTCGTTCCGCCAGTTTTGAATTCAGCCAAACCCGAATTTCTTTAATTATTTTTTGACCAATCAGGTGTATCTTCTCCAACATGGATATGTTGCTTGACCCTAGCCAATAAAGTGAGGGGGTGTGGGTTCTCATTCATGAAACGTCTCGAATTTTCCGCGAGGATATATAAACTGCTGTTTTTCTGGTCTCGGTGCCACTTCAGTAACATCTTTCCTAGTGTGATTATATAGCATGGGGCGGAAAGCGCCTCTTTCTTCGGGCAGCAGTTCAACCATCAGGTAATGGCCGTTTTATAACTTATTTTCTTGCCAGCTCAGCAGTTTAACCCTCGGGGCGGGTTAGAAACTTTTCTCATGTAACCTATATTTAAAATGTAAAAGACACTTGGTATAAATTCTGTCTCTTTAACTACAAATTGGGATAGAGAGTGCCTAACTCTCTCGAGCTCCCGTTCATTTTGTTTTGAGGTGACTACGTTTTTATAAAAGTTTCCCTTCTACTCGTAATGTCATAACATTTTTCAATCGTGTCACCTCCGTACTATGGGATTAGCCCTTGCATAAGTGGCCTAGTGCCAAATAGGTTTTAAAGAAGTGTATTGGGAGTGCAGTTTCGCCTCCTCTCAAGTTGGTATTTTGGGAATTGTCCTGTTTCTCAGTAGGTTGGGTATTTTTCCCCCTGTTTTCATGTGTTTGGAGGTCAGCTTGAAGGTGGAGTTTGGTGTGGCCTTTGATAGGCTTCAACTTTGAGAGCGGGTTGCTCTTTCTTAATGTTGGTTTCTGTGTGCCTCGAGCAGGCTTTACTGAGTAATAGGGAGCAAGTGCTCCTGGACATGATTGGGGTTTTCTGCCACTTTGTCAAACTTTTTTTTTGGGTAAAGTTGGGCTAATTGCTCAAGAATTGTGAATCTGGGGCTCGAAGCCCAAAATCTATTAATAAACTGTAAGTGTACTTTCTTAACTTGTGGATATACAAATGAATTCCTGTTATACTTGTTATTTCTTGGTCTTGAAAAGAAAATATAACCTTGTAAAATTTTAAATTAACTTTAATTTCGTAAGTTGAGACCTGTTCATCCCAGTACCTTCTTTCACCTCTGCACATCCACAATACACCGTAACAGGTGGTAGCAGAGCGTGGTTGAATGGGTCTCAAATTAGCCCCTTTTGATGGCCAAACGTTGCTTTGCTTTCGAACTCTAACAATTTTCTCTGTCGCTGGACTTTTCTTTTTCATTTTTCAAAGCTGTTAAATTTTGGTCATCATGCCCGGCCCTCGCGATGTCCTCCATATCAACTATTTGCGCAAGGAGGAGTTGATCTATGAATTAACAATTAGAAATGTGCAATCTGGAGGCACGGTTGCGGTAGACACCAATAAGCTTAGAGAGTCCCCTGATTTGCCCATTTCCATCCCCACTTTGGGAGAGAAAGAAATTGACGACTCTCTCTCCACGATCACTGACAATACTACTGAGCTGGCATCCGTGATTACCTTTGTTGAAGAAAATGACCCTTCTCCTAATCAAATTAAACGTGTGCAAGCCAGGTTATTTCATTTTTCTAATAGAGTTAACGATCTGTTGTCTCAAGTTTAATGACATTCAAAGGAAGGAAGCTAGTGCCGTTCTCGAAAATCTTTCAGAATTGTCCAGTAAGGTTACCCAATTGTTAACTGGGGAAGTTCCTCCCAAAACTGATCAACCCGCTACGGTAAACGTAGTTCAAGAGGAAGAGTCTTCCAAAGGAGAAGGAAATAGGAAAGCTGTTGGAGCCCAACAAATCTCTGCCCCATTAGACAACGAATCTGAGCGTCGTACCTCGTTGAACAATGCACGTTCTGAATTAGCTTCTTCGCCACTTAAACCTTTACCTAATATGTCACCAGGGTTCAGCAGTTTGCTTCATCCATTAGCAATGTTGCTCAGAGGTATTTCTAAGTTTTCGGTTAACACTACCAGTGACGTAATTTCATTCTGAAGTTTTCTGGTTGAGTTTCATGATCATGCCCTTGTTTTTTCTCTTTCTCCGTGTCAAATTTTGCAGATAATTTACCCCTATTCCATTGGTGCCCTCTCAGACAAAATAGTAAGAGCCATTGCTGAACAATCATCAATTGAAGACTTCCACGCCCACTTGCTAGCTAAATACATTCCGGCTAGGGCAAGGTCCTCCCTAATTCAGAAGTACTAATATCGTGTACAGCGGTTGGATGGAAACTTGGCAGATTTCATCCAAGATATTAAGTTCTATACTAGGGTATTTGCTTTTCATTTTCCTGAAGACCAGATTGTTCAGACTATAGTGGAAGGTATTTCTCCATCATACAGGTCATATTTGTGTTTTGCGTCGCGTCCTCAAACGTTTGCTGAATTAGAGGTTATGGCCGTCTCAGCGGAAGGAGTTAGATACGCCGATACCTTGCGTGTCGCGAAAGAACCCCCTCCATCCTCTAGTAGTTTTCGGCCTCCACCTCGCCGACCCATCACACTCCGTAAATGTTACGCTTGCGGGTCGCCTGACCATCTTCGCAATAAATGTCCATTGATCAAATCTAGTAGGACCAATAATGGAGCAAGTTCATCCCAAGGTTGCTTTAAATGCGGCGCGTTTTCCCATATCGCCAAAAATTGCCCAAATTCGAATAGCACCCCCTCCTGCTCAACTTCTGGTGCAACTTACACCCAGGCCAACAATAATAATAAGTGACTAGTGGCTTCGGCTGAGTCGGCGAACCCATCTTCCCGAGGCTCGGCACCAAGCAAAAATGTCGAAATTTCAGGGAGAACACTGTCTTCTAATTTATCTTTTGAAGGTCCCAAAGAATGACTCAGGATTGCGGCGGATTCCCCCGCACCTGTGCCTTTTCTCAAAATTGAATTAAATAATGAACCAGTAACCGCTTTATTAGATTCAGGCAGTGTGTGTTCTATTACTTCGGCTGAATGGTACTCCAAACTGAAAACTGTGTGTAAACTACCTGACTATTGCTCATCTTCAGTTCAATATGTTTCGGCTAATTCTTCTCCATTAGAAATTGTAGGTTTTTTATATGCCAAAATTCGGATTTCTAAATTTACTTGGAAAGTTAGATTGTTTGTGGCAAAGCACTTGTCCTGCCCCATTTTATTGGGAGCAGATTTCATGTCCCACACTGGTCTGGTGCTCGACCTTCAGAGTAGGTCGTGCACATTCAAATTTGCTTCTAATAGTAAAATCCCTTTGTTAAAGTGTAATTCTGTATCGTGTTCATCTATTTCGCCTACCCAGGATGAGATGTTGTTAGATCTTAGACATCTACTTGAGGATCTGGCTGATAGTATTCGTAAGCTGTGTCAGTCGTTTCCAGAGGTGTTCTCGGATACTCTTGGTGTTACTGACCTTATTGAATACAAAATTGAGGTCACGGATTCGATTCCTGTCCGTTTTCCACCTTATAGGCTATCTCCACCTAAAATGAAGGCATTGAAAAAAATCATCGATCAAATGTTAAAGGATGGTACCATCCGGCCCTCTAAGTCGGCGTATTCTTCGCCTATTTTTCTAGTCCCAAAACCCCAAGGTGGCTTCAGGCCTGTGATTGATTATAGGGCTCTCAATCGGAAGGTGGTGTTACAATCTGTGCCCCTTCCACACTTTCACTCTTGTTTTCCATGGTTTCGGAAGGCTAAGATCTTTACCATTTTGGATCTAAATCAGGCCTATAATGAAATTCCTCTGGCTGAAGAATCTAAACATCTTACAGAGTTTGCCACGGATTGGAATTTGTATGAGTACAACCGTGTGCCTTTCGTGCTCCCTACGGGAGCAGCTGTGCTTACGAGGCTACTAGACAGGGTCTTCTCCGACATCAAATTCGAGTACTTGTACCACTATCTTGATGATGTCGTCGTATTTTCGGAGACATTCGAAGAACATCTAGATCATCTGAAAGAAGTTCTCAATCGCCTTCGTAAGGCGGGGTTAACTGTGAAGTTGTCCAAGGTCGCCTTCGCAAAGACCTCTATGTCATTTCCAGGGCATATTGTGTCGCCCGATGGTGTTGCAGTCGATCACCTCAGAACACAGGCCATCCGTGATTTCAAACCTCCCAAGGACATCAAAGGTATTGCCAGGTTCATTGGTATGGTGAATTTCTTCAGGAAATTTATTCCTAACTTCGCTAACAGAGCGGCGCCCTTGAACCTTCTTCGTAGGATAGGCGTCAAATTTGAGTGGGGACCTTCTCAACAAGCCGCTTTTGAAGACCTTAAATTAGCTCTGTGTAATGCCCCTGTTCTGGCTATGCCCGATTTCTCCAAAAAATTCATCGTCCAAACCGACGCGTCGTCGTCGGCGGTAGCTGCAGTCCTTCTTCAAGAGACTGAACTAGGGAGGCGACCCATCGCCTATGCCTCTAGGAATCTATCGGCTCAAGAAGCCAAGTATTCCATCTATGAGCTCGAAGGTTTGGCACTCTTATTTGCCTTAGAAAAGTTCCGTCTCTATCTGGAACATGTCAGGTTCGACTTGGAGACTGATAATCAAGCCTTAAGCTGGGTCTTAGGTAGGCCACGTCGTACTGGTCGTATAGCCCGGTGGGCCATCCGAATTTCTGCCTTCCAATTTGACGTTAGGCATATCAGAGGTACTGAAAATGTTGTTACAGACGGACTCAGCCGTATGTTTTCCAATGAAGTCGAGACCCATGAACTGGTTGATAGTTCTTCACCTCCTGAGTCCATACGGCCCGAGGGTAATGCCATTTTAACTGATGCTCCCATGTTGTTTAGGGATCTTGAGAAATATCAACGGGAAGATCCGACGCTGGCTCCCATTATGGAAACACTTTCTTCCGGGGAAAATGTTGTCCCTTATGTGCTGAGGAATGGTGTTCTATGTTGCCCATCGAGACATGATAAGAAGATGAAGGTAGTGGTTCCAGCTGTTCTTGTTCCAATGATTTTCAAGTACTACCATGAGACCCCATTGGGGGGCATTTAGGCATCTTCAAAACCCGTGAAAAGATTCGTGAAATGTTCACCTGGAAGGGTATGGACGGAGAAATCCGTGAATTGGTAAAATCTTGTAAATCATGTTGGCTTAGTAAACCCACTATGTCCACCAAGGTAGGTCTATTGTCTTCTCAGCAAGCGTCGCGCCCTATGGAACGTCTCTACATCGATTACGTAGGACCCTTTCCCCAGTCAAAGGGGAACTCTAACAAGTTCATCTTTGTATGTGTAGATGGTTTAACTAGATTTTCTTGGTTATTTCCAACTAAGCTGGCTACCGCCCAGTCCACCATCACTTGTTTAAATTCCATTTTCGCTTCTTTTGGTCCGTGTCAATATATTGTGTCTGATAATGCTAAAGCCTTCACCTCCAATCTCTTTCGTAAATTCTGTTTTGATCTGTCCATATGTCATGTGACAACTTCTGCTTATTACCCTCAACCATCTCTGGCTGAACGGGTTAATCGTAATCTGAGGTCCGCGCTGATGCCTATCATCATGAAGATCATTCTAGATGGGACACGTCCCTACATTGGTTAGCTTTTGCCTTGAATTCGGCGGTTCACGAATCCCATAAGTTTACTCCGGCTTCTTTGATGTTCAAGGTTGTTCCAAACACGCCGCTCTCTAACCTTTGGTCTCTGAGTGACATTCTACCTGAGACAATAGATCCTGATAATATTAAAGATCTTTGGAAGAAGGCTAAAGCCAATCTTAAAGTGTCTCATGAAAAGGTTAGGGAAAGATATGATCGTGGACGGAGACCCACCAAATTGAAGGTAGGCGACCAGGTAATGGTCAAAAATTTTGTTCCCGCGGGCAAGCTTGCCCCCAGATTTCATGGGCCGTGCATAATCCTTGATTTTCTTACGCCGGTTACGTTGTTATTAAGCAATCCAGCCACCGGGAGGATATTTAGGGTTCACCTGTCGCAGGTGAAACCCGTGTAACTTCCGCGCTAACGTAGCTGATTTTATATTTGTTTTAACATTTTGAAAGTATTCGGAAGGTTATATTTTTTCGGTGGGTTCATTTTGAGGCCTTCTGCCCTTGGAATCAGGTTCTTTGTATTTAAGCATTTATTGTAAAACCTTCCCCGACCAGTTAAACTGCCATCCTGTCCTTACCATGGCCATTACCACGCTCTCGTCTCCTGCTCAACAACACTCAGTGGCTATTTAAATGAAATAAATATTTCCACGCCGCTGGCCCCTCCTCTTCACCACAAAGTCTGTACCCTAAAATCATTATGGTCCAACAAATTCTGCCGCCGAGATCTTAATGTTTCAGTGCCCCCACAGCCGCGCTGCGCCGTGCCGCTCCTGGGGTAGAGCACGGGCCCGATCTACTTCAGGGAGGTCAACCAGTGTGCGGCGAGCCGGAGCCCTCCTCCCGGCCAAGGCTGATGTGCGGCGCACAACCTGACACTTGCCCGCGGCCTGTAAACATTCGCCGCGGGTGCGGCGTGCATCAGCACCACTACCCCTCTCATGGTGCTGGCGAGCGGTATCTCAGGGTACTTGAGGGGTCCGAGCGGCCTCCTCTGGACACAAGCAGCGGCGTTTGGTCTGGCCGTCAAACTTAATCAACATTGAATGTATTTAATCAGCTACATGGACATTTCATATCAACAATTACTACATTTTTGGATTCAACTACAATATTTGGTGGCCTTTTTTTTTTTGCTATGGGCTTTACATCGCACCGACACAGATAGGTCTTATGGCGACGATGGGATAGGAAAGGCCTAGGAGTTGGAAGGAAGCGGCCGTGGCCTTAATTAAGGTACAGCCCCAGCATTTGCCTGGTGTGAAAATGGGAAACCACGGAAAACCATTTTCAGGGCTGCCGATAGTGGGATTCGAACCTACTATCTCCCGGATGCAAGCTCACAGCCGCGCGCCTCTACGCGCACGGCCAACTCGCCCGGTATTGGTGGACTTAGAAATTTTTTTTTCTTCCTTTCAAGAATTAAAAGTTTTCCTTCTGAATTCAACTACTACAAGCATAAAGACATTACATCAAAAGTTACTACAAAGAATTTTGAAACTGGATCAAACCAATCTAAGAAAACTTGTTTGTAAATCTTTCTGCAATTAATTTCTATTTCAACAGCATAACTTGGACTTTGTTTTAAAACAAAATTTGGTGTTCTTCTGTGTTACCCCTACAACACATTATCTGCTTTGGCATCCACAAATGGAGGAATCTGCCTCAAAACACAAGAGAACAGAAGAGATCACAAAAAAAGAATCTAACCAAATAAATAGCCTAAAAGAGATATATTTTTGAGTTATCTCACTATTGAACTCAGCCAATTTATACTGATTAATGAATCTAATTAAGTTAGTTTGAAATTATTATTATTACCCTGTTTACAATGTACATAAATTTCAACAATTCTGAATTTGTAGATTTAGATTATAATCTACAAACATGGCTTTTTCTGCGTGTCACTGTTGATATGAACGTACAAAATTACTGAGAATATCTGTATGTAATAGTTACAGATGGCATTTCAGATGATAAGAATGTGAGTAGCAAATGATGCAGTGACAGTGAAAGAAAGAGCACATTTTTCATGGTTGCTTAAAGGTATTGTAAACAAATATACTTAACACATCTACTTTTACCTGAGCTATTTTTGTAGATATATATTCATAAAACTTCATGATGGAATACTAAATATGATGGCATTGACGCTTTCACAGCCCATAATTTTAGACATGATACTGTATAGGCTTATGGCCTTGTGCCATCTCAAGAAAATAAGGAGAAATTATTTACGTTTTGCAGAGAACCGTGCCCTGCATCGTCAAAAGAAAATCTCGACTGTTCACGAGAAAGGTTTCTTAAACAATGAATTTATAAAATGTAGACGTTATAAAATAAGTGCAAATGGTACGTTCTTTTGTCACCAGATGGCTCTCCAGACATAGCAAAGCGCTAGCGTTTGAAGCGGAAACTGACCGAACCATCAGAATCAGTCTAAGAGGGTCACAAAGTATGTGTACACAACATATGACATTGACACAAGCCTGGAATGAAACATCAGACGATAAGGAACATATGAATTTGAAAAACACCGAGATTGAAGGGACAGGGAAGGGAACTACCTACATAGTCCCTTGATGGCTGGCAACCAGGTATTACTTGATGGCCAGTGTCCCTGTTGAAATGTTTACGATTTCTACGTATTTCCACAGCTTCCCGTATAATCCTGGACCTGCAGTGTCTAGTGTGGGTAAGAGCTCGAACGTCTTGGAAAATGACTTCATGACCCGACGATAGAGCGTGCTCAGCTATTGCTGATTTGTCTGGCTGGTTGAGACGAATATTACGTTCATGTTCCTTGGTACGGGTACCAATGGAGCGGCATGTTTGGCCGATGTATAACTTACCACAACTACAGGGAATTACGAATACCCCAGGATGTAAAAGTGCGGACAATGTGTCCTTGGTTTTACTCAGACTGTGAGCAATTTTAGTGGCAGTGCCAAACACGGTTCTTATATTGTGTTTGTGGAGGACTTTAGCAATTCGATCTGTGGTGTTGTGAATGTGAGGCAAGCAGGCAGTTTACTTCACTTCTTCCTTCTGTGAGCTTTGCTTGGTTATTTCCCTGGGATGCAGGGCTCTGTGAATCTGCAAATCGCTGTAACCATTACCCTTGAACATGACTTTGCGCGTGTCCATCTCCACCTGGATATTTGATGGCTCACAAATTTTTCTCTCCCTCTTGGCGAGTGTTTTGAGAATGCCTTGTTTTTGTGCTGGATGGTGGTGATGGTGGTGAGAATCTGCATGAAGATAGCAGTTTGTGTGGGTAGGCTTACGACAGACAGTATGTTCCTAAGGAGCCATCCGGATTCATTTTTACCCTACAAGTAACTTGTTATAAATGTTTTAATGTGTTAATATTTTCAAAACAGTTTTAAATAGTTTTTCAACACCCACTTTAAGTCATATTATAAACTGTATATATACCTATTTTTTCAGTAACAGCTGAGGATGACACTATTATGTGTCAAAACTAGTTCTGTATAATTCTATAAATGTTGTAGTTGAATAACAGCACTAAATTTTGTATTGAATAGGTGGAAATACCAAAACTTTATTTATTTGTAATTCTTAGTTTAATACGTAATAAAGAAATTTCTTACGTTAAATTTCCACGTCTGTTATAACTGCTACATTTATTTTCTTAAGAAGCCCTTCTCATGGGCAATTGAGATTTTTTCTGATGATGCAGAGCACAGTTCTCTGCCAAATGTAAATAATTTTATTTTCTTGACACGGCGTAAGCCCAAAAGCCTGTACGGCATCTTATGATCTTAATGTTCCTGAATATTTTAGATAATTTTAAACCAATAAATTCTTAAGATATTAGGGTTTAAATGTAACCTTGTAAACAAAGGATTAAACTGATGAAAATGGCCACTTTATGGAGATAAACCAATCACTACTGAACACAACCTTGAGTAGGTACAACATATTCCATACTGTATAGGTTTTGTAGTGTACATACTTTGTTTTTTCTTTGATGTATGACAACAGCTGATCATCAGTATGGTCTTCTATGAACATTTCCTCCTTAATATCTTCAGATGGCTGTAAGTGAGAAATAAGAAATGTAGAATAAAGAAGTAAGGGAATAATAATATATAGGCCTAAACAAGAAACAGCTCAGAAAATAAATTTCATAGTGGCACAAGAAGAGTATAATTAATTTATCTCCCATTTTAAAAATATAAGCATAGAAAGGAACAATCAGATCAAAATCATTTTAAACACAAAAGAGGTGGCAAATAGTACACAAAAAACATTATTATCAAGCGTTAAATATTAAATGAACGGAGAAGAGGACAACTTCCTAAAATACAGTATTATACAATTTACACTCATTTTTTCTATTAAACACACAGCTCATCCTTACTAAATTTACATTATTTACAAAATTCTACTCATAATATATTCTGTATTTTTGAACACAATCAACACATGTACAACTTGTGGAATTACATCAAATAATAATATACACCTGCTATTAGATTAAAATTTACATTGCATTTATTTATTTTATTCATTTTACCCTTTCTGGAACCTAACTTGCATAACGACCTGCTGCATCTTAACCCGAGTCCCTTTTGCCACTGCTCTTCAGACAGCTGATAAGAGAGATAAGAACGTGACAAGGTAGCAATAGAAAAGGAGGAACATTTGTAAATATGAACATTTAAAATTGCCTACATATTTGTGTATGTTCAGCAGAGTGTATGTACACATACATGTGGCAATGGAGGCACTTCCATGTATGTAAACATGTAAGATTAAAGGAAAATAAATAAATAAATAAATAAATAGATAAATAAATAAATAAATAAATAAATAAATAAATAAATAAATAAATAAATAAATAAATAAATAAATAAATAAAATAAATAAATAAATACTATTTCCAAATCATTACCCAATACCATTCCCTGCTTCTAGTTTTCTTTCTGTTGATCCCTATTTCCACAATGACTAGCTATTTTCTTTATCTTCTTATATTCACATTACCCTGTTCCTATAAACTTTCTTTCACAAAACACTTCACTGTAATACCAAATAATCCCAAATTAATCCTACCAATCTCCCAACAAGTAGACAATGCATAAATCATAACCACATAATTTTAAACCATCCCTCTTTGTCAATCAATCAATCAATCAATCAATCAATCAATCAATCAATCAATCAATCAATCAATCAATCAATCAATCAATCAATCAATCAATCAATCAATCAATCAATCAATCAATCAATCGCATTTAGGGCTGTCAGTTGTTCATGTAGAAAAGATTGTGGAAATGTATGAAACAACTCCCTTGGTAAATTATCTCAATCACTAAATCATCTTCCTGTAAGTGAAAATTTGCCAAAATTTTTCCCATTACATTTATTCATCAACTAATGTCATTCCAAGCCATCTCTCCAACGACGTCTCTGTATATACTGCTTAACTGAACAGCTTGCCTCTTTTCAGCAAGCCTATCTTTTGCTAGTGGCTTTAAGTCGCACCGACACAGTTAGGTCTTATGGCGACGATGGGATAGGAAACGCGTAGGAGTTGTAAGGAATGTAAGGAAGCGGCCGTGGCCCTAATTAATGTACAGCCCCAGCATTTGCCTCGTGTGAAAATGGGAAACTACGGAAAACCATCTTCAGGGCTGCCGACGGTGGGATTAGAACCCACCACCTCCCGGATGCAAGCTCACAGCCGCACACCTCTAACCACACGGCCAACTCGCCCAGTTTTCTCCAAGTCTTCCCAGCTGAAATTTTGCAACATCTCTGTAACACAACTCTTTAGACAGAAATCACCGGAAAGGAATGGAGCTCTTTCTGTGGACTATTTCCTGTTCTCTAATCAAGTAATACTAGTGACGGTCTTGTACTGTCATTGTGCCTTTGCTGGAGATTTATATGCCCTCTCCTTTACAACCCCTAAATAGTAAAATATCTGTAAATCTTATTTTCAATCCTGTTTATGTGATTACCACAATGAAGATCTATCATTGTTATGAACACCTAGGTACTTACAGAGATCCTCATGAGGAACTTTCACCCCATGAATACAATAATTAAACCAGATAATTTTTTCTTTTTGTGAAACACACAACATGGCTTTCCATCCCATTTACCATCATAACATTGTCCGATGTCCATCTTACAATATCGTCAAGGTCTTTTTGCAGTCACTCACAATCATGAAACCTGCTTATTACAAAGAGCCTTATCTCTAATTTCAGTTCATTATTAATATTGTTCCATGCCTGCCAACTTTTGAAAAGGGCTATCAGTAAAACTCACGCGCGACAAAAAATCTAACGATTTTCGACGTAGCCCGGCTTGACGAAAATAACAATACTTCTGGGCTACAAAATACAATAATTCATGCTTTAAACAGGATCCTTCAATGCAATCATATCTACTTACATCGTAGGCCAATGATATGTACATGAATTTAACAATTAAGCAGAAATGCATGTTAAACAGCAGCAGACGTGGTGAATATTAATTTGGAGCATACATAACAGGATTTCGTTGATAAATTAAGCGCATATGCGATATTAGAAAAAGGCTTTACATAATAAAACTCGTCTAACGTAACACAGGCAAGAAATAATATAATACACACTGCAAATCACACGCTAGTTCGACATAAAATTCATAGTTGTGGCCTTTTTAACTTCCTGCAAAAAGTCTTTAGAACATGTTTTGCCATAACAGCGACCAGAACTCCCGGTCTTCAAAATAGAAATTGACTCCAGAGATTCATTGGATATGGATGATCTGAACTCTGTTCTATTTTTCTTCACAGGGCTGAAATAAGCTTCACATTCTGCATTGCTATGGGGTATGGTGAGAATATACAGCATTTCTCTAGAAATTCGGTTATATTTAAGAAGTTCATCAGCTCCATGAATTCTTGATATTTGTGCCCAACTGGAATCGCTTGCAGCATCGTGGTTTGCACCCAAAGTGTCATAAACCTGAACTCACTCACCACCTCACCTGTAGTTTCATTCTCTTCCTTGCATAACATGATAGGAAACCTTTCCAAAAAATATCCGAATCGAAGAAAACTGTGCATCTTATATTCTGTCAAACCTAGCAATTTAGCATGCTTTAACACATCATCTTTGAGTGGAAACTTGTTGATGATGTAGTCTCAGGCAGTACCAAAGTAGTTTCTCACTGATGAAAAGAAAAGGGATTTATCTGTATCCTGGTGATCATTCACTATGTTGCAAGTCTGAATGCCAATAACTAACTCATCATCACATAAATCGTTGCGTCCACAATATGCAATATTAATACCACACCCACATACCGTGCAAAAGGCAAATTTTTCTCCCTTTCTTCACTTTAGTAGGCTCGTAAAATCAACAGAATATGATTCACGATAATCTACAATCGGAATATAGCGTATGGAAATGTCCGAGAACAAACTGATACATCGAAAGGAACGTGGAGTACTGAACACCACATAAAATTATAACATAAACACTCAAGGCAGTCAAACCTCGCGAACAAAGAATATGCACACACACACACACACACACGTGGAACTATTATTATTATTATTATTATTATTATTATTATTATTATTATTATTATTATTATTATTTATAACTTAATGGGCTTCGCCAACAGCGGTGTACCCAGTCACTGGAACGAATGTAATTATAGTAGTACAACGAATACAGGAAACTGCGAAGCACGAAGTTATAACACAGAAACTCGAACACTTCATAAAACAATCACAACCTTAAGAGGCCAAATCATTTTTGATTTTAGTATGCATGGAAAATCAACAGAATATGATTCTTTAAATGTCTGGAAGTATTGTTCGTAAACAAAGAACAACACTCGCATAGTCAAAGAATATAGGTTAAATCACAACAAGCGAACGGAGCGGAACAAAGAATTTGCGGAGCAGAGCCTGTCGACACCTAAGATTCACACGGAAGAACTTTATCCCGGGCCCCGGTTTTAAATTCTATTTCAATAACGGCACAAACATCGAAACAGCACAGGGTTAAAAATACCAATCATATCTAAAAATGAGTTATCGACTATCGTAGACTTGCCTTCAACCAAGACCGAGCGTGCTTTGTCCTACAGAAACAATCGATTGTACGGAAGTGGAGCGATTATCGAATGTTGTTTCAAATTATTTTCCCGCGAAGTCGTAAAATGACACCGTCCATTCGTAAAATACTGCAATTTCCGTAAATTTTACGGATAAACCGTAAAAGTTGGCAGGTACGTTGTTCACATATATCAGGAAATAAAAGTCTCATAATACTGCTCTGTATGACCCAATCCCACAATTGTTAAAGGATCAAATAAAGCGTCACTTACTCTAATGCTCTGAGTTCTATTTTCTAGAAATCCACCAGACGTAGCCAAATTATTACTGTAAAAAGATATAGTTCTGCCTTTATGTAAACTATTGACCTTTATAGCATAATCCTTGAACACGTTAGGTGGTAAAGCTACCCCTTGGGATATCCCTGCACTCACTAATGTATTTTTTCATATAGTGGCTACAGTGAGAACCACAATGTAAATTCACTATTCACACGGTTTTGTGTCATTTTTGTTAGTGCTCATGTTCTTTTGTTTATCGTTTATATCTGCATATTGTTGCAGTATGGAAGCACATAATGTGACCTATTGTTAAGATTGTGCATTTTTTAAATTACATACATAACTGATACTATTCACAAGTTCAGTTGGTATTTTTATGAGTGGTTCTAGAGAACTGTCAAATTTTCAGGTTATGGAGAGACGAAAGGACCTTTCGCCAAGAAAGATAAGCAATTTCAGAGAGCTCCTTGTTGACAAACGTTATTCGCAGCAAGAGATAGCTTCTACATTGCAAATATCACAGCAATCTGTTAGGAGAATTAAACAATGTGAAGACAAGAGGAAGACAAAATATCAACAACGTATTAGAAACCGTGGGCAAAAGAAGAAACTAACCCCAAGGAGTAAGAAAAAATTATTTTGTCACTAAAAAATCGCAAGGCTACTAGTTCGGATTTACGTAAGAAATTAGAAGAGTATAGGTAATTTGTATCAACCAGGACTGTGAGTTGAGAGCTGCTTACTGCTGGAATTAAAGCAAGATGACCTCGATGAAAAGTAAAAATTACTCTTGCTGTGGCTGCAGGGAGGTTCCAGTGGGCCAAGAATCTCCAGAATTGGTCACCTGATGACTGGAAGAAGGTTAGTCCATGACAATAACTTTAATTCCTGTATTATCATTCATTACTCCATTTTTAACCCAATCTAACTGATGTAACCGTACAGTGCAGTGAAATAATGATTGTTTTGAAACTGTACATCTTACTGCATTTGATGCTAGGCTTGTTTGTTTTATTTATTTCAGGTTTGCTTTAGTGACGAATCAGTATTTACTGCCAAAGAAGAGGCAAGTCAGTGTGTCAGATTGTGTGAAGCAGAGAGTGAAACATCCGCCTTCAGTGATGGTCTGGAGTGTATTTCCTTAGTACGGCACTGGACGATTATATATTGTCGAAGAAACTATGAGATGTGAACAGTATAGTAATAAGAACACATCTGCTACCTCAGGTGCAAGAGTGGTTGGACCTATGTGAATTTAATTTTTATGCAAGATGGGTCTCCTAGACACAAAGTGAAGAAAGTAATGGAATTTTTAAAGGAAAACAATGTAAAAGTTCTTGATTGGCCTACAAACAGTCGAGACATGAACCCCATACAAAATCTGGGCGACAGCAAAGAAAAAAATCCGTAAGACAAATATAACGACACAAGTTGCCTTGATTGAGAAGCTCATTCAGATCTGGTTTCATGATGATGATATAAGGAGTCAGTGTAAAACACTGATTGAGGGTATGCCCAGTTAAATCAAGTGACTCATTAAAGCTAAGGGGATGCATAACATGTACTAAAGTCATAAACTTAAATATTGGTCACATCTTATGTGTTCATTTCTCAAATTTTATTGTTTACTTTAATAATTCAGCCATATTTTTATAGCCACCCATTTAGCCTCTATATTATCTATCCCAACTGCACTAATGTTTGTCAGTAGTCTCCCAAGCCTTAGATATGTCAAACGTGATAAATTTGACCTCCTGAATCTAATATATCTGCTATATCTTGCTGGAATGTACAAGACGAGCTTCAGTGGAATAATGTTTCCTAAACCTGAACTACCTTCTATCGAACCACGTGGTAATTTCGTAAATGTGCATAATATAATCTGAAACAACGCATTCCAAGGGCTGCCATGCTACACGAGTCAAGATGACTAGCGTGTAATTATTGGTTTTATGTTTATCAGATTTTCTTTATACACAGGCTGCAACTACACTAATTCTTCATTCATCTGGTATAGCTGCTTCATACATACACTAATCAAATAAGCACTACAAATTTGGCTCTATATTCAAAAATCTGACTTTCGTACATGCCCCAGATATTTTATGAATCCCAGAAGAATTTCTAGTTTTAAATGTTGTATCTTATTTTCAATGTCTATTTTATATTGCACGTCCATGTGGATATTACAAAGTAATTTAGAAAGATTGGGTGAAATCGTCAACTGGGTCAGGTACTGCAAAAGGACACGACCATACCATTGGTGACATATCTTATGCCTCACGAATGATGGGTGCGATGCGCATTGGCTGGTGAACGGTGCTTTTTACGTGATGCAGGACTGTGATGCCCATCGACTAATGGAGAATACACATTCCCATATTGTACAATTGCTACTCCACACCTTTTTCAGTCTGTCGACATTCAACACCGTGCACAGCAACAAGACGTAGTAGCATCTAGTATATTCTGGACTTCAGATGTAGTGGCATCCTTCAGTCACAGTGTGCCTGTGACTTATCTTCATCTCATCCATGCTGCCTTTATCTAATTCGCACTTCAGCAACTACCCCACTATCAGTCTGTAGGCAAGATACTAGATACCTGAATCAACTTTGATGGAGCCATTAGCCAGGTATTCATTCTTCTTTTCGTTCCTTATAAGGTTGTATTGTGAGAAAATGGTATACCGATCTTCACCTTGATGCTGCAGTCTCAT
This sequence comes from Anabrus simplex, assembly GCF_040414725.1. Lineage (NCBI taxonomy): Eukaryota > Metazoa > Arthropoda > Insecta > Orthoptera > Tettigoniidae > Anabrus > Anabrus simplex. The sequence continues at coordinate 12,855,172 of NC_090278.1, read as the reverse complement.
TCTGGTTATATCAGCAAGTGCAACATCATCTGCATATAAGAGGGTCCTAGGAACACTCCTTTGCAGGTCCCATGTGGTGGTGTCCATGCTGAGGACAACGGGCAATGGGGACAGAGTGGTACATTGGTGTATACACCAATATTCACTGAGAAGCTTCCCTAGATGTTGACAGCGCAACAGACATAACCTCTGGTATTAGTGTGTAGCATCTTGATCCAAATTATAATCGTTTCTGGGACACCCTGGTCAAGAGTGCAGACCAGATCACACGGTGTGGAACACGATCGAAAGCCATTTCAAGATCAAGGAAGGCAATTTACACTGCCTGCTGAGGCTCGCAGTGCTTTTCAATTAGCATTCTAGCAGTGAAAAGTGTATGAGTTGTTCCAGCAACCTTAACCAGACAGTGCTCGCGGCCGCATATGTAACGCCGTTACTCGCAGCTGAGCGCGGCGCTCACCTCAAGAACGTTCGTTTTCCTAACGATTTATTTTGCCAACGTTCATTCAGAGAAGGAGATTTATTGATTATAATTGCAGTTTTGAAATAATAGTATACATGCTTGGATTTAACTCACTTAATATAGGTTTGAATGCATGATTCTTAGAAATTTAGGTTAATCTTACTAGAATTGGGATCCGTTCACTTTATTCAGGTTAGAATTGCATTAATTTCTTGAAATATGGATAGTAACGTGACATATAACCAACCACCTTCTGCACAAACAAAATCCAAAAACAATATAACCAAACATAAACAAATAAAACAACTTTTCTGCCAATAAAACTGTCATTGTTGGACCTGTTCGTAAATTAGGCAACAGTTCATGTTCTTGTGGAACAGATGTTTCAATATAAAGTCTTAACACTGTTGTCACCTTTATTCCGTTTCCGAGTCACTTTGATCCGGATGTGGAACATGGCATGGTTTACAAACAGTTACTATGTAGTCTCCGCAAATTGGTGCACTGCACTTCACACATCTGGCTGCTGTTTTTCTGTTCTTCTTTCTTCAACAGTATGTACACTTTTCGCTTCCCGACGATATCACCTGTGGAGGATCGGGCTTTTTCCCCAGAACTTTCAGAATTTTCAGACGCAGATCTGAGTGAATTCCACATTTTGCAACTCTTTCTTCAAGATGGAATTTTGTAAGTCCAGGGCGAGTGCCTTCAGGTACTTCCTTCGCGGTAAATCTTCAGATGTGTTCGAACGAAAAATAATCTGGCTGTCGATACCGGCAATACCCAACATTGTTGACTAGTTCTAGCGATATCTCCCGCTTATTTTTCTTCAGTATTGCGGCCATTGTTAGGTTCTTCTCCCGTACAAGATCATTCACAATCCCAACGGAAGAAAACCAGTTGTCGACAGTCAAGTTCCGGCCGCTGTTTTCTATTGGCTGAACCATTCTTCTGACGACACTACTAGGACTATTGTCTATTACAAAGGGACCTTCAGGCTGTCTTCCCGCATATATCTCCATGTTTTCAGTGTAAAACATCTGGGAACAAACCAGGGCAAAAATTCTGATTCCATATTTGGATGGTTTGTTTGGAATGTACTGCCTGAAGCTGCATCTGCCACGAAATGCTTCCAGAATTTCGTCTAGTGTGACGTATTCCCCGACACTGTAATAGTCTTCACATCGCTGAACAAAACCATGAAATATTTCTCTGATTGGCGTCAACTTATCCAGAGCTTTCCTTTGCTGCCTAGTACGAATATCATCAATCCTCAGGGCACTAAGAAGCAAATAAAATCTATTGTAACTGAATACCAGGCGAAAATACCCCGGTGCTGTCATATCAGTTGCCCATAAATCTCGGATATTTTGATGTGATGATTTCATAACTCCTACTAAGTATAACAAACCAACCAGGGCCTTTATCTCGTTTACATTTGTGTCCAAGACATCACGCTCACGAGTGTAATTTTGTCTGAACTTCCGCAAACGAACGATTGTGAAGTTCACTACTTCAGCAATCACATCGTTAGGAAAGAACAGGTCCCACCACTGGAGGACTGTCGCTGCGTGCTGAGCACGTGTTTTCACACCTGGCGGATGAATGACAATATTCTTCTTGCTCCTTCGCCTGTTGTGTGGAGGGGATGAACGTTCCACACCGTGACATTGTCCTTACCCTATAATGTGGCCCAATGTGCTCATCGAAATCAGAATCGTCAGCGGCTACTTCACTGCTAGTGTCATGATCACTGTTTTCAATCTCTCCCTCCGAATCTTCAATATCATTGTCTACTATCAGAGGAGAGCCTAAAATTTCATCATCAGATTGTTCTAACAACCACTTCCGAATGTGTTCTTCACGTTCCATACTCAAACATCACTCGGCACTCAGGCTCGCACATAAACGAAAGGTTACACGGATCCTCGCGGGTGAGCGCTGCGCTCATTTCCGTTCGCGTCTGCGCCAAAATTGAAATCAAAGCGTCTGGGAAGCACTCACGTTTCCGGTTTCGTGTGTCCGTCAAAGGGGATACTCAGAAAGGAAGGTATACTAGAGCTTGGCGGGTTAATGAAGATGCATTAGTTAGCAATAATACCGACGACTTCACCCAGTCAATAATGAAGGATGCTCTCTCAAAGATCTTCTCATGTACAATGGGGGTCAAATTGGATGGTAATTTGCACATTCTGCTGGATCGTCAATTTGCTTCAAAAATAGGAACAAGGATATTTGTAGCCCAATGACTAGGAACAGAGCCATACTCAACTCTGGCAATGAACAAGCTTGTCAGCCAGTTGATAATGAGTTTTTTAAAATGGTACAACATCCAGAAGTTTTCTGGAATGTCATCCGGTCCTGGCACTTTTTGGTTTTTCATACTCCTAATGGCACTGTCAACTTCCTTTGATGGGATGCATACGATGGGACTTACTATCTGGAATAGGGTGATATGGGAATTCAATGCAGGAAATCTCTACAAATGTTGTTGCCAATGTTTGAGGGTTTCTTGTTTGTCCTGTAATCACTGGTCATCTTTGTCTCTAATGCACAGAGTGCACAAATACTTGTGTCAATTTTAGTTAGCTGGAAAATAGTTATTTTCTCCTTCCCCTGAGTTCAGTGGTGTACAGTGTTTATCAGAACAATGATCTTCGTGTTATGTTAAGAATAATGGTTCAATCAGACTGACGGGGAAAATTACCCTTTTTGAGAAAATGAGGTTAAATTGTTACTTCTGGGTACACGATTCAAATTTACAAGCTACATCCGTGTTTCAGGGAAGACAAGGTTAGGGAGGGGTTGTAGAGTGTATGATGCAGACTGAGGTAACGCTTCTCGCGTACGCAAAAAATCCTCATACGACTACTATAGGATTGTCTCCAACAAGCAATATCCACAGTTCATTTATTAAATAGCCGTAACTGCACACACAGTTAAAGAACACACTATATTTAAGACGCTTGAGCAAACAGTGAGTGCGAACGCGTAGTGTAGTGCGTGCCGTGAAAGATGGTACGAGTGGAACAGTACCGAGCCGCTATTGGGAGGTGGCAGTGGAAGCAGAGGAAGGAGCATTAGTATGGTTTGGTGAACAAAGAAGAGATGGTAAATATGGGTACAATGGTACCAGTAGCAGCAGTGTTAGCTGTGCTTCTCATCACTGGATGGGGGTGGGGGGTGGAATTAAACCCCGGCCCGAATGCCAGTGGCAACTTCAGCTTGGAAGATTTCGCAGCACTTAAGGAGATAGTGAGGGAAGGTATACAGGAATAAAGACACTGGGATCAAGTATAAGGAAAAATGGACATTTTAAAGGAACAATCAAGGTAGATAGGGAGTATGAAGAATTGGATAGAAACAAAGAAGGAAGAGTCAATGAACAGAACGTGTAGGAATGAAAAAGGACTAGAATTGTTAAGAGAGAAAGTTAAATATCTAGAAGAGGAGGTGGGGAAGATGAAGAAAGAAGTAGAGGTGTGCAGTCAGGAGAGGATGAACAAAGCTATATTTGTATATGGTGTGAGAGAAGATGAGAAATAAAAGGTGGTCACGATTTGTAAGGTGGTAGAGGTCATTCGGAACAGGATGAATATAAATTTTAGTGAAGTAGACATAGATGAAGTTGAAAGAGTGGGAAAAGTTTAAGGTCGCAGACCTCTTAGAGTAAAATTATTGTCTACCCTAATAGTAGAAATAGTGGTAAGGAACACCTATAACTTGCAAGGACAGATATTATAAGTAAAGAGAGATACGGGTAAGGAAGGAAGTGAAAAAATGAAAACGTTGAATAGACATCTATGGAGAGCGAGGGAACGAGGGCTAAAAGTGCACATAAGGGGGCAGAGACTAGTGGTGACGATTGGTAATTGGTTTAGACAGTTTTCAGTGGCAACATTGAAGGCGATGGATGATCACGACAGAATGGAAGTGGAGGGGATGACACAACAAGATGGAAGTAAGGACTTAGAACACAGTATAGATCGGGTGGAGGACAGTGACGAGGAGTGCCCAGGAAGAAGCGGAGAGCCCAGTGTGGACTTAGAAAAATTGAGTCTAGAAGTGGTAGATGTGGCAGTGTCTCAAGAATCGTTAAGAGATCGAGTGGAGTGAAGTGAGAAAAGCAGACCAGGAAGAAGTGGACACTGCAGGGCGGATATAGAAGGAAGGAGACGAAAAGAGGAGACTGGGGGAGTATCGCAAGAATCGTCAAGTGCAGTATGCAGTCGACAAGAAAACAATAAAGGAGGTGAAAGTTGTGTGGAACAGAAAGGTAAAGCAGTTATGAATAAAGGAAAAAGTAACAGTCTAATAGACTTGTGGGGCAAAGTGTGTAAAGGCATGGAAGATAATAGAGAGAAGAGGATTACGAAGAATGTTAAAAAAAGGAGAAATGGAATCTATAGTAACAAGAAGTAAGAATAGGGGAGGTTACTTGGAAAGGGGAGAGGGTATGTCATAACAATTTTCGAAAATAGGATTAGGAATATTGAAGGGTTACTAGGAAAATTAGGTAATAAAAAAGTGATGGAAGTAGTGTAAAATAACTACATTGTGGAATTCTTGGAGACTTGGTTGGAAACAGGGAAGGAGGTAACATCGGTAGGGTTTGTGACTAAGTATAAATACAAAAGAAAGGAGAAGAACAAGGGCACACTCCAGGAGGAATAGTCGTGTTAATAAAGGAAGAAATTAGTGGACTCGTAGAGTATATTGAGACAGAGATGCAAGAAGTGATTTGGATTAGAGTTAATATGGGTTGGTTACAGGGATGGGTTAAAAAGGTACGTTTAGCCTTTGCATATTGACACCCTAGGGGTCCTTTTTACTCAAGGAAGCATTTCTTGAAGAGTTATTGGGGGATATTAGCATGATAAGAGAGAAGTTTGCAGAAGATAATATGCTGTTAATGGGAGTCTGGAATGGGAGAATAGGGGAATAGAGCCCAATCTATATATATATAAATGTCATTGTATGTATGTATGTATGTATGTATGTATGTATGTGTGTATTGCATCTCCTCCTAAACCACGGGAGCAATTTATACCAAACTTGGTACACTTACGACTTAATATCAGGAGACAAACCGCGTTGGGGTAAGACACCCCAAGTACCGCGAGGGGGGTCACATTTAAAAATATTCGGAAATGGTGTCGAATCCATACCTTTGGGGGTCGCTGGGATGAATAGTGACACTCCGGAATTTTTCAAAGTCTAAATTCAGCCCCCTTTGGGGTGGGGGGCGTGGGAGAGTGATATATCAAAATAATCGAAAATAGGGTGTAATCCATCCATATTGGGGGTCGCTGAGATGAATAGAGACACTCCGGATTTTTTTGACAAACCGCGTTGGGGTAAGACACCCGAAGTACCCTTAGGGGCGGGGGGTCGAGTGAGTCACATATAAAAATATACGAAAATAGTGTCGACTATATCGTTTTCGGATTCGCTGAGATGAATACTGAAACCCCGGAATATTTTTAAGTCCAAACCGCGTGGAGTAAGATACCCCATGTACCCTTAGGGGTGGGGGTGCGAGGGGATCATGTATTAAAATATATGAAAATAGTGTTGAATCCATCGATTTCAGATTCGCTGAGATGCATAGTGGTACTCCGGAAATTTTCCAAGTCCAAATTCAGCCGCCTTTTGGGTGGAGGGCGAGGGGGGAGTGATATATCAAAGTAACAGGAAATAGTGTCGAATCCATCCTTTTCGGGGTCGCTGAGATGAATAGTGACACTCCGGATTTATTTTGACAAACCGCGTGGGGGTAAACCCCATGCACCCATAGGGGCGGGGGCGAGGGGTTTCACATATAAAAAATTACGGAGGTAGTGTCGAATCCATCGTTTTCGGATTCGCTGAGATAAATAGTGTTACTGCGAAATTTTTTCTAGTCCAAATTCAGCCCCCTTTTGGGTTGGGGCGAGGGGGGTGTTATATATCAAAGTAATAGGAAATAGTATCGAATCCGTTCTTTTCGGGGTCGCTGAGATGAATAGTGACACTCCGGATTTCTTTGACAAACCGCGTGGGGGTAAGACACCCCATGTACCCTTAGGGGAGGGGGCGCAAGGGGGTGACATATAAAATATTCGAAAATATTGTCAAACCCATACTTTTTATGGTCGCTGAGATCAATTATGATATTCCGGAATATTTTAAAATCCATGTTCCGCCCCCTTGGGGAGGGGGCGAGAGGGAGTGATATATCAAATTAAACGAAAATGGTGTCGAATCAATATTTTTCGGGGTCGCCAAGATTAATAGTGACATTCCGGAATTTTTTAAAGTCCAAGTTCTGCCACCTTTGGGGCGTCAATATTCACCCCTGAGGGTACTTCAAAATAACCGAAAATATTGTCGAATCCATCATTTTCGGGGTCGCTGAGATGTATATTGACACTCCGGATTTCTTTTGACAAAGCGCGTGGGGGTAAGACACCCCACGTACCCATTGTGGCGGGGGAGGGTTTGACATATTAAAATATTCGAAAAAGTGTCGAATCCATACTCTTCGAGGTCGCTGTGATGAATGGTGACACACCGGAAATTTTAAAGTCCAAGTTCTCCCCCTTCGGGGTGGGGTGCGATGGGGGACACTCCGGATTTCTTTTGACAACCGCGTGGGGGTAAGACACCCCACGTACCCATTGAGGCGGGCGGGGTGAGGGGGTGACATGTAAAATATTCATAAAAAGTATCGAATCCATACTTTTCGTGGTCGCTGGGATGAATAGTGACACTCCGGAATTTGTAAAGTCCAAGTTCTCCCCCCTTCGGGGTGGGGGACGATAGGGGTGTGATACATGCAAATAATCGAAAATAGTGTCGAATCCATAGTTTTCGGGGTCGCTGAGATGAATAGTGACACTCCGGAATTTTTAAAGTCCAAATTCTGCGCTCTTTGTGGTGGGAGGCGTAGGGGAGTGAGATATCAAAATAATCGAAAATAGTGTCGAATCCATCGTTTTTGGGGTCTCTGAGATGAACAGTGACACTCCGGATTTGTTTTGACAAACCGCGTGGGGTAGGACACCCCATGTACTCATTGGGGCGTGTGGGGCAAGGGGGTGACATAAAATACTCGACAATAGTGTCGAATCCATACTTTTCGTGGTCGCTGAGATGAATACTGACACTCCGGAATATTTTAAAGTCCAAACCGCGTGGGGTAAGACACCCCATGTATCCTAAGGTGCGTGGGGCCCAAGGGGGTCACATATAAAAATATACGAAAATAGAGTCGAATCCATTATTTTCGGATTCTCTGGGATGAATAGTGATACTCCGGAATTTTTCCAAGTCCAAATTCAGCCCCCTTCTGGGTGGGGGAGAGGGGGAGTGATATATCAAAGTAGCCTAATAAGAAATAGTGTCGATTCCATCCTTTTCAGGGTCGCTGAGATGAATAGTGACATTCCGGATTTCTTTTGATAAACCGCGTAGGGTAAGACACCTCATGTACCCATAGGGGCGGGGGGGGGGGGGCGCGCAAGGAGGTTGACACATAAAATATTCGAAAATATTGTCGAATTCATACTTTGTATGCTCGCTGAGATGAATGGTGACATTTCGGATTTTTTTAAGTCCACGTTCTGTCCCCTTTGGGGTGGGGGCGTGGGGGAATGATATATCAAAATAACCGAAAATGGTGTCGAATCCATCCTTTTCGGGGTCGCTGAGATGAATATTGACACTCCGGATTTCTTTTGACAAACCGCGTGGAGGCGTGGGGGTGGGGCGACGAGTGTAACATATAAAATATTCGAAAAAAGTGTCGAATCCATGCTTTTCGTGGTCGCTGAGATGAATAGTGACACTTTGGAAGCTTTTAAGTTCAAGTTCAGCGCCCTTTGGGGTTATACAAGAAAATTATCGTAAACAGTGTCGAATCCATACATTTCGGGGTGGCTAAGATTAATAGTTACACTCCGGATTTTTTAAAAGTCCAAGTTCAGCTCCGTCTGGGGTGGGGGCGAGAATGGAGTTTTATATCAAAATGACCGAAAATAGTGTCGAATCCATCCTTTTCGGGGTCGCTGAGATGAGAAGTGACACTCCCGATTTCTTCTACCAAACCGCGTAGGGGTAAGATACCCCATGTACCCATTGGGGGGGTGGGAGGTGGTGACTTAAAAATATAGTGTCAAATCCATACTTTTCGTGGTCGATGAGATGAATAGTGACAATCTGAATATTTTTAAAGTCCAAGTTCAGCTTCCTTTGGGGTGGGGATGATGGTAGTGATATATAAAATGAATCAAAAATAATGTCAAATACATAGTTTTCGGGGTCGCCAAGGTGAATATTGGCACTCAGGACTTTAGTATCAGGAGAAAAACTGCGGGTGTTTGAGGCACCACAGGAACTGTTAGGGGTAGGGGCGAGGGGTGTAATATATAAATATCATCAGAAATAGTGTCGAATCCACACTTTTAGGGGTCGCTGAGATGAACAGTAACATTCCAGAATTTTTTATTGTCCACGTTTAGCCCCTTTCAGGGTGGGAGGCGATGGGGGAGTGATATAAAAATAATCAGAAACAGTGTCGAATCCATACTTTTCGGGATCGCTAAGATTATTATTATTATTTTTGGAAAGAATCAAATACTTCCCAGTCAATTCTAGCTTCCACAATAACAAGGTTTTACTGGAAAATTAAATAATCCAAAACTTGAAATCAGATACATCTAAATAACTCTAAAATTACATAATAGGTCGTAATATCAACATCTCAAAAATAAATCAATAAGCATACACTTCACACTTAACTAGCTGGTGATACATCAAAATAACCGAAAATAGTAGTATAATTGGACAGTTCTGCGGCCTCCTCCCGCGGGAAATTTGAATTCTGGCGGGAAATTTGCATTTTGGCGGGAAATTTGAATTTTGGCGCGAGATTTGAATTTGTAAACAAAGCCACGTGCTTTTTGACAGACAACAACGCATCGCTAACCTCACTGCTGCCATCTTGACGGGCCTAAACCTCAGTAGTGCCAACTTAACCTAACTAGCGCGAGGTAAACAAAGCCACGTGTTTTTTGACAGCCACGTGCTTTTTGACAGACAACAACGCATCGCTAACCTCAGTACTGCCATCTTGACGGGCCTAAACCTCAGTAGCACCAACTTAACCTAACTAGCGCGAGGTAAACAAAGCCACGTGCTTTTTGACAGACAACAACGCATCGCTAACCTCAGTACTGCCATCTTGACGGGCCTAAACCTCAGTAGTGCCAACTTAACCTAACTAGCGTGTGGTAAACAAAGCCACGTGTTTTTTGACAGCCACGTGCATTTTTGACAGCTGTCATCCGCCATCTTTAAACTACAGAGCACTGTGCTGCCCTCTTTATCGCAGTAGCTGCAAATTCGTCACCTGTCATCCGCAGTGCTGCCATCTTGACGGGTCTAAATCTTAGTGCTACCAACTTAACCTAACTAGCGCGAGGTAAACAAAGCCACGTGTTTTTTGACAGCTGTCATCCGCCATCTTTAATCTATAGAGCACAGTGCTGCCCTCTTTGTGGTGGCGGATAATTTGAAAAATGCTTTTTGACAGCAGCCATCTTTGAGCACCGTGCTGCCCTCTTTAGCTACTTACCTTTGAAATGTGGTGGCGGTAAATTCCACGTGCTTTACAAACCTATATGCTTTTCTGACAGCTGTCATCCGCCATCTTTAATCCAGAGAGAACAGTGCTGCAATCTTTAGTTGAAATGTGGTGGCGGCAAATTCTACGTGCTCTTGTTTGGAAACAAAGCCATGTGCTTTTTTTGACAGCTGTCACCCACCATCTTTAATCCAGATAGAACAGTGCTGCAATCTTTAATTGAAATGCGGTGGCGGCAAATTCCACGTGCTCTTGTTTGGAAACAAATCAACATGCTTTTTGACAGCTGTCAACAGTCATCTTTAATCACCGTGCTGCCCTCTTTAGTTACTTACCTTTGAAATGTGGTGGCGGTAAATTCCACGTGCTTTACAAACCTATATGCTTTTCTGACAGCTGTCATCCGCCATCTTTAATCCAGAGAGAACAGTGCTGCAATCTTTAGTTGAAATGTGGTGGCGGCAAATTCTACGTGCTCTTGTTTGGAAACAAAGCCATGTGCTTTTTTTGACAGCTGTCATCCACCATCTTTAATCCAGATAGAACAGTGCTGCAATCTTTAGTTGAAATGCGGTGGCGGCAAATTCCACGTGCTCTTGTTTGGAAACAAATCAACATGCTTTTTAACAGCTGTTAACCGTCATCTTTAATCAACGTGCTGCCCTCTTTAGCTACTTACCTTTGAAATGTGGTGGCGGTAAATTCCACGTGCTTTACATACCTATATGCTTTTCTGACAGCTGTCATCCGCCATCTTTAATCCAGAGAGAACAGTGCTGCAATCTTTAGTTTGAAATGTGGTGGCGGCAAATTCCACGTGCTCTTGTTTGGAAACAAATCTACATGCTTTTTTGACAGCTGTCATCCACCATCTTTAATCACCGTGCTGCCCTCTTTAGCTACTTACCTTTGAAATGTGGTGGTAGTAAATTGTACGCGCTCTTGTCTGGAAACAAACCGGCAATTTCGTTAGCTGTCATCCACCATCTTTAATGAACAGAGCACCGTGCTGCCCTCATGCGGGGCAATTTCGTTAGCTGTCATCCGCTCGCATACCCGCAGTGACGCATGTTTAGACTTGAACACACACATACTACTGTTCAAAACTTATTACAACTTGAACTGCATACTAGTGTTCGATGTTGTTGAACACTGCATTGTATAACTAGAATTGAGCACTGTTTAGAAAGAAAAACAAAATATCTTCTCAACATACTTACTAACTGCTCTTCTTCCTCTATCAAGCTACATCTCTATCGAACGTGCATTGCAAAAGCAAGAGTATTGCAAGTTTAGACTTGAACACATACTACCGTTTATAGTTCGATGTTGTTGAACACTGCATTGCAATCAAACACTGTTTAGAAAAAGAAAAAGAATACTCTTCTCAACATGAGCTAGACAATAACATACTTACGAATCTGCTCAACACCTTCTTTCTTGCTTTTCTTCTTTGAGTAATAAACAAAAACTCTATCTTGCAAATAAGGAGCGGGAGGAAGGTAATACCTAACCTAAAATAAAAGAATATGCCAATTCTACAATATTTATTTACATCTTGTATGTACAAGTTTTATCTCGAATCATTTTACCCTAGTGATGTTTGCGTACTTCTCGATGCAATTCTTGTATGTACAAGTTTAAACTTGCCGTACTACGCTCTCAGCGTACCTCTCCCTACAATATGTACAGTGAATTGTGATGTAAGACAGCGTAACGTAAGTACACACCTCTAGCATAATGTTTACACACACATCTGCTTTATGTAAAGTAGTACCAATCAATACTACTATGCCCCCAAGCTAGAGTGTTGGTAGAATTTGGAATGACAAACCGTTTGCAATCATCGCTATTAAGGGCTACCTTACTAATTAAATGAGTGTACAACTGGTGCTTCTTGCTTCTAATGACAGACATTTGCTTATGCAAAACAGGTGGATTACTTTTAATGCAATTGTTATAGTTTTCAAAACTTAGCTGATTCTGAACGACATTCTTTTTAACCCCCTTCAATCTCTTTATTTGTAATTCATTTAAGAGTTTTATGCAATATGACTTGGATTTAGTACCTACAAATGAATCGATAATATTCCCAGCACATTCATCTTTCATTTTACCTAGAACCTTTTTGTTCACTAGCGGTAGATGATATTGATTATTTGCAGGATAGTTACTTGTATCAAACCTACCCAAGTCTGGCTTTATATCATTGTAATAGTCATCAGTTTTGATTTGATAAATAAACGAATCGGTATCTGTGTAGAGCAATTGCGCATTATGCGCGTACTTCTTCATCATATAATCGTAATGGAATTCATACACGAGTGTTTTAGCCAATTCAAGTACTGCGAAGCCGACGTAGGTAGGTTTGTCATACTTAACCTTAACACTATTCATCTGTATAATAACTAAATTCTCATGTATGATGGTGCAGCTGTGGAAATTTGGTTTACTTATTAAATAGTTAGCACCATACCTTTTCTTAATATTTTCCCAGTTTGTAATCAATTTTACATCAACGCGTTTGTCAACATCTTCCATAGTCTTACCAAACACATTGTTATTCATGAACTTGTAGAAATCTTTTTTAAAATCTCGTTAACCACATTCGTTCTTAAATTATTGTTCAGATCGATATATGGCTTTAGCCGCGGTGACTGATTAAATTCTAGTACGCGATGAATTTTGGATAACTTCAAACCATGCTGCAAAACACTGTTTTAAATTTCGGTAATGAATGATATACTTAGATTTATCGCATAAATTAGCAATTAGCATTTTCGTCGTTGATGCGATGTACGGGGGCTTCATATTTTCAGGGCAGAACGGTAGGTCATTATGAGAAGTGTGTAACTCTTTAGGATACTGTAAGTCAACTTCGAGGAAATAGCCTTTATCAGCTTCATCGCCTAGGGCGTGCAGCTGTAAAGCATCAATTTCGCACTGCGTTAGCCAGCGGAAACCACTCACCGGTAGATGCTGACTCATCGCCCACCCATACTGATTATTAGCATCGAGATAAATGATATACTGAGATTCCTGACTAGAATCGAAACTCGGCAAGTACTTATTATTTGCCTTGGAATACCGCCCGCTGCACTGACTTAGACCGCCTCGAATAGATGATTTTATAAAGTGCACCATATCAATATCAGTTAGCAGTTCCAAATTCACCTGCGTGTATTTTAACATCGCGCCCCAACTTAACCCAGGCGCAGTAAAATACTGACATGGTCAAGGCTGTAGGTTTTCTTGCAAACACAGCGAAAATTTTCAAAAACATCAGCTAACAAAAGTACATCTGTCTTTAAATATAAATCAGAGTATTCACCCAGCGTTTGAATGTGGAACTGCTCCCAGATATGTTGTGCATGTAAATAGTCATCATCACTAATATCTGCTGAATTCAGCGAGCTGTAAAAGGATTGTTTCGATGATAAGGCACGTTCTTCGAGGCGTTCTAAGCAGTCGAGATATTCATAACAAAAAACACCCTTACGCCGAAGTAAATTAAACTGCGCTTCTTCGGGAAAAACGCGTCGAATTTCCGTAAATTGTTCAGGCTGTAAATGACTAGAAAGTTTATCGAGGCTACTCGCCATAAAGCGAAACGAGTCAAGGAATCTCAGTTTTATAGAATGCTCAGCACCTACTTTTACAGACTTTGCAAACGCAATGTACCGCTCTTTATTCTGAGGGATTATATCTACTTTTTCATCTGAAGCTCCAAATTGTGAAATGATGAAATGAGAGTCGTAACCAGATAAGTTATGAAAAATTACAGGGATAAATTTAGGAACTCTATACTTAAGATTACAGCTATAATGAGCGGCACATCTGTAGAAACCAGTTAAATGATCATGATCAAAAACTTTAGGGTCATTTTCGGAAAATTCCCCATCACAAATGCTACACTCTGTAGCACGTTCATGATCATTTAACTGAATTTCGGTGAGTGGCTTCATAGGAATATTACTATTTAGAATACGACCAATACGAACTGCATCACTTTCAAGTCTTTCTAAAAATACTTTAGCAGCATCATGTCCTCGATACAGCTCTAACTTGTTAAGCGTACTATCGTAACTACACTTGATGTAATACGCGAAGCTATACGGGACATGCATGTGCGTAGTATTAGTGAAAGAGTTGTCAGGATTAGGTAAGCATGTGTTGCATGGCGTGAGGATAGCTTCAAAGTCTGCATAAATCACGAACGGTACCCACATCTGCTTGTGAAAATTTGTAAATTTTAAAACATTATTGCCTGTAGTAGGTATCTCTGTACGTACATGATTGCAGTCATTCTTGGAATGCTTCGTTAACTGATCTTCAGTTCTAAAATCCTGCAAGCATCCATCACATAGCCACTTTTTGTTACACCTGTTTGACAACTGACTACCAACAAGTCTACTCAGATTTTTAATCCAGCAAAAGTGGCTATTCTCACTGTTTTCATTATATAGAGTAAGTTAACATGAGTACTCTTCTTATGACATGTATAATACAGAGGACCTACTACAGACTTTTTCTCTACACCATACACATTAATGCTAATGTTATTTAGTTCCTCAAAGCGCTTAATATCCTTTATCTGCACAGGAAATTCTATACTATCAAAATTTAGCTGCGTTGAATAGTGTGGATACGATGATGTTCTCTTAGCTACGTCTGATTTCGCAGGATTTAAAGCCGACATCACCGCCCATGCAAAACATGCTTCATCATTGTTTTGGATGTTTACAACAGCTTTTCTTTGCTGAATCCATGTCGGCAGCTCGATGTACGATGAACCTCACATGGGATTGTACTTATTCATGTTAACTTCTAGATACATTATTTCAACTAAAGCCCACCCTGATTCCTTTTCCTGAAATTCCTCGCTCTTAGTTGAAATAATGTTAGAGACATCCCTAAGTACATCACCAAAATTAGTCGACTCACTTATGACAAAATTCTTCGTATTAAATGATTTAATGTCCGTTATTTCGGATTCATCCGTGCTTTTAATGTACAAGGCGAAAAGTTCAAAATTAACTTTAAATAAATTATGATTGGACAAAGATTTAGCAAGAAGCTGCTGTACATTCGGTTGAATGCAATTTAAAAAGTTTGAAGTGCTCTGAAACTTTTGACTGGTGCGAATTCGGTAACTAGCAATCCTACTTTTAAATGCTGTATTAATTTCCTCGATGTTTGCGTTACTACCACTTCTACACGCATTATTTTTATGTGCATTACTCCGTAAGTGTCCCTGAAAATGCGAAGATGGTACATCAGTGTTACAGTGCTCGCAGTGAATAGTTTGAATTTCATGATTTTTCTGGTTTTTTTACTACTAGTACTTTCTACAGCTACATCAGTAGCTGCACGCTTTTTCCCTATTACTACCTGAGGGCAAGTAGATATTTGATGTACCTCTACTAAGTGAGCCTCGTATCGCTCTACGTTAGCGAAATACACACTACAAACTTTACATAAAGCAGATGTTATGCTAGGGTGTTTTGATTTCATATGGCGCATGAAGTTATCTCACCTTGTAAACGTTACATTACATTCCTCGCAGCAGGGGAACATCTGAAAAGAGAACGACCAACAGAGATTAGGCGAAAGTTACGATGTTCAGAAGAAACCAAGTTTCAACGTATAGAGGTTGGACATGGCTGTGAGTTTGAAATTATAAGATTAACCTCTTCTATAGCATGAGGATTGAAGAGAACGACTATTTATGAATAGACTAAAGTTACGATGTTTTAGAAGAAACCAAGTTTCAGCCTGTTGAGGTCAGACATAGCTATGTGTGTTTGAAATTATAAAATTAACCTGGTCTATAGCATGAGGATTGAAGAGAACAACTATTTATCAATAGACTAAAGTTACGATGTTCGGAAGAAACCAAGTTTCAATCTATAGAGGTCGGACATTGCTGTGAGTTTGAAATTATAAGATTAACCTCGTCTATAGCATGAGGATTGAAGAGAACAACTATTTATGATTAGCTTAAAGTTACGATGTTCGGAAGAAACCAAGTTTCAACGTATAGTGGTCGGACATTGCTGTGAGTTTGAAATTATAAGATTAACCTCTTCTATGACATGCAGATTAAAGAAAATAACTATTTATCAATAGACTAATGTTACGATGTTCTGAAGAAACCAAGTTTCAGCCTGTTGAGGTCAGACATAGCTATGTGTGTGTTTGAAATTATAAAATTAACCTCGTCTATAGCATGAGGATTGAAGAGAACGACTATTTATCAATAGTCTAAAGTTATGATATTTTAGAAGAAACCAAGTTTCAGCCTGTTGAGGACTGACATAGCTATGTGTGTGTTTGAAATTATAAAATTAACCTCGTCTATAGTATGAGGATTGAAGAGAACGACTATTTATCAATAGATCAAAGTTACGATGTTTTAGAAGAAACCAAGTTTCAGCCTGTTGAGGTCAGACATAGCTATGTGTGTGTGTTTGAAATTGTAAGATTAACCTCTTCTACGACATGCAGATTAAAGAAAATAACTATTTATCAATAGACTAAAGTTACAATGTTTTAGAAGAAACCAAGTTTCAGCCTGTTGAGGTCAGACATAGCTATGTGTGTGTTTGAAATTATAAAATTAACCTCGTCTATAGCATGAGGATTGAAGAGAACGACTATTTATCAATAGAATAAAGTTACGATGTTTTAGAAGAAACCAAGTTTCAGCCTGTTGAGGTCAGACATAGCTATGTGTGTGTTTGAAATTATAAAATTAACCTCGTCTATAGCATGAGGATTGAAGAGAACGACTATTTATGATTAGCTTAAAGTTACGATGTTCGGAAGAAACCAAGTTTCAACGAATAGAGGTCAGATATACCTTAAAATCTTCGCACTGCAGACTGTTACTCGGATAAATAAAATGCGTACTTTCAAGCCTGTAACTCGAATGATAATATTCTGGTCGTACCTAAAAGAAAAGAACAAACATATATGAATGTAGTGTAGGGTACATCAGTTAGCCTAGCTATCTTTACAACTCAAAGTTCGAAAACATACCTTAAAAATGCACGTGCTGCAGACTGTTACTCGGATAAATAAAATGCGTACGTTCAAGCCTGAAACTCGAATGATAATATTCTGGTCGGAATCTAAAAAGAAAAGAACAAACATATATGAATGTAGAAGACATTGAATACCACTGAGGATTGGACAACACCGGAAGGCACCGTGCAAAAGGTGGACAAATTCAAGTACCTAGGAGAATTTATAACAGGAAGGAATAGGAGCAATGAGGGAATAACAGAGAGGATAAAGAAGATGCGATCAGCCTTCTGTATGACCAGAGATATATACAATAAAAAGAATATATCTACAGACGCAAAGATCAGACATTACAAGGCAACGGTGAGAAATGCTGTATTATATGCTGCTGAGACAATAGCACTAGGAAGAAATGGTGCGGAACAACTAGAGAAAGAAGAGAGAAAAATATTGAGGAAAATACTAGGCCCTAAGAGAGGAGGTGAGAGATGGATGAGGAGACCCAGGGAAGTACTATACCGGAACATGAGGACAATCTCAGAAGAAAGCAGACTGAAAAGAGCACGGTTTGCGGGACATGAAGTCCGGATGAATATGGATAGAATGACGAAAAGAGTATGGGAAACAACAGCGAGGACACGAGGAAAGACAAGAACCAAGTGGGTAGTTGAACTCCGGAAAGATTGGTCAGAATTGGGGATCAAGGTGGAAGAAAAGGAAAATTGGAAAAAGCAAGTACATACCGACTGAAAAGAAATGTAACCCTTATTTTAAAGTTTTAAATTAATCTTCGATATCGTACATAGACCTATTCAAGCCCACACCTTCTTTCACCTCTCTGCATTCCATGGATAACCCTGGAACAGTATGCATTGAAATAAAGAGTCAACCACTGTTATCTGTTGAGCTACTTTCTGACTACTTTCATTACCTGGTGATGGCTTATCAAATTATGCACATTACCTCAAGAGAGTTTTCCTGTGTTGGCCCTGGCTCTGTAAACTCTGATTTGGCTTCTTTTTTCAGAGCTATCACTTCTGATACATGTTCAACACTTTCCTGTGGAAAATAAGATATATTAGGTATGCACATAACAATCATCTACAAATATAGTCAACAACAAATGAGCATGAAAATTCGTTAACTGCCAGTATTACAGTTACTTTCAAAATGTCACTACTGTTTAAGGAAGAATTCTAACAGCAGAGGACTTTTAAAACCAAAGGCTGTACTGAGGAAGGTATTATTATCCTCCCACACTCTGTATGTCAGAGAAAGGATGAGACTGCGAACCAAATATAAAATGAGAAAAATTTTCTAGCCATATCAGAAGATATCCTACCAGGCATGGAATTGGGGCCATCTCGCATAAAATTTGAAAAGAAGCTGCCACAGACATAAACACTAAATTGTATGAACTGTTTTCATATGTCTAATCATATCAATCAAATCTTAGAGGTTGTTTAAACCACTTTCAGGTGTTAAAACTTTTCTAAATCTTTTTTTTTTTTTTTCCTTCTCAGCACAGAGTCTGTTTCCAGACAGATTAAAATACCTTGAAATAATAATATTGCGAACGATGAAACAACATATCAGATGCACATAAGAAGGTTCATTTCCATAGGCACATAAATACAATTTTGAAACAAGTCAGATGGTGGACCGAACTGACCCAAACGAGCAGACACAGCACATCACTCAGAAGGTGATTCAAATACTTATTATCCATGAATAAATCCTAAACATTTACACATATATACAACAAAATGTAGAGGTACACCAAAATCCGTGTTCTGCTGCCTGATTATATTAATGGACGCAGCAGCACATTGCCAACCATTAAAAATGACGAATGAAATGCGGCAGGCGAATTACCAACACAAAAGCCGCAAATATTAGAATCACATTCTTTACTCTGGGTAGCAGAGCTCACAGGGTCTACATAAAGTTTTGAGACAGATCTGTTTCAAACAGCATATTTCAATGCTTCCAAGTATAAAAATAAAAAAAATTAAAACAAGAAAGAAGCAGGCTTCTCACAGTAATATACCAGGGAAAGATGTGATGTAGCCCAAACTCAAAGCAATTCCAAATGAAATGTTGTACTACTACAAGGATATTATGCAGTGTTCTGTGAAGAACTGTGGGGATGAGAACACCATCAGTGGAGGGTCAGCAGTGTTGGAGTGTACATCTGCAGTTTCAGAAGCTCTTTCATGATCTACTATGAGACCTTTAAATTTCTCACTAGGATTCATAAAACCTCGTCGGCACTAAATGTGTGGGCGAGGGACTGTGATCAAAAGCTTATGTTCTAATATAAGTTAATTTCCTAATAAAAGTAAATTAAAGTATACAATTCTAGAATATACCAAATTAACCCATTCAATATAAGGATGAAAAATGATGCACAAAATGACAAAATGAAATAATGATTAAGAGGAAAGGAAAGTTAATTTTTAATGTGCCTTATATCCTCAAAGTGTCAGAGCCCACTAAGAAGAGGCATATTAAAGTAAATTTTCTCAGAAATCATGTATTCTAGAGCCCTTATACTGTACATGGTTCTATATGTAACATAGGCACAGACCTGTATTTGAGGAATAAAATGAGCTAATCACTATTCTGCCTTTCTAAATGAATTCAACATCTGAGAAAAATACTTATTTTGAGAGAAATAACATTCAGATTTTGAGCTATTTTATCTCTTGTACGCCATAGGCAAATCTGCTCTTTCCTTAACACACATATCTTCTAGCAGATTGTGGATGTGAAGGTAACCCAGAGTAATCACACATGTTTTGACATTCTGTTTAGTAGACTGGTTTGATGACGATGATGCTTGTTGTTTAATGGAGCCTAACATCTAGGTCATCGGCCCCTAATGGTACAAAGTGAGACGGCATGCAATGACAATTTAAAAGTACAAAATTCATCCACTGACAAGAATTCAAAACATGATGGAGAATGAATGGATGAATGTCAATTTAAAATAATCAGTGGAACTGACCCGTAATGCATCACCTTCCCAGAAACTATATTGCCGACCATGAGACTGCTTCCAAAGCACAATCCTGAGTCAATGATGCTTGATGTCTAAAAGGGTTCTGTATCCAGGTCAACAGTCCCTCATAACAGCATTTAACGCCAGTAAAGTAGATCGTGGTATTTCTCAAGTTGCAGTACTAATCAAAGGTAGCATAAACTCAAGGTGTTTCAAACATTATGGTACTAATAAGAAGTCTAGTACGTCGTACAGATAAATAGTCCTACGGTGTTTCTCACATAATGGTGCCACTTACAGGCAAAGCAAACCCATTGTGCACCTCATTCAGGAGTACTAATCACAGGGACTCGTACTATCCCGTGGTGTTCCTGAAATAACAGGTACAAATCACAGGCAATACAGACCAACAGTGACGCTCATATAGGGGTACAAATCACAGGCAATGCACAGACTCATGGTGTTTCTCCCATGATGGTACAAATCATTGGCAAAATAATCCCGTGATAATCCCCATATAGTGGTACTAATCACAGGTACTGGAAACCCACAGATAATTGTTCTCTTCTGCTACTAATCACAAATCTATTGTGTACCTAACATAGTGATAGTACTCGCAAATAAAGGCAACCCATGGCTTTCACTGCGTGATGGTATTAATCACAAGCAGTTTCATGGTTCTAATTCAATCATCCCTTGGTTGCCCCTTTTAGTTGCCTCTTAAGACAGGCAGGAGATACTGTGGGTGTACTCTTTGTCTGCACCCTCAACCCACAGGTGGTTAGGGAGAGAAAAAAGAAAAAAAAGCAGGGATCTGTCACTTCAAAAATAAGAGTAACGAAAGAAGAAAAGTGAGGCCCACGTAGGGCATGAAAGGGAAGACACCCTAGCCTTGAGTGCTCTAATACCGTGAGGATTGGGAAAGAATAAGAGGTGACCAAGGGAGATTGGACAAGACAGATGAAAGTGAGAAGCCTGGCACAGGTAATTGGAAGCAATGTCAGGACACATCTAAGGGCTCTGTGGTCGCCTACCCATGCTCACAAGATGAGAGACCCAGGGGCACCTTTTAGTTGCCTCTCATGACAGGCAGGGGATACTGTGGGTATATTCTTCATCTGCGTCCCCCACCCACAGGGGTTACTAGACTGGTTTATTCAGTCTCAAAACACTCATGAATGATTTGTGATTTACCTTCTTCAGGAATAATAATTTTGAACCTGTGGTGCTAATGGTGGTGCAGTAGTGTTAGAGGATATCACTGTTTTTTAAAAAAGTACAATAGGCCAACCATCATCTATTACAATCAGAGGGTAAAAATAGAAGAGGTGCAATCCCGAAACCAAAGTAATTTTGATACCGACAGTACAAAGTACAGATTAATCCAACCCCAGCCTTAACTCACTCGCTAACAGTTTCCAATATTGGCACAAGTTTGACGCAGTAGCATTATAAGAAATATCAAACCTAGAGTTCTTCATCAGGAATGCGCTCATACGTCATGTTCAGGTTTGAAACAGAACATGACAAGAAATATCAAGTGCGGAGATCTTGAATAGCAGTCCACTTGAATCTTGGATATGTTCGGACACCATTCTCTTCTGTAGTGCCTTTAACTTAGAACATGCGCACATATGTTCTGAGAACAGCGTGCATTAATTGCAGAGTTTTACCTTTAAGCAACTTTTGGGCAATATCTCATCTATATATAAGCAGTTCACAGTGCTCGTAATAGATCATTACTGTCAAGTCACAGTTATTCACTGAACATCTCTCTTCCAACTTTCAAGGTTTTCAAAGACTCTGAGGTGCCAGAATGATGTGCAGGAATTCACTTTAATGCCAGTATAACTACAGGCATGGATGGAAGAAGGGCGTAACTCAAAAAACGTACTTTCGAGATAAATGAGTTTAAAGAATTATAACATCAAATACTATTCTCAGAAATACAGACTTTTGGAATATTATACATAACTACAATCTTGATTATTTCATAATATGTTGTACATAAAAAATATTTTTAAATTTTGGGCATTGTCGTCAGTTTTTTATTTAGGAGTTCGCCCTTATTCCAATTTTCGAGAATTTTATTTATTTTATTTACAATGTTGGAAGCATGTATAAAAAATTTTCATGTTAGAACATTTGGCAGGTCACAACATTTCATTAGGGGAGTCACTATCTCCAGAATTTCCTACTCCCACAGATTCAACTTCCTGGAAAATATTTTCACACCATGCACTTGCATCTGTGCTTACAAATCTCAGTAAATCCTTAACATCTTTTAATTTCCCAGGTTTAATACCTACATGACGGACCGGGACATTACCCAAAGTATCTACGGACCTTATATCCTTCAGTAACTGAAACTTGTCATAAAACATAATATTATACGTGTGGCTTCCTGATACAGTTCCTTCAGGAGAGTAACATAATATGACATACTTTGAATTGAAAACTTGTCCTTTTGCTTTTGGTGTTGCAAATGACACTGGGCTGAGAATGGCAGACCAGTCCGATAGTAAGGATTTTCCATCAACAACTACAGCTCTTGAAATTACTAACATACTCATCAGCAGTATGGATTTCTTCTACATGTTTCAGCATCGACCCATACAAACCACAGTTTCTGTCACAAACTTTAAAAGAATGCCACGCACTGGGAAAACATGCTCAACCTGAATGTTATATTTGGAAGCAAGCCATGAACAATACTTAACAACTGTAATGTTCTTCTTCTGTCTTCCACATGAGTATGAAAACAATACAACCTTTGTAACATTTTCACTAGATAAGTTTCAATAAAAAGTTATTCGGAAATGAGATTAAGGTGTTTGGATTTTTTTTGGACACGTGTTCTAGGAACCAATAAAAGGTGCTATTACTGTCATTATGAAAGTGCACATAAAAAAAAATCAAAAGTAATCTCTTGTAAAACTGAGAAGTAACAGTTAGTTGGGTAGGGGTACATTTTGGGCACAGTCAACCTCAAAAACCAACACTGACTTATCAGTCTTGCAGTTGGACAGTAACTCTTCCTTCAGTATTTTGTATTTTGCATACTTCTTCAAATGTAGGTTATAGCTCTCCTTACACTGGTCACTGGGATTCTCTTTGAGTTTAAGAGTACACTCAGCACAAAAGTCACACACATCACTGCGTGGGTGTTTACTGGAAAATGGACAACGTTCCCTAAAAAACTTATGGTAAGTAAAATATTTCATGCTCAGAACACTCCTTGTCTTTTCAAAATAGTGTTGCTGAAATGAATGGTACAGTTTCTTCACAGTTATATCTGGATTATCAAAATATGTTCTACTACTGGAATAGTGTGATGTTCTGTGTGGTATCGACAACAAATGCATCAAGGCAGTTTCAAAAATATTTGCACGTATTTTGTGCGGCCTATTACCATGCTTTCCTCTCATACCTTTCATGACAATATTTTTGTCTTTCAGTTTATTTTGTACAGTCCTGAGCCATTTTTCAGATATTTGAAATAATTTTAAAATGTAAGATTTGCATACCTGATGAGATGTTTTATCCAAAGTTATAGAACAAGACCAGGAACAATCACGATTCTTTGTTTTTGTTACCATCTGTTTCTGCTTGATGTACTTCTTTTGAAGATAACTCAGAAGTAATGTGTCTTGAGTTTCCTTTTTTCCAATATTCCAGAACGCACAGTGGAGCTTCCTTTGATCTTCAAGTGGTACATCATTACAACACTTTCTGGAGCAACACTTCTCAATATCCTTAAAGACTTTCTTCTTTATATGGAAACAGAAAATTTATGTTATAGGTGGCAATTTGTTTCAACATTCAGAGCAAATTTTATGATGTAAAGTGGACCGTGTACAAATTAATTACATAACAACGTATGATTTCCTTAATTCTATGGGATCTTGTTAATAACTTCTGAATATAAGTCACAATGTCTGTACTCATCTTGCGTTAAGGTAGATTTTTAAAAAACTAAGGAGTGATAAACATGCTGACATTAACATACAATTACAGTAATGAAAGTATCAAAGGCGACTTTCAAATAAATTTAAATATAATACCGGTACCTACATGATTGCAACTTGAGTGATATGGCATTAATACAGCATAGAAACACAGTATAAGAAACAATCTTACCTTGTTACCAGCTGTGTTGACATATGACTTGCAAGAATTATGATGTATTTTCTTTGACTGTTGTTTTCTTAATTCTGGGAACAGCCTCTTTTTCACACCTTTATTTTCATCTGTTCTCTTAACTTGTAAACATGTATCCGAATCATCTGCGCTTTCGCTAGGTATATATTCACTTTCGTCTGTCGAAATATCGGACGTTTCTCCTCCCGAGACTACTGCATCAGCCATTTTGTTTCTACTGAGTGCTTGCCCACCGTTAAGTCAGGCAGGAGCAATATTCCAAAGAATGGCACAACTCAATATAGCACATCGCATGCCATCTATTGACGCTACTGCGAAGCCATTTAGGTAGTATGTAGAACAGCCACCAGGGAATGTGTATATGCAATTTACCGAATAACGACGCAACCTGACTTACACCCTTCTTCCATCCTGGTCTTCATAATTCAGCTTCTTCAAATACCTCGAAACTGAACCTGAATCACACTCGCCAACATGAAATTATTATGTCATCAGTTTACCCTCACAGCTATCAGACGAAGAGCCACGGATTTGAAAGTCACACACTCAGAAGATTGCAATGGACTAAGATTACGGAAGCAACAGACAGAGCAAGGAAAGATGATGAAAAATTCATGCTGTTTCTCAAAAATAGTCCACTGCATATCCACCTTCATCATGGTGTTTGCTTTAGATGAGCTATACTCACAGTAAATTGCCAAAGCAGAATTTTAACATGTGCTCACCCAACATTAGTGACAATGTACAGAAGTTTAAATGATGCAAATCTTACCTACAATTTCTTTTGGAGGAAAAAATATGTTCACCATGAGAGCTATGAACCTACCAGCCATAACCTAATTCAATCTAGCACCCTCCATTTTCCATCACCTCAGCAGCTACTGGCACTGCAATTGGCTGACAAATGATAGGAAATGGTGTCAATCCCACAAAGATTCCATTACCAAACCAAGCAGAATAAAGACATCAGCACATACCGTCCAGAAATCCATTTCAACAACGAACAGAGGTAATCATTTAAAAACAGACAGTCAGTCAGTCAGTGGGTACTTAACACTTGAAATGCCCTGAAGCCTCGATATTGAGACACTGCCTATCACAACTTCATCACTAGATGGACCTAACCAAGGTTCCTTCACTATCAAGCCCACAACATTAATTCAGCTTTCTGCCACTATCAAACACAGAATCCATTGCCATCTTCCTAGTAAATACTAGAGGCTATTTGTCCCCTCAGAGGCCCTTATCAGGGGGTTTATGCCACCAGAACCCCTTTCCTTGTCCCATGAACAATGTTTTGTCACTAGCTGGACCCAAAGATATATATCAATATTGTTGTTTCAAGTTCCTAAGTGTTAACAGCTTTGTGTGGTGCATACCCAGACAAAGAAACAAAAAAGAGACATACCATGCTTAGAGGCACATGCAGCAAATAGTGACTGCTGGTGTTAATATTGGGGAACCCCATAGTAAATCATGGCCCTGCCAAACTTATTCAACTGGTAAGGGTTAAATTCTGATTTCTATAAAGTTATCTGGAATGAGTCTTACAAGTGATGCATTTGTTGTTCCTTCAAGCCAGGCTGGTTCCCCTTTGATCTCTATTCCCAGATCCATTTCACACTGCAACTGAAGTAGTTAGAAGGTACTGGGGTTGTTGATTAATTCCAATCACGTTAAACTGAAACACAGGCCATAAAAATATATTACCTTATTGCTATTTAGGTTACTTGTCAACAGAATAAGCAACAAGCATGTAATATTACATGACTCTCAATATTATGGTCATACTGAAAAGCCGAAAACTTAACATGCCTGCTGATTTCGTGAACAAACCTATAGGATCTCAACATATCCATGACTTTCTCCCCAGAAATTTTTATCAACTGGGTGGCAGGAATACGTAGCCGGGTGGGGGAACACTACTTCAAAAATTGACAATAATATCAGAGATGTAAACATAAACTGAAAAATTGAACTATTTCACTGTTATCACGAACAAGATGAAATAAGATATTTCCTTTTCTACCATTACAAAATTGTACCAGGTTTGGTTTGAATCACTCCAGTAGTCCCGTTTCTCCACATTGTAAGTCATATCTGTATCAATTTTGGTTGATAGCTACGCTGGAACATTCATAGGCTATGTGCATTACTTCGGTCATTTTTGACAATTTCTGTTTTACCCCTTCTCCCTCTATGCATAAGGTGCCTGAAATGGGATGTATAAGATATCTGGAGGGTCATTATTAATCTTAGCGACCCCGATAATTATGGATTCGACACTATTTTTCATTATTTTTATATATATCACTCCCCCCTCAACCCCACCCCAAAGGGGCCTGAACTTGGACTTTAAAAATATCAGAGTGGCACTATTCATCTCAGCGACCCCACCTCAAAGGGGCAGGTGAATCCACGCTGATCCAAGAGCTGATCACGGACAACGCTACATGATAGTCAAGCAAAACACTTAAACTACAATGCAATTATGCTGACAACAATGAATATTTATTATTTACATAAACAGTTTCACAGTATTTATAATTTAATTCGAAACAACCAATGACTCAAATATGTGTTCATATTATGTAACCAGCACATATCTAGGTTGTGTTAGCCGGGCGGTCTGCAGAAACAGCTGGGCGGTGCGCCCATTAAAAAGGGAGAACACTGCAGTGATACTATGATCATAGCTAAGGACCTCCAGTTTTACATGATTTCTAATACAGTGACCACTTCCATAGGATATCTAATTTTACATACCTATCGATATCGCGATTATAGTCAATGGATTCCTAGTTTTACATGACACCTTATATAGTATTCATAGCTATATAACATACATTTTTATATGGAACTGTAACCACAGCAAGATGACACTTCTTGTTAAAAATCCAATGTATAGTGATTGTGATCAAAATGCATAAAACTTGAAAATTCAGTGACTATTTCATTTGCATATTACTGTGATCACCCGGGCCCATATCTTGGAATCTCCCTACCATTGTTATCATTTGCACATTGCTTCGAAACTAACTGAACAAGTTCACAGTGCCTTGAGATTTGTTCTATCAAAATTTTCCTTCTTAGGATCAAATTCTATCAAACTGTTCTCCTCTCATCAAGTTGATTCACTATCTATTTATTTGAGACATGTTCTATCTATGTGATCTTCAAATACTTCTGATAACACAGAATTTCAAAAGCTTCAAATCTGGTTTTCTCGGCACCAGTTATTATCCATGTTACACTCCAGGCAGTGCTGTACACCACACGCAGAGTAACCTAATTTTTAAGTTTTTCAATGCACTGAATCTAGATGACATAGTAATATGGGCAGAAGATGAAATGGAAGTACAAGACCGAGATACTGTATGGAATTAGGGGATAAGGAGTTTGGACAGCCAAAGTAGGGGACTGCCTGTAGGGGTGAAGTACAGTAGGGACTTTGAGGGCCCTGGGGCCGCTACGGTAGCTGTGAAGGCCCTTCAGGAACTCTGAAAAGTGGTGGCAAAAGGGGCTCTGGTTAAGACGCAGCAGGTCGTTATGCTACTTAGGATCCAGAATGGGTAAAAAAATAATAATAATAATAATAGTAAGTAAATAAATGCAATGTAAAGTTTAATCTTATACCAGTTGTATAGTATCATTTGAAGTAATTCCACATACTGTATATCAGTTGACTATATTTGTAAGTAGTACAGGAGATATTATAAGCAGAATTTTGTAAACAATATAAATTTATTAAGGATGAGCTGTGTGTTTAATAGAAAACATTGTTAGCGTAAATTGTATAATATTGTATTATAGGAAAATTTTCTTCTCTTGTTAATTTAATATTTAGTGCTTGACAATAATGTATTTTAGTGTACCATTTGCCACCGAGGTAGACACCTCGTTTGCAAATAAACAGATTTTGATTTGATTTTGATTTGATAAAGACATGTGGAATGAAAATAAAGGTCGAGAAGTATATGCTAGTAGTGGTGCTGATAGGTAACAGAGAAGGAACTGGGAATATTGAAGTAAATGGAAGACCATTAGAAATTGTGAAAAGCTTCAAGTATTTGGGGGGAGTAATTGCAAAAAATGGGAAAATAAATTAAGAAATTGGAAAGAGAACTGAACAAGCCAATGGGTTTTTATCAATGTGTGAGATCTATAGTCTGGAACTGGGATGTGCCAAAGGAATGAAAGAACATTTGGCACCCAATGAATCACACACATCGATTTTGACATATGCAGTAGAGAGATGGACAACAGCAAAACATGATGAAACCAAAATCCAAGAGGCCAAGACAAAATTCCTTACAGGAGTAATAGGGAGGATATGAAGGGATAAAATCAGAAACATAGAAATCAGGGAGAGAATTGGATTCCCTAATGTGCAAAAAAGATAGAAATCAGTAAGCTGAAATGGTATGGACACATGATGAGAATGGGAGAGGGTAGAGATCCAGAGAGAGATTACAGAGAAAATAATAGGAGAAAGATATTGGGGAATGCCCGGAGAGAGGTGGATGGATACAGTGAAGGAGAGTACAGAATAGAGAGGAGTAAAAGTAGAAAAAAATATTGGAAGAAGGGAGTGGTGGAGATATAGAAAACTGAGGATCCTTAATTCACAATTATACCCAAAAGACTGGAAATAGAAAATGAAGAAGAAGAATCTGTTGAACTGAAGACAAAAATGTATACAACACTTCTATCAGCTGATTTCATTGAGCAATGCTATTAACCTTTACTTGATTGCACTTTCTTTATTTGTCTGTGCATGTCGTGTCTAATGAAACAACTGAGGGTTGATTAACAGAGTGCCCCCAGAAGGGAGTTCTGTGTCAAACAACTGGTTCAATTGTCTAGCAGTTTTTATTGTTCCCCAGGTGGTATGAAACTAGTCTGTGTTGAATACCTTGAGTGATACCTCACTGAATTCATTTCAGCCAATAAGAGTGCTTGTTAGCCACTTTGTGATATTTTATTGTAAAAATAAACATAATGCACACATGTAACACGAGCTTCATTTCTGTGGCCAATTGCATCGCTTCTTACTCATTGCCAGGAAACTGATTTCTATGTAAACACATATCTACTCAGAAAACTATGATGAATTGTATTTTGTATTACTGCAATGTAGGGGGCAATACATATTCCGGCCATCATTGGTTATTCTATTAATATATTATTGATATTAAGTAACTACCTTTTACAGTTTCCACAGCCAGAATGTATTCCTGAAGATCATCTTCCATTCCAGCTAGTAGTTTAATGTTGCACTATCAAGTCAAAGGGAAAGTGCTAGAAATAAGAAGGTTAATTAACGAGAAAATAGGGGAACCGCAGAAATGATTCTCAGGGCTGCTTATCCTGGGATACAAATCCATGCAATCTCACTGCCACATGCCCCTGAAGAACTTGTATACACCAATAAATAAGGAATATCTTACAAAAGAGAGGCAGCCAACTGTTAGCTAATACATCAGGAGTAACTTAAAACCGGATATAGCTGTTTTGGGGTAAGGATATGACGCAGAAGAATCTCCATAACAACACTGATATACGGTACCAAGAATTCTGTATATGCAGATAATCTTACAGATATCCTACATGGAACAGCTCTCAAGATTTCGAACACTAATACAATCTTTTGCAGCATACACTGTAAAGAAAAACTCAACATTCACAGTGTCACTTTTAAATCACACACAGAGTCAATCAATCAATCAATCACTACTGATCTGCATTTAGGGCAGTTGCCCAGGTGGCAGATTCCCTATCTGTTGTTTTTCTAGCCTTTTCTTAAATGATCACAAAGAAATTGGAAAATTATTGGACATCTCGCTAGGTAAGTTACTCCAATCCCTAACTCCCCTTCCTATAAACAAATATTTGCCCCAATTTATCCTCTTCAATTCCAACTTTATTCTCATATTGTGATCCTTCCTACTTTTAAAGACACCACTCAAACTAATTCGTCTACTGATGTCCTCCCACGCCATCTCTCCACCGACAGCACGGAACGTACCACTTATACTACCAATGTAAATGATCCGTTATTGTACATTATAAATTTTCCAGTTAACTCATTCCTGGTTGCCAGTATTTCGCCCTCATGTGCTCGGTTGGGGTCATCAATTGGTACCTAGCACACCTACTAAGACGCTGGCTAGTGCATAACGTGGAGGCCACTGCGTAGGCTACTTGGAGCCACTGGCAGTGCCAATGCACTCTGAGAGACTTTGTCTCTTTACCAAAAATCTGATAGCCAAGCAAGCATCAATTTTTGGTAAAGAGACAAAGTCTCTCACAGTGCATTGGCACTGCCAGTGGCTCCAAGTAGCCTACGCAGTGGCCTCCACGGTATGCACTAGCCAGCGTCTTGGTAGGTGTGCTAGGTACCAAATGATGAGCCCAACCTAGCACACGAGGGCGAAACGTTGGCAACCAGGAATGAGTTAGCTGGAAAATTTATAATGTCCAATGACGGACCATTTATATTGGTATTATAAATTTACTCATTCGGGACAAATATTTCAGATTCCCTATGGGAATCAACATCTATATCATATAACATACCACTTAATTGACCATCTCGTCTCCTTTCTTCCAAGACTTTCCAGCCCAAACTTTGCAACATTTTTGTAATGCTACTCTTTTGTTGGAAATCACCCAGAACAAATCGAGTTGCTTTTCTTTGGATTTTTTCCAGTTATTGAATCAAGTAATCCTGGTGAAGGTCCCATACACTGGAACCATACTCTAGTTAGGGTATTAGCAGAGACTTATATTCCCTCTCCTTTACATCCTTACTACAAGCCCCTAAATACCCTCATAACCATGTGCAGATATCTGTACCCTTTATTTACAATCATATTTATGTGATTACCATAATGAAGGTCTTTTATTATATTAACACCTAGGTACTTACAATGATCCCCAAAAGGAACTTTCACCCCATCAATGCAGTAATTAAAACTGAGAGTACTTTTCCTATTTGTGAAACTCACAACCTGACTTTTAACTCCGTTTATCATCATTCCGTTGCCCAGCGTCCAACTCACAACACAATCAAGGTCACCCTGCAGCCGCTAACAATCTTTTAACTTATTTATTACTCTGTACAGAATAACATAATCTGCAAACAGCCTTATCTCTGATTCCACTTCTTTACAGATATCAAGGTCAAATAATACTGCCTTGAGGAATTCCCCTCTTAATTATTACAGGGTCAGATAAAGCTTCACCTACTCTAATTCTCTGAGTTCTACCTTCTAGAAATATAGCAACCCATTCAGTCACTCTTTTGTCTAGCCCAATAGCCCTCATTTTTGCCAGTAGTTTTCCATGATCCACCCTATCAAATGCCTTAGATAGGTCAATTGCAATACAGTCCATGTGGCCTCCCGATTCCAGGATATCTGCTATATCTTGCTGAAATCCTACAAGCTGAGCTTCAGTGGAGTAACCTTTCCTAAACCCGAACTTCCTTCTGTCAAACCAGGTATTAATTTTGCAAACATGTCTCATACAATCAGAAAGAATGCTTTCCCAAAGCTTACATGCAATGCATGTCAAACTGACTGCCCTGTTAATTTTGAGCTTTATGTCTATCACTCTTTCCTTTATATACAGAGGCTACTATAGCAACTCTCCATTCATTTGGTATAGCTCCTTCACCTAAACAATAAACAAATAACTATTTCAGATATGGTACTATATCCCAACCCACTGCCTTTAGTATATCCTCAGAAATCTTATCAATTCCTGCTGCTATTCTAGTTTTCAATTTTTGTATCTCACTGTAAATGTTATTGTTATCGTAGGTAAATTTTAATTCTTCTTTAGTATTTATCACCTCCCCTCTCTGGACATTATCCTTGTAACCAACAATCTTTACATACTGCTGACTGAATACTTCTGCCTTTCGAAGATCCTCGCATACACACTCCCCTTGTTCATTAATGATTCCTGGAATGTCCTTCTTTGAACATGGTTCTGCCTTAAAGTATCTATACATACCCTTCAATTTTTCACTAAAATTTGTATGACCACCAATATTATGCTTGCCATCATGTTATCATGTTATTATTAAATTATAATTAAAATTTTACACAACATGTTGTAATTTCTTTCTGAAACTAATACCTGCACTTCTTCACCTGCGTAGCCCTTCAGAACAATTCCTCATTCCAATAAATTTAGATATACGATAGGCCTATATTGCTATAACACCCCAGGGACAGATTTGCCGGTATTTGTAACGCAAAGGCCAGGAGTTTTCAAAATGAAAGCTAGTTATATGCGTATACATTTTCAATGCTAAAATAGAAATCAAATTTAAGAAAATTAAAAGTATTAAATACCGGTACCTATTAAAAATATCTAGGCCTAGAATGCTGAAACTGAGGAAGATCAAGTGAGTTCTATAAGTTTGGCAAATGTAAATTACTGAAACTTGAACGTTACCTACAATATGTCAGAGGTTGCAGACACAGTGTAAAATGATAGAAATCCCAATTCCCCAATGAAGAGAAACTGTAACGCATTTACAAGCTGTACAACGGGCTAATACGCGTCTTAAATAACAACATACCCCTCACTTCGAGAAAAAAACTTATTATTTAATGTACTTTAATCACTTAACACAAACTCTTGAAGAACGGATTTGATTTGTATCAGTCTGCAGAACAGGCTGAATTTAGGAAAGGATGAATTACCAGTGACAACTCAGGAGTATACGCAATTTAATGAAAAGAGCATTGTGCGCTATGTTTGGCGCAAAGAGGATATACAAGAGAGAAGGAACTTTGCCGGGTATAAACAGACGGGAATACACAACTTCGACGTCAGTTGCTTCACGGGAGAGAAAGAATACGACAGGAGAGATCAACCGACTGAATTTTACTATCAAAATCTTCATATAACAGAAACAAACTCGTACAGGTTTATTATTATTATTATTATTATTATTATTATTATTATTATTATTATTATTATTATTATTATTATTATTATTATTATTATTATTATTATTATTATTATTATTATTATTATTATCTCAGTGGCTTGGCAGTTGGCTTCCCAGCTGGAAAAGCTGAGGATCGAATCCCCGTCGATACTGCGTTGGGATTTTCATCTCAAAAATC
Organism: Anabrus simplex; assembly: GCF_040414725.1. Lineage (NCBI taxonomy): Eukaryota > Metazoa > Arthropoda > Insecta > Orthoptera > Tettigoniidae > Anabrus > Anabrus simplex. Next base: position 12,821,744 of record NC_090278.1, on the reverse strand, counting down.
ACTCGTCATTCGGGCCTGTGTGAACCCAGCGACCTGAGGTACAGCCGGGCTAAGCTGAAGAAATTACATATTGTCGGTAATGTTCAAGGCTCAGTCATTTACTCAATACAGTGCCTTCTCCTTCTGCTTCTCTTTATTCTTCCTATTCTTGTTTACTGGCCGTCAATGTGCCCGTAACGGACACTCCCGGGTTGGCTCTTCTGATCCTCTGAGAGTGAGTAGGTAACCAAAAGGGAAGGATCGTTAGGTGGGCAAATGTCTAAAAGTCAAAGAAAACGATGGCTAAGGGTTACCTTAGGGAATGGGCCCAGGAGATGTTTGTTTGTGTCACTGCAGGAAGATCAGCAGAGGGAAGATGGAGATCAGTGAAATGTTACAGAGGTAGGGCGGGGAAAGAGGAAAGGGAAACGTAGAATAGAGGATAAGAAGGAAAAAATGGAAGAGAGAAAGGTGGATGAATTAACCGGATGAGGAGGGGATGTGAAGACGGTGGGGTTCAGTCTCTAGTCAGGCACGTGGAGGAAATGGAACCAGAGTGTAGTATTAAGGCAGATGTTGAGAAAGGTAGAAGTACGGGAGGAGAATTAGGAGAAGGTGGTAATTTTCAACGAAAGGCAAGCAGGAGATCTGAGGGATGTGGTTTCTGCAGAACGGAAGAATTTTTAAGGAAGGGGAGATAGTTATCAGCGGGATAGTGTGTAAGAGGTATAATGAATGGAATATGATTGGGGATATAAATGAGACTATGGAATAGGTATGCGGGGAATTGGAAGTTATATTAGAACCTAATGGGTGGGTAGGAGATGGGGGTTTGAGCTCCGATGGCCTTCACATGAACCGCAATTGTAGACCTACGTATAAATTAGTGGGGTTCGTTCAGAAGGGTTATAGGGAGGTACATTCAGGGAATCACAGTCGACTAGGGAGTGGTGATGAGAGGTGGATCCAGGATTTCCTGAAGCGGAGGAGAACTTATCTTTTAAAATATATACAACAACAAAAACAACGAGTTTAAATTTTGCAGTAAAGCGAGAAGTGAGAGCCGGGTAAAATGTACAGTTCTGTACTTTTTCATGAATATTAGAGTGTTTAAAATTATAATTGATATATGAGTATCAACATTCCACTAACCATTCAATATTTTCATAGACTAATAATACGAAGGAAAATCCTTCAGACGTTTAGCGAGTTCCTATTGTATTGTATACTTAGATTACTCTAAACAAGGAGGATGGACTAAGCATGCAAAGTCATGCAAGCCAGCACTAGCAATTACGTTCTTCCATGCTTGGGTCATGTGTGCAATTTATTTTCAATAAATAATGTACCGGCAGGTACACCTCAACGCCGCGCATTCAACTCTAGAGCCTAAATGAACTCCTCTATTAGTAAAACAGTGGAAATGAAACTACACCAATTTGGAACTTTAATCAGAAGAGGTCACCACTAAAATATTGAGTAATTTTGTTATTGTACTGTTTCCTAACCTGAGTGAATTTCTACTGGTTTTGCTTGACATTCATCAAGAAGTTTGGACATTCTTCCACAGAGGACACCACTAAAAACTATGTTCATGCACCCTGGAGCGAGATATAAGAAGTTATAATTCAAGGAAGTTTTGCATTCATAAGTTTCTTTTCTGATTGATGTTCATTTATTTCTGGGTTGGCAATATTTCCTTTTTATTTCCGCCAGTTTTGAATCTAACCAATCCCAAATTTCTGTAATTAATTTTCAACCTATCACAGTCTTCTTCTTCTTCTTCTTCGATTTTGTGTGTAACTTTTAAATTGACCAATAAAATTGAGGAGGTGTGGCTGGTTTATTCGTGAAAGATCTCGAACCTTCCCTGAGGGTTTATAAACGGCGGCTTTGCACCTCTCTTGGCCACTTGATCGTCATCTTATTGAGTGTGTGTCAAAGCAGGAGACGGGCGGCCTCTTTCATCGGTCAGCAGTACATCTACAAGGTAATGGCCACATAACATCTTTCTTTCTTGCTACCTCCGCAGTTTAACCCGAGGGAAAGGTCCGAATCTTTAACTATGTAACCAACGTTTCTAAAATGTAAATCTTCTTTCGGCTAATGTAGAAACTTCGTAAACTCTTTAACTGTAAATGGGGGATAGAGAGTGAATTACCCTCTCGAGCTCCCCTTCATCTTGGTTTGAGGTGACTACGTTTATAACTGGTTTTCATTCTGTAATGTGGTAAATTTTTCCTATACGAGTCACCTCAGCAGTTTGGGAATAGCCCCTGTTTTACCGGCCTAGTGCACTGTAGGTTTTTAAGTTTTCACTATCTTGGAGCACTCTACGCCTCCATCCAATTTGTGTTCCGGGCCATTTACTTAACCTGTTCTTTTCCGCAAAGGCCCTGTATGTTGGGTACTAGATACCCCTCTATAACATTACATTTCAATTTGTAAGTTGTGCCTTGATGTCGAGTGATGGTAATTTTCTGATATTGCCGTGAATAGGCTAGAAGAAACTGAGAGCCTGTTAGCTCTTTTTTTAATTTCGTGATTGTAACGAGTGGCCTCTGGAAGGCTAGACATTGTGTTTTTGGGAGCAAGTGCTCCGTGAATTAGGGGGATTTCTGCCCTTGAGTAAATTTGTGCTCTTTGGAAATTTGAGCTTGTAGCTCAGAAAATGTAAAGCTAGGGACTTAAAGCCCAAGGTGTTAAGGTTCTGAATCTTGGATTTTCCCAATCTTGTTTAATGTTTGCTACTTATACCTGTAAAAATTGTTAAATTTTGAGTTCTGAAAATATAACCTTCAGTTTAAGCTTTTAATTAATTTTGACATTGTAGTTAGACCCATTCACCCCAGCACCTTCTTTAACCTCTTTCTGCTCCACGGGTAAAACCGTAAGAAGTGGTAGTAGAGCGTGGTTGAATGGTTCTCAATTAAGCCCCTTTTGACGGCTAATGATAGTATCCGTTTCGAACTCTAAGAAATTTCTCAGTCGCTGGAATTATTTTTCTTCCCTTCTAAATTTGTAAATTCTCTTTCATCATGTCTGGCCCTCGCGAAGTCCTACATCCCGGCTACTTGCGCAAGGAGGAATTAATTTACGAATTACTTATTAAGAATGTTCGATCTGGAGGCACGGTTGCGGCAGATACAACCAAACTGAAGGAATCGTTAGAATAACCAATTAGTGTCCCAACCACGGGAGAGAAGGAAACTGATGAGGCTCTCTCCACGATCATTGATAATACCACTGAGCTAGCATCTGTAGTAAGTTTCTTTGAAGTGACTGATCCATCTCCTAATCAACTTAAAAGAGTGCAGGCTAGGTTGTTCCATTTTTACAATAGAGTTTGGGACCTATTGTCTCTCAAGTTAAAAGAAGATCATGCTAAGGAAGCGAGTAATTTAGTTGATAATCTATCAAAAACGTTCAATAAAGTTAGTCAACTGTTAACTGGGGCAGCTGCTCCCAAAACCGACCAAGCCACTGTGATAGACATCGTGAGTGAGGAAGACTCTTCCAAGACTGTAGAAAGTAGAAAATCAGTGGCAACTTAACAAACTTCCGCCCCATTAGAAAACGAGTCTGATCGTCGTACCTCAATTCCACCTTTCTTTTCAAATAATGCAGTGTCGGAGAATTCTGACCCTCCTGGGCGTTACCAATTATGTCACCTGGGTTCAGTAGTTTGCCTCATCCTTTGGCTATGTTGCTTAGGGGAATTTCTAAGTTTCTGTTAATTCTACTAATGATGTAATTTCATTTTTATGATTCTTAGTTGAATTACAAGATCAAGCTCTAGTGTTTTCTCTCTTTCCTTCTCAAATTTCTCAAATTCTTCAAATTATTTACCCTTGCTCCTTAGGTGTCCTCACGGACAAAATAGCCAGAGCAATAGCTGAACAATCTTCTATAGAGGACTTCCACGCCCATTTACTGGCTAATTTCATTCCGGCTAGAGCCATGTCTTCCTTAATTCAAAAGTACTATTAAGAGTACATCGACTGGATGAAAATATCGCAGACCTCATCCAGGACATTGAGTTCTACACAAGGGTATTTGCCCTTCATTTCCCTGAAGATCAAATCGTGCAGACCATTGTTGAAGGCATTTCCCCGCCCTATAGGTCATATCTGTGTTTCGGGTCGCGTCCTCAAACCGTTGCTGAATTGGAGGCTATGGCTGTCACAGCCGAAGGAGTTAGGTATGCAGACACCTTACGAGTCGCTAAGGAGCTCCCTCCATCTTCTAATAGTTTTCGGCCTTCGCCTCGCCGAACCTTCACCACTCGCAAATGCTACGCTTGTGGATTGACGGATCATCTGCGTAACAAGTGCCCAGTAATTAAATCCAGTGGGGCAAAGAATGGAGCAGGGTCATCACAAGGATGTTTCAAATGCGGCTCTTTTACTCATATCGCCAAAAATTGCCCAAATGCTAACAGCACTCTCTCTTGCTCAACTTCTAGTACAACCTCCACCAATTCAAATAATAGGAAATGACTAGTGTCTCCGGCTGAGACGGCGTGTTCATCTTTTCAAGGCTCAGCCCCGGTTAACCCCTCTGAAAGCTTAGGTGTGGATCAAAGTTCTTCTAACCTCCCAATGTAATGCCCTATAGAATGTCTCAGAATTGCGGCGGAGTCCCCCGCACTTGTACCTTTTCTCAAAATTGAGTTGAACAATGAACCGGTCACGGCTCTATTAGACTCTGAGAGTGTTTCTTCTATAATTTCTTCTGAGTGGTATTCCAAATTAAAGTCTGTCTGTAAGTTTTCTGATTACCGTTCATCTTCGGTTCAATGCGTTTCGGCTAATTCCTCTCCATTAGAAATTTTAGGTTTCATCTTTGCCAAAATTCGTATTTCTAAATACACCTGGAAAGTTAAACTGTTTGTGGCTAAGCACTTGTCTTGCCCCATAATATTAGGAGCCAACTTCATGTCTCATACCGGGCTTGCGCTCGACATTCAGAGCAAGTCGTGCACTTTCAAATTTGCTAATAATTGCAAAAATTCCTTTGCTTAAGTGTAATTCTGTGTCATGGTCATCTGTTTCGCCTACGCAGGATGAGATGTTGTTAGACCTTAGACATCTACGTGAGGAGCAGGCTGATAGTTTTCGTAAGTTGTATCAATCATTTTCGGATGTATTTTCCGATATTCTTGGTGTTACTGACATTATTTAATACAAGATCGATGTTATAGATTCGATCCCCGTTAGGTTTCCACCTTATAGGCTGTCTCCACCTAAAATGAAGGCTCTAAAAGAGATCATCGAACAAATGTTAAAAGATGGTATTATTCGACCCTTCTAAGTCGGCATATTCATCGCCTATTTTTCTGGTTCCGAAACCCCAAGGTGGCTTCAGGCCTGTGATTGACTGTAGGGCGTTAAATCGGATGGTGGTGTTACCATTGGTGCCTCTTACCGACCTTCACTCTTGTTTTTCATGGTTTCGGAAAACTAAGCTGTTCACCATTTTAGACCTTAATCGGGCGTACAACAACCAGATCCCTCTAGCCGAAGAATCAAAAGATCTAACAGCTTTTGCCACGGATTGGTTGTTGTATGAGTACAACCGCGTGCCTTTCGGGCTCCCCACGGGGGCAGCCGTGCTCACGAGACTGCTAGATAGGGTTTCCTCCGATATCAACTTTGAATACCTGCATCATTATCTGGATGATGTCGTCGTATTTTCTGAGACTTTTGAAGAACAACTAGATCATCTGGAGGAAGTACTCAATCGCCTTCGTTAGGCCGGGTTGACTGTGAAGTTATCTAAGGTAGCTTTTGCTAAGCCTTCTATGTCATTCCAAGGACATATTGTGTCGCCCGATGGTGTTTCTATTGATCATTCCGGAACACAGGCCATCCGTGATTTCAAACCTCCTAAGGACATCAAAGGTATTGCCAGGTTCATAGGCATGGTGAATTTCTTCAGGAAATGTATTTCTAACTTCGCTAACAGAGCGGCGAACTTGAACTTACTTCGTCGGAAAGGCGTCAAATTTGAGTAGGGGCCGTCTCAACAAGCCGCTTTTGGAGACCTGAAATTAGCTTTTTGCGACGCCCCTGGCTTGCTATGCCTGATTTCTCGAAGAGATGCATCATTCAAACCGACGCCTCATCGTCGGCGGTGGCTGCTGTGCTTCTTCAGGAAACTGAACTCGGAAAGCGACCCATTATCTATGCATCTAGGACAATATCGTCTCAAGAGGCCAAATATTCTATCTATGAACTTGAAGGTTTGGCAGTCTTATTTGCATTAGAGAAGTTCCGCGTCCATCTGGAACATGTCAAGTTCGACCTGGAAACTGATAATCAAGCCTTAAGTTGGGTGTTGGCTAGGCCGCTTCGTGGTGGTCTCATAGCCCATTGTGCTATTAGGATTACTGCCTTCCAGTTTGATATTAACCATATCAGAGGATCCGAAAACATTGTTGCAGATGGACTAAGCCGCATATTTACTCATGATGTGGAGACCACCAAAGAGGAAGATAGTTCCTTTCTGCCCGTGCCCATACCTTCGGGTGTTAATGCCATTCTGACTGATACCCCCATGTTGTTCAGGGACATTGTGCTGTCCCTTATTATTGAAACCCTTTCTTCTGGGGAACATGTCGTCCCTTATGTATTGAGGAACGGGGTTTTATGTTGTCCGTCGAGGCATGATCAAAAGATGAAATTAGTGGTTCCAGCTGTTCTTGTACCTATGATCTTCAAGTATTATCATGTGACCCCATTAGGGGGGGCATTTACGGAATTTTCAAAACTCGGAGAAAGATTCGAGAAATGTTCATTTGGAAAGGTATAGACGGTGAAATTCCTGAATTGGTAAAAGCTTGTAAATCTTGCTTGCTTAGTAAGCCCACCTTGTCCACTAAGCTAGGTCTATTATCTTCTCATCAAGCGTCCCGTCCCATGCAGCGCCTGTATATAGACTACGTCGGACCCTTCCCCCAATCAAAGAGAAACGCGAACAAATTCATTCACGTGTGTGTAGATGGTTTCACTAGGTTTTCCTGGTTATTCCCGACTAAGCTGGCTACCGCTCAGTCCACCATTTCTTGTTTAAATACAATATTGCCTTCCTTTGGTCCGTGTCAATATATAGTTTCTGATAAGGCTAAAGCATTTATATCGAACCTCTTCCGTAAATTCTGTTTTGATCTGTCTTTATCTCATAACTACTTCGGCGTATTATCCTCAACCATCTCTGACTGAGCGATTCAATTGCAATCTTAGATCGGCTCTCATTGCGTTTCATCATGCAGATCATTCTAGGAGGGATACGTCCCTGCATTGGTTGGCCTTTGCTTTAAACTAGGCGGTTCTTGAATCTCACAAGTTCACTCAAGCTTCTCTGAAGTTAATTTGTGCCTAACACGCCGCTCTCTAGACTTTGGTCACTCAAAGATATCTTACCAGAGACAATAGATCCCAATAATATTAGAGATCTATGGAAGAAGGCTAAGGCCAATCTTAAGATGTCCCATAAAAGGGTTAGGGAATGATATGATCGTGGACGGAGACCCACCAATTTAAAAGTCGGAGATCAAGTCATCGTATGGAACTTTGTTCCCGCGAGCAAGGTTGCCCGCAGATTTCATGGGCCGTGCATTATATAGGATTTCCTGACACCCGTTATATTATTAGTGAGCAACCCCGCCAGGGAAAGGATCTTTAGAGTTCACCTATCTGAGGTGAAACCTGTGTAATGACATTGTTAGCTTAGCCATCAACTTTTAGCAGCAGTTTGAAGGTTATATTGTTTGGATATTTTGTGGACGTCTGACTATTATTTTATGTAATTATGTATATGATATGTATGTACGATCTTAACCTTCGTTTTCCTGCTGTCTGCTCCTTAGTGGCCATTACCAAGCCCCCGTCTCCTGCTCATCCACACTATTGGCACTAAAAATCTTCCACGCCGCCTGCCCCTCCGAAACACCAATAATGATCGTACTCTCAAGTCTGCAACAAGACTTCTCTGTCGCCTAGATGTTACTGTTTCAGTACCCCCCTCAGCCGTCCACCGCCGTACTGCAACTGAACTGGGGTACGGGCCCACTCCACTCCCGTGAAGATTCCTTGTGAACGGCGCGCCGGAGTCCATTTCCCGGCAAAGGCTGAAGTGCGGTGCCCCTACCGCCAACTCATCTGGGGACTGAACAAAGACTTCTAATCTGCGGCGGCCATCACCACGACTAACCCTCTCATTGTAGCGGGATAGGTGTATCTGAGGGTACTTGAGTGGTCCGGGCGACCTCAACTGGATATCGGCAGCGGCAGCAGCCCTTGCCGTCAAAACTATTAACATGTTTTTAACATTCTTTAACAACAAGGACACTCTAACGCTGGAGCTAAACAAGTTTTTACCTATCAACAAAAACTCAGAATTTCTTTCTCTTCAACTGAAAACTTTGGCTTAAAATTCTTCCGTGTCACCACAAGGAAGGACATTTGGGTGGGGGAGGACTGTACTGGGAGGTACACCTCAACGCCGCGCATCAAATCTACCGCCTAAATGACCTCCTCTATTGGTAAAAGAGTGAAACTGAAACGACACCAATTTGGAACTTTAATCAGAAGAGGTCACCACTAAAATATTGAGAAATTTTGTTATTGTACTGTTTCCTAACCTGAGTGAATTGCCACTTGCTTTGTTTGATATTCAACAAGAAGTTTGGACATTCTTCCACAGAGGACACCACTAAAAACTATGTTCATGCACCCTGGTGCGAGGTATAAGAAGTTATAATTCAAAGAAGTTTTGTATTCATTTTTTTTCTGATTGATGTTCATTTATTTGTGGGTTGGAAATATTTCCTTTTTATTTCCGCCAGTTTTGAATCTAGGCAATCCCAAATATCTGTAATTAATTTTCAACCTATCACAGTCTTCTTCTTCTTCTTCTTCGATTTTGAGTGTAACTTTTAAATTGACCAATAAAATTGAGGGGGTGTGGCTGGTTTATTCGTGAAAGATCTCGAACCTTCTCTGAGGGTTTAAAAAACGGCGCTTTGCACCTCACTTGGCCACTTGATCGTCATATTATTGAGTGTGTCAAAGCAGGAGGCGGGTGGCGTCTTTCATCGGTCAGCAGTACATCTAAAAGGTAATGGCCACATAACATCTTTCTTTCTTGCTACCTCCACAGTGTAACCCGAGGGAATGGTCCGAATCTCTAACTATGTAACCATCTTTTCTAAAATGTAAATCTTCTTTCGGCTAATGTAAAAACTTCGTAAACTATTTAACTGTAAATCGGGGATAGAGAGTGAATTACCCTCTCGAGCTCCCCTTCATCTTGGTTTGAGGTGTCTACGTATACAATTGGTTTACATTCTCTAATCTCAGTAGTTTGGGAATAGCCCCTGTTTCATCGGCCTAGTGCTCTTTAGGTTTTTAAGTGTTACTATCTTGGAGCACTCTACGCATCCGATCAATGTGTGTTTCGGGCCATTTACTTAACCTGTTCTTTTCCGCAAAGGTCCTGTATGTTGGGTACTAGATACCCCTCTATAACATTACTTTTCAATTTGTAAGTTGTTCCTTGATGTCGAGTGAGGGTAATTTTCTGGTATTGCCTTGCGTAGACTAGATGAAACTGAGAGCCTTTTAGCTCTTCACTTTCGTGATTGTAACGAGTGCCTCTGGAAGGCTATACATTGTATTTTTGGGAGCAAGTGCTCCGTGAATTTTTTTTGCTATTGGCTTTACGTCGCACCGACACAGATAGATCTTATGGCGACGATGGGAAAGGAAAGGGCTAGGATGGGAAGGAAGCGGCCGTGGCCTTAATTAAGGCACAGCCCCAGCATTCGCCTGGTGTGAAAATGGGAAACCACGGAAAACCATTTTCAGGGCTGCCGACAGTGGGGTTCGAACCACCTATCTCCCGAATACTGGATACTGGCCGCACTTAAGCGACTGCAGCTATCGAGCTCGGTGCTCCGTGAATTATTGGGAATTCTCCTCTTGAGTAAATTTGTGCTCTTTGTAAATTTGAGCTTGTAGCTCAGGAAATGTAAAGCTAGGGGCTTAAATCCCAGGTTGTTAAGGTTCTGAATCTTCGATTTTTCCCAATCTTGTTTTTATGTCTGCTATTTATACCTATAAAAATTGTTAAATTTTGAGTTCTGAAAATATAAACTTCAGTTTAAGCTTTTAATTAATTTTGACATTGTAGTTAGACCCATTCACCCCAGCACCTTATTTAACCTCTTTCTGCTCCACGGGTAACCCCGTAACAAATTATAACAATGATGATAATGAGAGTTACGGGTTTTTCCGCTATCTGTAGAAGAAAGTAAACGTGATGGCTAAATGGCTGGAATATGTAGGAACCAAAGTTTAAATTTTTAAAATTACTTTTATTGAATGCTTTTGTTCCTTTACTGAAGAGAAATATGTCTAGAAAACAACAAGAAGAACAATAATGGAGATTTAACAACAGATAACAAACGGACAAGCTTAGAAGCTTAGTTAATTCACATCCAGGGGAGAAAGGAATCCAATTTTTACACAAGGATTTCAGTCGAAATCGGGCTAACAGATCTTATATTTTACAAATCTTTGGCATAAATAGTGAGACACTACCATTTTCAAATGAAGTCTACCCCAGCAGAGGGGATATACTGCAGAACCTTACTTTGTTCAAAAAGGAAGACGCAGAGGCTTCAAGAACAAAGTTACCAAGAGGGGAATCGAACCCTCAAATACAAAGTTACATATCAGATGGGTCTCGAACCTGAACCACAATTAACAATATTTATATTATACAGTGGCCTAATGGGCCTCAAATTCACATTAAGTTAATGACTTCACGTCAGAACACAACTAGTTACATTTGGCAGAATTCTGCTCTTAAATTGTACCCTAAATTCATTGGGGAGCCAGAAAATGAAATGAAGACACTCCTAGTACTACAGGTCCGGTGACACTAAAATGAGAAGAGTTGAAGGCCGAAAAGAAGGGAAAAAATTTAGAATTTGAAAACTCAGTCACCGGACAATGAAGTGGAAAAGGGAAACGAGGGCACACACTCATGCGTGCCTTTTAGGAGTTTTGCATTAAGTCGGTAGAAAACTTACGTTTTAAGTCCCAACACAAAGAAGGGACACGCTATATTTAAATTTAAGAAAACGCAGATCGACCTAACGGTTATATGCTAAAGGGGAACACTGCAATCTCCCTTTTGCCATAAATAGATCAAGTTCACGTACCCTAGTTAGGTGATTGTTCTGCTTTACCTTATGCAGTCTTACACGTTGGGCTACCGAGGAGACCTCCTCAATTAACGTAGCACTCCGAAGGGTTCCGATGAAAACTGATACTTTGAAGTTCAAACTCACAGCTAGGATATGTAAAGGGGGCTGGGTAACTGTCCTAGAAAATGATGTGATTAAACTGTCTGTTTGGTGGAACATGACATCATAAGGCGGATAGCAGATTGGTTGATAAACTCAACAACAGCTTAGGGTGATCAAGTTCATCACCGTTCAATCCACATGTGGCACGTAGAAAGAAGAGTGGTGACATCTTGCGAAGATACGCTAAACTTTGTTGATATGGTTGAGTTCAAACATACTTCGTTAGATTGAACTACTGACAGCTGATGAACGGCAATTCAAACTCAGGAAGAGGTCGTACTACTGACACAATGATAATACTTTTACCGGGCGGTACACCTCCGCGCCGCTAATTCAAACATTGCGCCAGTTGAAAGTCCTCTACTGGAGGAAGCTTGAACTTGAACTTCCACATTAATGCTAAGATTTCTCAGAAGAGTTCTGAACTGTGTCTTTTTCGATTTATTTTTGTTTTCTCTGTAATAAAAAGTGTGAACATTATCTTCTAGATGGCACTACTTAAGAACTACAATTGTGCACCCTAGTGCGAAGTGAAGGAACATTTTTTTGAAGAAATTTTGTATGTATAAGTTTGCTCTTTGTTAAATTTCTTTCAGTCATTGTTTGAGTTGGCAATGTTAATCCATTCGTTCCGCCAGTTTTGAATTCAGCCAAACCCGAATTTCTTTAATTATTTTTTGACCAATCAGGTGTATCTTCTCCAACATGGATATGTTGCTTGACCCTAGCCAATAAAGTGAGGGGGTGTGGGTTCTCATTCATGAAACGTCTCGAATTTTCCGCGAGGATATATAAACTGCTGTTTTTCTGGTCTCGGTGCCACTTCAGTAACATCTTTCCTAGTGTGATTATATAGCATGGGGCGGAAAGCGCCTCTTTCTTCGGGCAGCAGTTCAACCATCAGGTAATGGCCGTTTTATAACTTATTTTCTTGCCAGCTCAGCAGTTTAACCCTCGGGGCGGGTTAGAAACTTTTCTCATGTAACCTATATTTAAAATGTAAAAGACACTTGGTATAAATTCTGTCTCTTTAACTACAAATTGGGATAGAGAGTGCCTAACTCTCTCGAGCTCCCGTTCATTTTATTTTGAGGTGACTACGTTTTTATAAAAGTTTCCCTTCTACTCGTAATGTCATAACATTTTTCAATCGTGTCACCTCCGTACTATGGGATTAGCCCTTGCATAAGTGGCCTAGTGCCAAATAGGTTTTAAAGAAGTGTATTGGGAGTGCAGTTTCGCCTCCTCTCAAGTTGGTATTTTGGGAATTGTCCTGTTTCTCAGTAGGTTGGGTATTTTTCCCCCTGTTTTCATGTGTTTGGAGGTCAGCTTGAAGGTGGAGTTTGGTGTGGCCTTTGATAGGCTTCAACTTTGAGAGCGGGTTGCTCTTTCTTAATGTTGGTTTCTGTGTGCCTCGAGCAGGCTTTACTGAGTAATAGGGAGCAAGTGCTCCTGGACATGATTGGGGTTTTCTGCCACTTTGTCAAACTTTTTTTTTGGGTAAAGTTGGGCTAATTGCTCAAGAATTGTGAATCTGGGGCTCGAAGCCCAAAATCTATTAATAAACTGTAAGTGTACTTTCTTAACTTGTGGATATACAAATGAATTCCTGTTATACTTGTTATTTCTTGGTCTTGAAAAGAAAATATAACCTTGTAAAATTTTAAATTAACTTTAATTTCGTAAGTTGAGACCTGTTCATCCCAGTACCTTCTTTCACCTCTGCACATCCACAATACACCGTAACAGGTGGTAGCAGAGCGTGGTTGAATGGGTCTCAAATTAGCCCCTTTTGATGGCCAAACGTTGCTTTGCTTTCGAACTCTAACAATTTTCTCTGTCGCTGGACTTTTCTTTTTCATTTTTCAAAGCTGTTAAATTTTGGTCATCATGCCCGGCCCTCGCGATGTCCTCCATATCAACTATTTGCGCAAGGAGGAGTTGATCTATGAATTAACAATTAGAAATGTGCAATCTGGAGGCACGGTTGCGGTAGACACCAATAAGCTTAGAGAGTCCCCTGATTTGCCCATTTCCATCCCCACTTTGGGAGAGAAAGAAATTGACGACTCTCTCTCCACGATCACTGACAATACTACTGAGCTGGCATCCGTGATTACCTTTGTTGAAGAAAATGACCCTTCTCCTAATCAAATTAAACGTGTGCAAGCCAGGTTATTTCATTTTTCTAATAGAGTTAACGATCTGTTGTCTCAAGTTTAATGACATTCAAAGGAAGGAAGCTAGTGCCGTTCTCGAAAATCTTTCAGAATTGTCCAGTAAGGTTACCCAATTGTTAACTGGGGAAGTTCCTCCCAAAACTGATCAACCCGCTACGGTAAACGTAGTTCAAGAGGAAGAGTCTTCCAAAGGAGAAGGAAATAGGAAAGCTGTTGGAGCCCAACAAATCTCTGCCCCATTAGACAACGAATCTGAGCGTCGTACCTCGTTGAACAATGCACGTTCTGAATTAGCTTCTTCGCCACTTAAACCTTTACCTAATATGACACCAGGGTTCAGCAGTTTGCTTCATCCATTAGCAATGTTGCTCAGAGGTATTTCTAAGTTTTCGGTTAACACTACCAGTGACGTAATTTCATTCTGAAGTTTTCTGGTTGAGTTTCATGATCATGCCCTTGTTTTTCTCTTTCTCCGTGTCAAATTTTGCAGATAATTTACCCCTATTCCATTGGTGCCCTCTCAGACAAAATAGTAAGAGCCATTGCTGAACAATCATCTATTGAAGACTTCCACGCCCACTTGCTAGCTAAATACATTCCGGCTAGGGCAAGGTCCTCCCTAATTCAGAAGTACTAATATCGTGTACAGCGGTTGGATGGAAACTTGGCAGATTTCATCCAAGATATTAAGTTCTATACTAGGGTATTTGCTTTTCATTTTCCTGAAGACCAGATTGTTCAGACTATAGTGGAAGGTATTTCTCCATCATACAGGTCATATTTGTGTTTTGCGTCGCGTCCTCAAACGTTTGCTGAATTAGAGGTTATGGCCGTCTCAGCGGAAGGAGTTAGATACGCCGATACCTTGCGTGTCGCGAAAGAACCCCCTCCATCCTCTAGTAGTTTTCGGCCTCCACCTCGCCGACCCATCACACTCCGTAAATGTTACGCTTGCGGGTCGCCTGACCATCTTCGCAATAAATGTCCATTGATCAAATCTAGTAGGACCAATAATGGAGCAAGTTCATCCCAAGGTTGCTTTAAATGCGGCGCGTTTTCCCATATCGCCAAAAATTGCCCAAATTCGAATAGCACCCCCTCCTGCTCAACTTCTGGTGCAACTTACACCCAGGCCAACAATAATAATAAGTGACTAGTGGCTTCGGCTGAGTCGGCGAACCCATCTTCCCGAGGCTCGGCACCAAGCAAAAATGTCGAAATTTCAGGGAGAACACTGTCTTCTAATTTATCTTTTGAAGGTCCCAAAGAATGACTCAGGATTGCGGCGGATTCCCCCGCACCTGTGCCTTTTCTCAAAATTGAATTAAATAATGAACCAGTAACCGCTTTATTAGATTCAGGCAGTGTGTGTTCTATTACTTCGGCTGAATGGTACTCCAAACTGAAAACTGTGTGTAAACTACCTGACTATTGCTCATCTTCAGTTCAATATGTTTCGGCTAATTCTTCTCCATTAGAAATTGTAGGTTTTTTATATGCCAAAATTCGGATTTCTAAATTTACTTGGAAAGTTAGATTGTTTGTGGCAAAGCACTTGTCCTGCCCCATTTTATTGGGAGCAGATTTCATGTCCCACACTGGTCTGGTGCTCGACCTTCAGAGTAGGTCGTGCACATTCAAATTTGCTTCTAATAGTAAAATCCCTTTGTTAAAGTGTAATTCTGTATCGTGTTCATCTATTTCGCCTACCCAGGATGAGATGTTGTTAGATCTTAGACATCTACTTGAGGATCTGGCTGATAGAATTCGTAAGCTGTGTCAGTCGTTTCCAGAGGTGTTCTCGGATACTCTTGGTGTTACTGACCTTATTGAATACAAAATTGAGGTCACGGATTCGATTCCTGTCCGTTTTCCACCTTATAGGCTATCTCCACCTAAAATGAAGGCATTGAAAAAAATCATCGATCAAATGTTAAAGGATGGTACCATCCGGCCCTCTAAGTCGGCGTATTCTTCGCCTATTTTTCTAGTCCCAAAACCCCAAGGTGGCTTCAGGCCTGTGATTGATTATAGGGCTCTCAATCGGAAGGTGGTGTTACAATCTGTGCCCCTTCCACACTTTCACTCTTGTTTTCCATGGTTTCGGAAGGCTAAGATCTTTACCATTTTGGATCTAAATCAGGCCTATAATGAAATTCCTCTGGCTGAAGAATCTAAACATCTTACAGAGTTTGCCACGGATTGGAATTTGTATGAGTACAACCGTGTGCCTTTCGTGCTCCCTACGGGAGCAGCTGTGCTTACGAGGCTACTAGACAGGGTCTTCTCCGACATCAAATTCGAGTACTTGTACCACTATCTTGATGATGTCGTCGTATTTTCGGAGACATTCGAAGAACATCTAGATCATCTGAAAGAAGTTCTCAATCGCCTTCGTAAGGCGGGGTTAACTGTGAAGTTGTCCAAGGTCGCCTTCGCAAAGACCTCTATGTCATTTCCAGGGCATATTGTGTCGCCCGATGGTGTTGCAGTCGATCACCTCAGAACACAGGCCATCCGTGATTTCAAACCTCCCAAGGACATCAAAGGTATTGCCAGGTTCATTGGTATGGTGAATTTCTTCAGGAAATTTATTCCTAACTTCGCTAACAGAGCGGCGCCCTTGAACCTTCTTCGTAGGATAGGCGTCAAATTTGAGTGGGGACCTTCTCAACAAGCCGCTTTTGAAGACCTTAAATTAGCTCTGTGTAATGCCCCTGTTCTGGCTATGCCCGATTTCTCCAAAAAATTCATCGTCCAAACCGACGCGTCGTCGTCGGCGGTAGCTGCAGTCCTTCTTCAAGAGACTGAACTAGGGAGGCGACCCATCGCCTATGCCTCTAGGAATCTATCGGCTCAAGAAGCCAAGTATTCCATCTATGAGCTCGAAGGTTTGGCACTCTTATTTGCCTTAGAAAAGTTCCGTCTCTATCTGGAACATGTCAGGTTCGACTTGGAGACTGATAATCAAGCCTTAAGCTGGGTCTTAGGTAGGCCACGTCGTACTGGTCGTATAGCCCGGTGGGCCATCCGAATTTCTGCCTTCCAATTTGACGTTAGGCATATCAGAGGTACTGAAAATGTTGTTGCAGACGGACTCAGCCGTATGTTTTCCAATGAAGTCGAGACCCATGAACTGGTTGATAGTTCTTCACCTCCTGAGTCCATACGGCCCGAGGGTAATGCCATTTTAACTGATGCTCCCATGTTGTTTAGGGATCTTGAGAAATATCAACGGGAAGATCCGACGCTGGCTCCCATTATGGAAACACTTTCTTCCGGGGAAAATGTTGTCCCTTATGTGCTGAGGAATGGTGTTCTATGTTGCCCATCGAGACATGATAAGAAGATGAAGGTAGTGGTTCCAGCTGTTCTTGTTCCAATGATTTTCAAGTACTACCATGAGACCCCATTGGGGGGCATTTAGGCATCTTCAAAACCCGTGAAAAGATTCGTGAAATGTTCACCTGGAAGGGTATGGACGGAGAAATCCGTGAATTGGTAAAATCTTGTAAATCATGTTGGCTTAGTAAACCCACTATGTCCACCAAGGTAGGTCTATTGTCTTCTCAGCAAGCGTCGCGCCCTATGGAACGTCTCTACATCGATTACGTAGGACCCTTTCCCCAGTCAAAGGGGAACTCTAACAAGTTCATCTTTGTATGTGTAGATGGTTTAACTAGATTTTCTTGGTTATTTCCAACTAAGCTGGCTACCGCCCAGTCCACCATCACTTGTTTAAATTCCATTTTCGCTTCTTTTGGTCCGTGTCAATATATTGTGTCTGATAATGCTAAAGCCTTCACCTCCAATCTCTTTCGTAAATTCTGTTTTGATCTGTCCATATGTCATGTGACAACTTCTGCTTATTACCCTCAACCATCTCTGGCTGAACGGGTTAATCGTAATCTGAGGTCCGCGCTGATGCCTATCATCATGAAGATCATTCTAGATGGGACACGTCCCTACATTGGTTAGCTTTTGCCTTGAATTCGGCGGTTCACGAATCCCATAAGTTTACTCCGGCTTCTTTGATGTTCAAGGTTGTTCCAAACACGCCGCTCTCTAACCTTTGGTCTCTGAGTGACATTCTACCTGAGACAATAGATCCTGATAATATTAAAGATCTTTGGAAGAAGGCTAAAGCCAATCTTAAAGTGTCTCATGAAAAGGTTAGGGAAAGATATGATCGTGGACGGAGACCCACCAAATTGAAGGTAGGCGACCAGGTAATGGTCAAACATTTTGTTCCCGCGGGCAAGCTTGCCCCCAGATTTCATGGGCCGTGCATAATCCTTGATTTTCTTACGCCGGTTACGTTGTTATTAAGCAATCCAGCCACCGGGAGGATATTTAGGGTTCACCTGTCGCAGGTGAAACCCGTGTAACTTCCGCGCTAACGTAGCTGATTTTATATTTGTTTTAACATTTTGAAAGTATTCGGAAGGTTATATTTTTTCGGTGGGTTCATTTTGAGGCCTTCTGCCCTTGGAATCAGGTTCTTTGTATTTAAGCATTTATTGTAAAACCTTCCCCGACCAGTTAAACTGCCATCCTGTCCTTACCATGGCCATTACCACGCTCTCGTCTCCTGCTCAACAACACTCAGTGGCTATTTAAATGAAATAAATATTTCCACGCCGCTGGCCCCTCCTCTTCACCACAAAGTCTGTACCCTAAAATCATTATGGTCCAACAAATTCTGCCGCCGAGATCTTAATGTTTCAGTGCCCCCACAGCCGCGCTGCGCCGTGCCGCTCCTGGGGTAGAGCACGGGCCCGATCTACTTCAGGGAGGTCAACCAGTGTGCGGCGAGCCGGAGCCCTCCTCCCGGCCAAGGCTGATGTGCGGCGCACAACCTGACACTTGCCCGCGGCCTGTAAACATTCGCCGCGGGTGCGGCGTGCATCAGCACCACTACCCCTCTCATGGTGCTGGCGAGCGGTATCTCAGGGTACTTGAGGGGTCCGAGCGGCCTCCTCTGGACACAAGCAGCGGCGTTTGGTCTGGCCGTCAAACTTAATCAACATTGAATGTATTTAATCAGCTACATGGACATTTCATATCAACAATTACTACATTTTTGGATTCAACTACAATATTTGGTGGACTTTTTTTTTTGCTATGGGCTTTACATCGCACCGACACAGATAGGTCTTATGGCGACGATGGGATAGGAAAGGCCTAGGAGTTGGAAGGAAGCGGCCGTGGCCTTAATTAAGGTACAGCCCCAGCATTTGCCTGGTGTGAAAATGGGAAACCACGGAAAACCATTTTCAGGGCTGCCGATAGTGGGATTCGAACCTACTATCTCCCGGATGCAAGCTCACAGCCGCGCGCCTCTACGCGCACGGCCAACTCGCCCGGTATTGGTGGACTTAGAAATTTTTTTTTCTTCCTTTCAAGAATTAAAAGTTTTCCTTCTGAATTCAACTACTACAAGCATAAAGACATTACATCAAAAGTTACTACAAAGAATTTTGAAACTGGATCAAACCAATCTAAGAAAACTTGTTTGTAAATCTTTCTGCAATTAATTTCTATTTCAACAGCATAACTTGGACTTTGTTTTAAAACAAAATTTGGTGTTCTTCTGTGTTACCCCTTGGAGGGACTTTTGGGGGGGGGGAGGTCTGTACCGGGCGGTACACCTCCGCGCCGCTAATTCAAACATTGCGCCAGTTGAAAGTCCTCTACTGGAGGAAGCTTGAACTTTAACTTCCACATTAATGCTAAGATTTCTCAGAAGATGTCATTACTATAAATTTTGAAGAGTTCAGAACTGTGTCTTTTTCGATTTATTTTTGTTTTCTCTTTAATAAGAAGTGTGAACATTCTCTTGTAGATGGCACTACTTAAGAACTACAATTGTGCACCCTAGTGCGAAGTGAAGGAACTTTTTTAGAATAAATTTTGTATGTATAAGTTTGCTCTTTGTTAAATTTCTTTCAGTCATTGTTTGAGTTGGCTATGTTAATTCATTCGTTCCGCCAGTTTTGAATTTAGCCAATCCCGAATTTCTTTAATTAATTTTTGACCAATCAGGTGTATCTTCTCCAACATGGATATGTTGCTTGACCCTAGCCAATAAAGTGAGGGGGGTGTGGGTTTTCATTCATGAAACGTCTCGAATTTTCCGCGAGGATATATAAACTGCTGTTTTTCTGGTCTCGGTGCCACTTCAGTAACATCTTTCCTAGTGTGATTATATAGCATGGGGCGGAAAGCGCCTCTTTCTTCGGGCAGCAGTTCAACCATCAGGTAATGGCCGTTTTATAACTTATTTTCTTGCCAGCTCAGCAGTTTAACCCTCGGGGCGGGTTAGAAACTTTTCTCATGTAACCTATATTTAAAATGTAAAAGACACTTGGTATAAATTCTGTCTCTTTAACTACAAATTGGGATAGAGAGTGCCTAACTCTCTCGAGCTCCCGTTCATTTTGTTTTGAGGTGACTACGTTTTTATAAAAGTTTCCCTTCTACTCGTAATGTCATAACATTTTTCAATCGTGTCACCTCCGTACTATGGGATTAGCCCTTGCATAAGTGGCCTAGTGCCAAATAGGTTTTAAAGAAGTGTATTGGGAGTGCAGTTTCGCCTCCTCTCAAGTTGGTATTTTGGGAATTGTCCTGTTTCTCAGTAGGTTGGGTATTTTTCCCCCTGTTTTCATGTGTTTGGAGGTCAGCTTGAAGGTGGAGTTTGGTGTGGCCTTTGATAGGCTTCAACTTTGAGAGCGGGTTGCTCTTTCTTAATGTTGGTTTCTGTGTGCCTCGAGCAGGCTTTACTGAGTAATAGGGAGCAAGTGCTCCTGGACATGATTGGGGTTTTCTGCCACTTTGTCAAACTTTTTTTTTGGGTAAAGTTGGGCTAATTGCTCAAGAATTGTGAATCTGGGGCTCGAAGCCCAAAATCTATTAATAAACTGTAAGTGTACTTTCTTAACTTGTGGATATACAAATGAGTTCCTGTTATACTTGTTATTTCTTGGTCTTGAAAAGAAAATATAACCTTGTAAAATTTTAAATTAACTTTAATTTCGTAAGTTGAGACCTGTTCATCCCAGTACCTTCTTTCACCTCTGCACATCCACAATACACCGTAACAATATTAATAATAAGAATTGAATACATGGGTCTTCAAACATGACACCTGACTACCTTTATTAAATCTGCTCATCAGTGACTAACCGCTTAGCGCTAATTGAAAAGTAATTTACTAGTAAACATTGCCCCCGTTTAATACCTGTTCCCGTGCGATAATCTAAAACATTATTTTATATGGTTGAAATGTTAGCTATTTCAACTCAAATGCTACGAGGACTTGTCCGTATTTCATCATCTGCAGATCATTTATGTTCTTCAACAGTAATCATGCCAGCGCCACTTGAAGAAGCCGTAACTTCGGAATTTCGACATGTTTTATTTTCTGCATCATTTTTTGGCTTTTTAAGATACCGTAGGCCTACTATTAAATTGGACACAACCGGGCGGGTTGGCCGTGCGCGTAGAGGCGCGCGGCTGTGAGCTTCCATCCGGGAGATAGTAGGTTCGAATCCCACTATCGGCAGCCCTGAAGATGGTTTTCCGTGGTTTCCCATTTTAACACCAGGCAAATGCTGGGGCTGTACCTTAATTAAGGCCACGGCCGCTTCCTTCTAACTCCTAGGCCTTTCCTATCCCATCGTCGCCATAAGACCTATCTGTGTCGGTGCGACGTAAAGCCCCTTGCAAAAAAAATTGGACACTAGGAAAAAATACGTTTGCTGCTGATCGCATAGAAACTAGTAAACTTTCTCTTAATATTTCAAGTGTTACTTGTGAAATAAACCTACTTTTGAAACACGTTAACTGCGAGTGTTAATGCAAGCTCCTCGTAAATTGTGGAGCGCTGTACCTAGACCGACTACAATATATCAGACCTAAATGCTACTATCGATTGCGAGGAAAATGGCGACGTCGTGGGCGAGCGTTTGAGACATTTGGTTGGTTCATATCTGTGTTTACATTCTGTTAAAGAATGTTATTTTCATCGAGTTATTGAAGTATAAAGTATATGTTTGGTAAAATAGTATCTATAAAGCGTTATTAGTATGGTGTTCTGTAAGGAGTTTATATGATGCTATTTTTAATGTGTAATAGTGTTTATATTGACGTGCTGTATTTCACAAAATGGGTGGTTCCTGCTTTGTTCGTGGTTGTAGATCTAATTATACCGTTGATGAAGCTTTTAAATTTCCTGAAGATTGATCTCTACAGGAGAAATGGATAAGGGATATTCACCGGGAAAATTTGTAAGTCAAAGACCAAACTATCGTAGGCTATGTGTGTAACCAAAATTTGTGGTTAGGGAAGATCTCTTTCCAACCGATAATGGTAAGCCTATTCGTTTTTGTTTTCTTATTCAGTCGGAGTAATTTCATGTAAGTTGACGATAAGTATTAGTTTCTATGTAGAATATAAGTGTGTGAGTGTATTTATATTGCTCAGTGGTCACTAGGATCTGTAATTATACGCAGTCATGTGACAATATATTTGTTTTGATCGTGTTGTGAACCGGATTTAAATCGAACTATGGCAATGCCTCTCATACATCTATTCTTAAGTTCTCTAAGGAATAAAACATTAAGTGAGAAGTGGATTAGGAACATACATCGCGAATATTTCTACAAAACAGTAGTGTGCATATGTCATCTGAGAGTAAGTCTGAAATTGAGGGAAGACTATGTTTTCTAATTCTAAATGGTAGACCTATTCGTATTCCCCGAAAAAACAATTCATTTAGATAGATGATAATTGATATGGTGATGTTCCTTCAGTGTCTATGTGCTTCAAAGTGTCGCGTGATTTAGAAGCAATTGTATTTTGAAAGAATCTGTGCTTGACTGCGGGAACATTTGGATAGATCTTGGTGTAAACAAAACTTATAGTGTGACAGATGGAGCAATCTGTACACTGTTACACAGAAGAAATAGTGACTTGCAGGGATTAGCTTCGTTTGTAACTCAGGGATTTTATTGTACCAACACCTTCCGATTCTGCTGTGGATATCTGGTATCAAGCAGTCTACACCAAATTGAATCTTGTCCATGGAGGTTAAAGACATCATTGTTTAGAGTCAATAGAGTTGTTTTACTCATGTTCTTTAATGGGGAAAATTCTATTATATCTTTAGTGTCTGAACGCTTCATTGCTAAGTTTACCATAATGGGTGGAAGTGCTACTATAACATATATCAACATATGGTTTAAGAGTTTCCAGTAAGGAAGGCTTAACATCACCGGGGCTGTTCATTGGGCTGGCATAATCATTTCGGGTGTACTTCATTCCATCGAATGCTGAACATTATAAATTGTCCACCACTTCGAAACTAAGGCAACACGTTGTTTCATAGTTCTTATGAGAGTGAATACATTGAGGCATTCCGCAATTATTTTTAAATATTCAAAATGATGTTATAAATATCGTTTTAACAGTTTTATAATGTCTTTCCACCTATCTAGCGAAGTGCAATCTAAGAGAAAACGTTATTTGACTAAGTGAAATAACAATATTTAAAAATTAAGAGTGTTCCTCCTATTCAATACAAAGATATTTATTAATGTGAGAATCACATATCGCTCAAATGAGGTACTAGTTTCGGCACCAGATATGTGCCATCATCAGCCACAAAGTCAAATCGGGCAAACACAATAAAACCTTAAAACAACTTTATACACACTATAACATCTGCATGGATGAATATGAAATATAACTTTAAAACAACTTTAAAAACACACTATAACATTTGCACAGATGAATAAAATATGGTAGATGAAGTTGCATTCCATTTTAAAATCAGTTAAAATGATGACTCCGTTGTTGTACACCCATGGCGGTTTGTCCAGCTTATATATAACTTTAGTTTTCTAAAACTGTTAAATTATGCTGCGAGGTTTATTGTCATATGAAGTTGACACTATGTGTGTTCTGTAGTTTGGTTCCGGAAAATAAACGTAAACATGAACTTGGTAAGATCCAAAGAATTAATTCCCACTTCAATATGGGTTGAGGAACCTGGGGAAGAAATTAGAAGTCGAATTAGGCAAAAGATCGGAAGGAAAGATCAAAAAGAAAAGTCTAGAAAAACCCAGAGAATACTAGAAACGAACTCACCTTGAGCAGCTTGAGTTATCGGCGGACAGAGCTGGACTGATGGATGCAATTATAAGGTTAAGGGGCGAGGCGTAAGGGAGGAGAGGGGAGGGGTAGAGGTGGAGCAACTGTCACGGAGCTAAGGTGGAGCGGAAGGATGTGGTAGTGGGGGTAAATGATGTGGATATGTACTGCGTATGGTTTGAAAGATCGAATTGTTTTTAGGTGGTCTAATATTTCTTAGCCATTTAATTAAGAGATCATAAAGAATATTAGTTTTCTCGAAAATTTCATTTAAATTATAGTTAGGGTTGAAATATTGATCGCAATGAATGAAACAATTTTCGACGATGTTCATAATTGGCCCTTTGTTTGCTATTTGAAGTATTTCAAAATCATGTTCTATATCAGTAAACTTATGATTTGAGTCGTGAATGTGTTGGCCTATAGCAGAAAACTTGTTATATCTTACCGCGTTGACGTGCTCTGAATATCTGGTTATGAAGTTGCGTCCTGTTTGTCCCACGTAGGAGGCGCTGCAGTCGATACACTTGAATCTATAGATTCCAGATTTGGAAAATCTGTTAGAAGTGTTGACTGATGTTCAATTATGTATAATTTCTGAGGTCCTATTATTAGTTCTGAAGAAGATTTTTACGTTATGTTTTCGAAAAGCATTGGTGATTTGATGGAAACCGTTGTTGAATGTAAAAGTAGATGAAACGTTAGTGATGGGTTTTCCTTTAGTGAGAGTAGTCTTGGGCCGGTGTCTAAATTTATTGATTATCTGTTCTATAAATGATCTCCTGTAACCGTTGAATTTGGCGATTGCTCTTATAGTGTTGAGTTCGCTATTTAGGTCTTTTTTAGACATAGGTATCGTGAATGCACGATGAACCATGCTATTATACGCTGCACGTTTGTGTGTTTGAGGGTGTATGGAATCTTGACGAATAGTATTGGTAGTTTGTGTCTGTTTTCTGAAAATTCTATATGAAAGAGCAGATGGATTTCTGAGAATAGTTAAAACCAGAAAATTAATTACTTTGTTATTTTCGGACTCAAGTGTAAATTTGATGTGGGGGTCAATATTGTTTAGTTCTTGCAGGGTAGAGGTCGCATTCTTGATTTCTTCATCCATTATAACAAATGTGTCGTCAACATATCTGGCCCACATGAGGATGTTTGGAAAAGTATTGCTATTTATTTTTGTATATTCCAGAAAATCTAAATAAATGTCCGCTAGAATTCCCGAAGCGGGTGATCCCATAGCCAGTCCATTTTGTTGATAGATGGTTTCATCGAATTTAAAGAAATTATTGTTGATGACCAGTTTCAGAAGAGAAATAAAATCTTGTATTTCTAATTTGCTGAGAGAGCTCTGTTTGTTAAAGTTATCTTCAATAATGGAGAAAAGTTTGGTTGTGGGTATGCTTGGATACATATTTACTATGTCGAAAGAATGAAGGGTATGGTTGGGTTGTACATTAAATGACTTCATTTTTTCAACTAGTTCAGTAGTGTTCTTGATGGATTTTTTAGAGAGAAATTTTATATAGGGGGCTGGGTTTATAGTTAATAATAGGCCGGATAGGGACGTCAATTTTATGTATTTTAGGGAGGGCTTTAACTGTGGGTAGACCTGGATTCATATTTAATAGTTTTGTCTTTTCTTGATCTGTAAAAAGAATAGATATATTCTTTAATGTTTGTTTTAACTGTCGCTGTATTTTCTGTGTAGGATCTTTATTGATTAATGTAAACGTGCTGTTGTTAAAAAATTCTTTGGTTTTAGATATGTAATTAGTTTTGTCCATGATAACTGTAGTATTTCCTTTATCCTCTTGTTGTCAATCTTTCGAACGTAATTTTAACCACGGAAGAAACTGCCATTTTAGCAAAGGGTCCGAAGCATAATTGGCCTAATATGAACGAAATAAACGCAGTCACTAACTTAATGATTGAGTCGGAAGCTACAATCAATAAAATGCCGCTAGAAGATCAAGACGAAATTAGATTTGAAGTAAAAAGAAAATTAGATAAGATGTTCAGTTCTAATAAAGTAAATAAAAGAAATCCCACTATCAATTCTAATGCCAATAATTTTACTTCCGAACATAAACAAATCGCGGAACTCAAAAATAAAATTAAAAATAACGATCTGATTGTCACAAAAGCGGATAAAGGAAATACTACAGTTATCATGGACAAAACTAATTACATATCTAAAACCAAAGAATTTTTTAACAACAGCGCGTTTACAATAATCAATAAAGATCCTACACAGAAAATACAGCGACAGTTAAAACAAACATTAAAGAATATATCTATTCTTTTTACAGATCAAGAAAAGACAAAACTATTAAATATGAATCCAGGTCTACCCACAGTTAAAGCCCTCCCTAAAATACATAAAATTGACGTCCCTATCCGGCCTATTATTAACTATAAACCCAGCCCCCTATATAAAATTTCTCTCTAAAAAATCCATCAAGAACACTACTGAACTAGTTGAAAAAATGAAGTCATTTAATGTACAACCCAACCATACCCTTCATTCTTTCGACATAGTAAATATGTATCCAAGCATACCCACAACCAAACTTTTCTCCATTATTGAAGATAACTTTAACAAACAGAGCTCTCTCAGCAAATTAGAAATACAAGATTTTATTTCTCTTCTGAAACTGGTCATCAACAATAATTTCTTTAAATTCGATGAAACCATCTATCAACAAAATGGACTGGCTATGGGATCACCCGCTTCGGGAATTCTAGCGGACATTTATTTAGATTTTCTGGAATATACAAAAATAAATAGCAATACTTTTCCAAACATCCTCATGTGGGCCAGATATGTTGACGACACATTTGTTATAATGGATGAAGAAATCAAGAATGCGACCTCTACCCTGCAAGAACTAAACAATATTGACCCCCACATCAAATTTACACTTGAGTCCGAAAATAACAAAGTAATTAATTTTCTGGTTTTAACTATTCTCAGAAATCCATCTGCTCTTTCATATAGAATTTTCAGAAAACAGACACAAACTACCAATACTATTCGTCAAGATTCCATACACCCTCAAACACACAAACGTGCAGCGTATAATAGCATGGTTCATCGTGCATTCACGATACCTATGTCTAAAAAAGACCTAAATAGCGAACTCAACACTATAAGAGCAATCGCCAAATTCAACGGTTACAGGAGATCATTTATAGAACAGATAATCAATAAATTTAGACACCGGCCCAAGACTACTCTCACTAAAGGAAAACCTATCACTAACGTTTCATCTACTTTTACATTCAACAACGGTTTCCATCAATCACCAATGCTTTTCGAAAACATAACGTAAAAATCTTCTTCAGAACTAATAATAGGACCTCAGAAATTATACATAATTGAACATCAGTCAACACTTCTAACAGATTTTCCAAATCTGGAATCTATAGATTCAAGTGTATCGACTGCAGCGCCTCCTACGTGGGACAAACAGGACGCAACTTCATAACCAGATATTCAGAGCACGTCAACGCGGTAAGATATAACAAGTTTTCTGCTATAGGCCAACACATTCACGACTCAAATCATAAGTTTACTGATATAGAACATGATTTTGAAATACTTCAAATAGCAAACAAAGGGCCAATTATGAACATCGTCGAAAATTGTTTCATTCATTGCGATCAATATTTCAACCCTAACTATAATTTAAATGAAATTTTCGAGAAAACTAATATTCTTTATGATCTCTTAATTAAATGGCTAAGAAATATTAGACCACCTAAAAACAATTCGATCTTTCAAACCATACGCAGTACATATCCACATCATTTACCCCCACTACCACATCCTTCCGCTCCACCTTAGCTCCGTGACAGTTGCTCCACCTCTACCCCTCCCCTCTCCTCCCTTACGCCTCGCCCCTTAACCTTATAATTGCATCCATCAATCCAGCTCTGTCCGCCGATAACTCAAGCTGCTCAAGGTGAGTTCGTTTCTAGTATTCTCTGGGTTTTTCTAGACTTTTCTTTTTGATCTTTCCTTCCGATCTTTTGCCTAATTCGACTTCTAATTTCTTCCCCAGGTTCCTCAACCCATATTGAAGTGGGAATTAATTCTTTGGATCTTACCAAGTTCATGTTTACGTTTATTTTCCGGAACCAAACTACAGAACACACATAGTGTCAACTTCATATGACAATAAACCTCGCAGCATAATTTAACAGTTTTAGAAAACTAAAGTTATATATAAGCTGGACAAACCGCCATGGGTGTACAACAACGGAGTCATCATTTTAACTGATTTTAAAATGGAATGCAACTTCATCTACCATATTTTATTCATCTGTGCAAATGTTATAGTGTGTTTTTAAAGTTGTTTTAAAGTTATATTTCATATTCATCCATGCAGATGTTATAGTGTGTATAAAGTTGTTTTAAGGTTTTATTGTGTTTGCCCGATTTGACTTTGTGGCTGATGATGGCACATATCTGGTGCCGAAACTAGTACCTCATTTGAACGATATGTGATTCTTGCACATTAATAAATATCTTTGTATTAATTAGGAGGAACACTCTTAATTTTTAAATATTGTAATCCCACTTCAATACGGATCATGAAATTTATAAATATTAAGTGAAATAGCGAAATAATCAGCTTGTTGTTCTCTTTTGCTGTGGGGCTGTCCATCTACTCTAGCAGAATATGTGTGATTCTAGTTAATTATATGTGATGAGTACTTGTTTGCAACGCGTTTTCATAGATGCAACAGTGATTTTCCCTATGATGTTACATTTATCATGTTAAATTACCTACCACCGTTTGCAAAATATGTACATGATCATTTCGTTATTTCTAGTGGATTGAACCAGATATTGTGTAGCTCTTTCAGTGGTATCAACACAAGTAATTTAATGTGACACCGGGCTGAGTGGCTCAGACGGTTGAAGCTCTGGCCTTCTGACCCCAACTTGGCGGGTTTGATCCCGGCTCAGTCCGGTAGTATTTGAAGGTGCTCAAATACGTCAGCCTCGTGTCGGTAAATTTATTAGCAGGTAGAACAACTCCCGCGGGACTAAATTCTGACATCTCCGAAAATCATGAGTTGGTTTATCGTCGAAATGAAGTCATTGCGAGCTACTCTAACCTTCATCAGACGGCAGCTACTGCGCCCACGACGTCCACCATCTTGGTTTTGGTATTACGGTCTGATATATTGTAGTCGGTCTTGGCTGTACCCATGCGGTCGCTGAGGTAAACATGAAGCCTGTTGTTGCCTACTGTTGTCGACAGCTAGGACGAGTCCAGCAGTTAAAATTCAAGGGATGTATGCTCATCCCTAGCGAACTTTGGTGACATACGTCTTTAAGGCAGAAAGAAAACTGTTAGCATAGCGCATACAAGACAAAGTGTTTCTCATCACCTGTTTGAGCCGATTAGGCCTATAGTTTTGCGCACTGCAATATAAGGTGCTACGGAAAGGATGTTTCATTTCTGAGCAATTTTAATACAAACTACGCGGTCTTCCTTATGCAGCACCCGAGGAAATTCCCTTACCAATGTAATACACACACAAGGTGTTATCAAATAGGTTATAAAGATAATAGCGGAAAGTGGGCGTAAAAACTAGCGACAGCGACTGTGGCTCCCTCTGGAGGTTCGGAGTATAGACGTAAAACTGCGCATCGACAGCTATGAAGTAATTCATTGACAAATGTTAATAATATTTAATTGTTTAAAGAATATACGACTGGGCCAGTCAGTATTTGCCCTATATATGGTTGCAATAATTACTAGGGGCCATGTGCGTCAAAGCCTGTCTACAGATTTTCGAAAAATAAAGAGATATAAGTACGAGTTTAGCTGTTTGGTTATATTTGTGTTTACACAACTTCAGTTTATATCGAATAAATAGTTGTTTTTACGGCAGTGGAAAATGAAGTACTAATTGATATTACTTACTTTAATAGATGCAAGCAATGGGTTCTTCGAAGCACACCTGGATGATATATTCAAAAAAGTGATAGATCATAACATTTGAACAAATGTTATGTCTTATGTTCAGATCATTTTGTACTGAAAGACTTTAGAAACAAGAATCTATTAAGTGAGGGGTAAGTATTTCGAACACATTAGGATTTGAGATTATGTAGACTTTATATAAGATAGCTTTATTACTCTTTCATTCTTAATTGATCATTACAGACTTTGGTCTAGATCTGTCCCCTCAGTTCTGCCATCTGTGCAGGAAATCAATCCCAGAAGAAGCACAAAGAAAAGGAAGTGACAAGAGGAACTGGAGTCAGAAACAACAGTGGATGGTGAAAGTGATGTGGTGAGTAATGACACTTCAAAATTAAGGAAGAGTGCACAAAGTGTTCACAATTGGCAAAAAAGTACAGAGCACTGCAAACATCAGTGTTGAGGTATAAGAAACAGAATTGTGTATTTTAAGCTAGGTTAAGTAGTTTAAATCATTCTAAATTGAGAAGTAAAACTACAGAAAAATATTATTAGTGATTGTGAACGTAATGATTGTAGTGATATAGCAGATATCTTTATAAAACTCCAGGCTGAACTTAAGGAAAGAAAGGCTCAAGGGAGGAGATATTCAGATAAAGATAAAGATAAGAGTTTTGCTTTGGCCCTGTATTTCTGTTCTCAAAAATCATACATGTTCTTGGAGACTGACTAGGCCTAATAAGTCTTTGATAGGTTGGCTACAAAATTCAGAGGTAGAGCCTGGCATGAATGGCATGGTTCTCCATCTGTTACAAATTAAGTATGAAAATATGAAACTCCAAGAAAAAGTCGTACCTGTGGTAATCGATGAAATATCTCTTAAGTGTCTGTTGACCTATAGTGCTCAAAATAACTGGTTCAAAGGGTTTATAGACATAGGTGCAGAAATCTTGTCTGAGTTAAATGTCACTGAAAGAGAGTTATGTAATCAGGCTATGGTCATCATGGTTAAATGACTGTACCTAAATTTCAAGCAAATTATAGGATATTATTTGACCAGAGATTCTATGTCAGGGCAGAGCATTAAATATATGTTAATTTATTTAATGTATTAGTGAAAATTCAGGACACTAACTGAAGTTTGTGATCAAGGGGCAAACAATTTTAAAGTGCGGAAAATTTTGGGGACCAGTTCAGACAAACAATATATTGAAATAAATAATGGAAAAGTATACTTTTTCTATGATGCCCCTCACTTGGTTAAATCACTCTATAACAATCTAAAGAAGTATGATTTCAATGTAGGAGGAGATATTGGTAGCTAGTCTCATACTGAATAATTTTATAACAACGATTCCACCATTGTTCCCAGATTAGCCCCAAAATTAACAAAAAATATATTTCACTTCCCCCATTTTCACCAATGAGTGTGTGTTTAGCTTTTCGCGGACTGTGAGTCATTCTGTTGTTTGTGGTATAAAGGTGCATGTTCAGTTTAATTCACTACCACCCTCTGCAGCTATTAAAGCTGATTTAATTGAAATATGTGATATACTATTTGACATATTAAATTCCTCAAAATGTAGTATTGCTAACCCTATTGCAGCAATTCTAATCATTTAGCAAAATTGTTAGAAATTGAAAAAAGTTTAAGGCAAATCATTGTGTTAAACAGAAGTGCTAATAGTAAACTCAACCCAATATGTATTCAAGGTTGGATAGATAATATCACTGCTCTTAACATTTTGTGGTCACAATTGATGGGGCAAATTGATTTTCAATTTCTTTTCACTAGAAGACTGACACAAGATTGTCTGGAAAATGCATTTCCCATTGTCAGGGGTAAAGAGGGCAATAATGTCACTCCAGATGCATCTAAATTCCACAGTGCACTAAGAACTGTTTGATAAATAACTCACTATCCCCATCACAAGGTAGCAATTGTGTGGCTGATGCTGCAGTATTCCTAAACAAATACAGCTATTTGAAAATGAGTTACACTGTGAATGAAAGGTTAAATATTAGTGATAATAGACCTAATTGTAATGAGAAAAATGAGATCATCGACTGTAATGTGCAAACTACACAGGGAAATGCAGACAATTATGTTATTGGTTGGGCAAGTCCAAGACTGTCACACAATGTGTGTAAAAATATTTTGATTTGCCTTGAACTTATTTCCCATGACCCTGAAAACTCCCTCATATTAGTAAAGAAATATGAAACATGTAACATGATTTTCTCCAATGAATGTTCTCACAGGTTGTGTTCTAAAATGTCCAGTGTTTTTCAGAATAATGTGCATAAATTCATATGTGAAAACACTCAAGATGTCAAAGACAAGTTAGTGAAGACATTAGTTACTGAATATGTTCGTGTAGAAGGTATGTGTGACAATTGTTATTCCTTGTTGACCCATAAATACCTTGCAGTCCTCAATCAAGCTTTTGTAAATAAAACAAATGGTTTCTAAACATCTCAGCAGAAAAATAAAAATGCCAAATTACAGAAAGTAACGCATATGTTCAAGTTCAAGTGCATTTGGATGTACATAATATAGTATATATAATAATTACGGTTTATGGTTGTCATTACATATGGTTGCCTGGCCTGTAGTTGTATGCAAATTGTAACAGAAATTTGCCATGACAAAACTTCAATTTGTGGAAAATAGCATGTGTACAGTAGGATAATTTATTTTTGAATGTATATGATATGCGAACATTGTAGACGGTCGGCTATCACATGAAAAATTCAGTAGTTTTGGTCTAGGTGTAGCCCTAACATTGATGTTACTTTTCATGCCTTATTTCGTGACTAATAAAATGTTATAACCGCAGACCAAACATTTTGTACTTGAAAAGCTATTCCATAATTCGTTTAAAACTTAAAACCAATACAATACAATTTCGAGACCTCTGGTTCAGTTATTATGTCTTAGCAGCCACAAGGAGCAGTCGACAGCTGTTCGTTTCTACACTGCGAACCGCTAGATAGTGGTAGTGGCTGCACTTTCCAGAGTGTTTCTGCCATTATCTTTATAACCTACTTGGTATGGCCATGTAATGCGTACAGAGGGCACTTCGCATCACACCATCTGGAAACAGGCCACGTGGTCGGTCCTAGAAACACTGGCTTGATCACCTTCAAGAAGTCCGCCTCCGTAGTGTAACGGTTAGTGTTATTAGCTGCCGTCCTCGGGGGCCCGGGTTCGATTCCCGGTACTGTCAGAAATTTAAGAATGGCAGAAGGGCTGGTATGTGGTTGAAATTGTACATGCAGCTCACCTCCAATGGAGGTGTGCCTGAAAAGAGCTACCTCGGGATGAGGATACGAGTTTACTTTTTACTTTTACCTTCAAGAAGACATGAGGGATGTTCATCTTGTTTCAAATGATGCTCTTATAAAACCAAGTGAAGATTGGCTTAAAAAACAGCAGACCCTGCTCCATTGCCTAATAAGCGCTAGGACGATGATGACGAAATCCGTAGACCAGTTATTACTTGTCTATGAAGTGCTCTGTAACAATCGGAATGTAACAATAGGTACAGTAAACTGTACTCTGGTCCGACATCAGTACCGTTACACGTAGTAATACGAGCTTGTGTCATGACCACGAATATCTTACTTATAGCGATGGCAAGTAATTGAATTACTGGTAACGACTACTTTCTTAGTAAATTTTACTCGTAATTTACTTCTGAAAATATAATTGTAATCGATACATTGTAGTAATCGATATACATCGCATCGAGAGCTTGGTAACTTTGGAGCCCCAGCACCCGTTCATTTCTCACAGCTTGTTGAGATTTAGATAATCATGAGACGGTGGTGTTGATTATTGTTCTAAGAGGAAGTACAACTGGGCAACGATCCTCTATTAACACTAATCAGAGGGAAAATAGAGGAGAAGTGAAAGTATCGGCAAAGGGAGGGAGGACTCCCTAGGACTCGAGCACCTCTAACCGTGGAGGAGCCTCACACCAGACTCAGCTAGCGGAACCGTGGTCGCCAAACGACACTCCAAGATGACAGTCCTTGGTCTCCCTTAAAGTCGTCTCATACCGCCCCGACGTAGTGGAGAACTGAGCCGGAATAAACACGTGACGGTGAACGGGTTGAGGCATTTCCACCCCCCTATTTGAATAAGTTACCCTGAAAACTCGAAAGTGACATTCTAATTTTGCTCGGGAGCTATCATTTTGATTGTCTGTTTACTCTCACGCAGCAATGATAGCCACTTAATGTCCTTATACTAAACAGTACAAAACGGAGTAATGTCTTTCCCTCTCGCACACCCATGTGAAAAAAAGTCCGTGATTCTCTGAAGACTCGCGTTCTACGATGATTGTAACTTTTCTGATTACATTCAGAAATTAATTTTTGATCGGGTTAACTGTAATTGAGCCCAATCAGAACTTAGTTGCAACTTGACTAAAATGTTTCCATAAAGCATGTGACCACATCACTATAGGGAGAAAATGGGATCAAACCCCACCTCAGTAAACTTGAATATTGATTTCTGTGGTCTCCAAATTCCACAACAGGCAAACTAAGGCCAGAGTAACTTCCTTCCCCACCTCATTGTCACCGTAAGACCTGTCCGTGTCGGTCTGAGAAAATACTGGGGGAACATCTAATAGTGAACCTGCCACCTGGTGACTGCCCTAAATGCAGATCAGTGGCGACTGACTGAAGGTTGCGTCCTCCTTTGCCAATACCACGGTTATTCCTAAATGCATTAAGGACTCAAATAAGGCATTTCTTGGGGGAATGTTCGCAAAGGATTTGTTGGAAGTAAGAGTTAAATTGTTTAGATTGAATTGTATAATATCGCATAGTGCAACTAGTGACCCACACATGTTTCGTATGGAAAATATTTGATTTGTAGCGACAGACCTCTTATGTCATTCACCGTTCTTCCCCTGTGCATAGCTCAGTATGACAGCCGTCAGCTCCCTCCTTTCAACTTGCGTTATGTTCAAACCCATTCTGCCATTTCAATGAAACCACGGCAGTATAACATTTAGCCCGGGTTCAATTCCAGGTACGTGGTTAAAAAGGTATATGCAGCTCCATTGGGGGTGCGCCTGAAATGAGCTGCACTACTTCAGGGTGAGGACGCGAGTTTTCTGAACCAACGGCTTTTCAAATCAGATATTCACTGCAAAAGGAATGTTTATCGTCATAAGTTAATTGAGACCATTATTCATTATTTTGATAACTACTATGTAATTAATCTCAAAATATGTTTTTTTAATTTCAAGCCTAATCTTATACTCTAGTAAAATAGAATTTCAAGCACTGGGATAATTGGATAATTAATCTGTCTCATTCTCCGCTAACACAGCCACTTGCAACCACCTATACGCAGTGGCGAAGCCTGAACTAAGTAAGGGGGTTGACA
The DNA here is from genome assembly GCF_040414725.1 of Anabrus simplex. Lineage (NCBI taxonomy): Eukaryota > Metazoa > Arthropoda > Insecta > Orthoptera > Tettigoniidae > Anabrus > Anabrus simplex. Next base: position 12,786,695 of record NC_090278.1, on the reverse strand, counting down.
GAGATTTATTTTATTTAAACGTTTTAATCATATTATTATTATAAGGAATTTTGTTTTCGACGCATACATCTGTATTCAGTATTATATTAATGACTCTGAAAATAAGACAAACCCTATGACCGACCGACCGACCGACCGACCGACCGACCGACCGACCGACCGACCGACCGACCGACCGACCGACCGACCGACCGACCGACCGACCGACCGACCGACCGACCGACCGACCGACCGACCGACCGACCGACCGACCGACCGACCGACCGACCGACCGACCGACCGACCGACCGACCGACCGACCGACCGACCGACCGACCGACCGACCGACCGACCGACCGACCGACCGACCGACCGACCGACCGACCGACCGACCGACCGACCGACCGACCGACCGACCGACCGACCGACCGACCGACCGACCGACCGACCGACCGACCGACCGACCGACCGACCGACCGACCGACCGACCGACCGACCGACCGACCGACCGACCGACCGACCGACCGACCGACCGACCGACCGACCGACCGACCGACCGACCGACCGACCGACCGACCGACCGACCGACCGACCGACCGACCGACCGACCGACCGACCGACCGACCGACCGACCGACCGACCGACCGACCGACCGACCGACCGACCGACCGACCGACCGACCGACCGACCGACCGACCGACCCTATAACCCTATGTGCACTTGAGTTATTTTAAAATATAGACGAAATAGGCTGCGGGAGTTGTCAAATAACAACATACTTTTAGAATAAAAAATAGCAATATATTTCATTGTTATGTAGATTTAATAAGAGAAATAAGAAATAAATAGTTGTTCGTACAAGTCACCTTAAACAATGTCCGACCCGTTGGCTGAACGGTGAGCGTACTGGCCTTCGATTCAGAGGATCCCGGGTTCGATTCCCGGCCGGGTCGGAGATTTTAACCTTAATTGGTTAATTCCAAAGGCACGGGGGCTGGGTGTATGTGTTGTCTTCATCATCATTTCATCCCCATCGCGACGCGCAGGTCGCCTACGGGAGTCAAATAGAAACACCTGCACCTGGCGAGCCGAACTCGTCCTGGGATATCCCGGCACTAAACGCCATACGACATTTCATTTTACCTTAAACAATATTCTTGTAAATGAGTTTAATCCGCCTGTCCTTCATTTCGAGAAATATATCTATTACTCTCGTCTTGAAGTCGGGCGTCTTGCTAAGATTCCATAGAAATTCCTTCTCTATAGCTAGAGTTCCCAAGTTAGACAGTCTCTGGTTGGTCATCCAATTCCTTAAATACGTTTTAATTCGTTGGAAGGCACTCATAGTGCGTTCAATAGAAACTGACTTCAACGGAATATAGCATCAAGTTAAGCAATTTTTTCCGTATGCGTACTCTAGAATACCTTATTAAGGCTGGAAGTCAATAGTTGTTGGGGTTATGATACTGTACCGTAACTAACATCGGCGGGCAAGAAAATACACGTACTTGAAGGGTTTTGATGCTGCCATTCATTTATTACGTGTAAGTTTACTATACTTCGTATTTGAATATTATTAATTTATTTTTAGACGTGTCTTATAATAAAGTAAATTCAAATTAATTACTTTAAAATCATGTCTGAGATGGTAGCCAATAAGAGCACCTTTACAGGAGAGATCCAAATACTAGCCAATGAGAGCAAGTCTGTCTACTGGGCGGATACATCTCGCTATAGGAAAGTCATAGTTCCACAGTCAGTGCCTACAGATAGCGTTAGTGTTGCTCTATCTGAAAGCTTTGAAAATCAAAGGGAAAATACACAGTATGGACAGCGTCTACTTTCGCCTACGTGCTTCGTGTAACTGACGCGAGCCTTAGCATTGCCGAAGTGAGACGAAAATAAGTAAAGCAGGGAATACAATAATGGCACGAATGTGGAAATAATTCATGTTCTAAAAAAGTAATTGCATTAACTAGATAATATTTATTTCACAAAATGTTAAGGGTACACGCTGTCTACCCTGTCTCCCCTGACGCTTCGCCCCTGCCTATACGTTCACCCCCGCTTAAACAATAATTCAAATACTTCAGCAGGGATCAATGCAGGAACTACTGAAAGCATATATGTAGTGGTGAGGAGGGAAAACATGAAAATTATAAGATGACTGAAGTGCTTGCCATCTGTGCCTAATCTGATGGCCACCTACGTAAGTGAGATCAAGCTATATATTTCGTTGCCAGTGTCTTCAACGGAAGCGTTTCTCGAGGCCACTTACCTGGATGATCTCCGCACTGTCTTCAGCTAGCAGAGCGGCTTCAACCATTTTATTGGACGATACTGTGCAGGTATGTTACTCTACTCAACTCCCAGTTAGAGAGCGTCATATGGTCTGCACCCTTCAGGAGCAAAGGAGGCAGAGAGCTGTTAATTTAATCACAAGGAAGATGGGACTGAGGCTAACGCTAACTCCCATTTAATAGTTTCATTACCTTACAAGAATTCATTTACATTGGTACAAACCTTAGCACAGAATACCATTCATTTCCAAGCAACGACCCAACACAGAGTTCTTTGTTATCGGCAGGACCCGTCACTGTTGTAGCACTGAACCTCCTGAGAGGAGGAAGGGCTCCTCCTCACCTCCAAGGCGCAGGTAAGGATTGCACTGCCGATAGAGGGAGACACATTACATTACTGTTGTGTGTCCAAGTAACTTACTTGTTCAGTGAGCACTGCTCCACGAAGCGTACCACCTCGTGTTGATCCCACTATTTAGCAAGGGTCAGAGGAGTGTCGCCATCACTAGTCTTAACACTGAGACTAGTGGGGTCTAGTGTGTTGAGGTACCTCGTTATCTCAATGTGACCTCCTTGTGCATATTCGTGTAGTAGAGTGCAACAATAACTACACTTTACATGGAGACTAGTAGGGTCTAGTGTGGTGAGGTACCTCATTACTTGAAGGTAACCTCCACGTGTAGCCAGGTTAGCGGAGTGTAACCATTACTCGTCTCAGCATCGAGACTAGCGGGCTCTCGTGTAGTGAAGTACCTTTACATGCTGTCAGGTGTAGTGTGTCTTAACGCTGAGACTAGTGCGGTTTAGTGTGGTGAGGTGCCTCACTATATCGACGTGACCCCACTGAGCAGCGTGTATAAAAGTAGTATCCAGCAACTCCGCAGTAATACCTTCCTCCTCCACCAGGTACATGACCACCTCCACTTGGCCCTCTATGGCTGACAAGGTCAGTGCAGGCACTCCTTGTGTGTGGGTACCAATGTTCACATCAATGTCACTCGTTCCAAAGGAGAGACAGTACTCTCGACGTCAATTTTTCTCCTGTTCTACCAGAGCCTACACAACATGCAGCTTCACCCTGTATGCAGCATGGTTCAATGCGGTGTGCTTCCAGTCAACATAGGGGTTTCTTGAAAGAAGGGAATTCACCACATTGATGTATCCTTGATCAGCTGCCCAATTTAGAGTTTGCTTTGGGATCTCGTGAGCTAGTTTGTACTGGGCGAGCAGTTCCCGCCACTCCCTCTCTCTGTCTGGCGAGAAAGTCTCCCTCTCATCTCGCATGTCAGCTCTCTCTTCTCAACAACCTTCTCTTCGTCCTTACATGCTCTTTCCATTTCCTCCTCTGTCTTCTTACATGCTCTCTCCACCTCCTCTTCCCTGTCCTTACGTGCTTTCTCCACATCCCTTACTTTCTTCTCAAATGCCTCCTCCCTTTGTTCTACCATCATCTCCATATTTCATCACTTCATCCCACAAACGCGGGCTGTTCTCTATCTCTTTAAGGGTTCTCTCCAATTATTCCGCCCCTCTGGTGTCTTCTCTCAGCTGCAATTCCCTCATCTCCACATATTCCGCCAGTGATCCATAGAGTGCCGCACACAGTTCACACCGAAGCTGGAACACACAATAACACCACAAATTAACAGAGAGTCCTCCTTAGAGCCGGTTTACATGGGATCCATTTTAGAGAAACAGGCCACCATGGGAATTACCCGGAGGGAAATTGATTCAGTTACGAACTGCTGCAGACATGGCAACCCTATTATAATGTTCTAGAAACTTTCTTCGTCAGCTGAGTGGTATTGTAGTCAGGTTGCTAACAAAGGAAGAAATAAAGAAAGAAAGAAAGAAAGAAAGAAAGAAAAAAGGAAAAATTGCATACTAAAAGAATGATTTAAACATTGAATGTATTTCTAATGTAGACCCCTCACCTCTCATTTTAAATGCCACACGTTTTATATTAAACTACATGTATTTCTCAATGTTGTGCCCGTTGAATGTTTACTTCTAGGATTGTCAAGACCTGTTAATTATCTATGATGTGAAATTTTTTAGATTTCTTTATAGTGAGAGTGATTGATATTCTTCAATTCTTAATTTTAGTTTTACAGTTATTATATTTTTAAATTTTAATAATTCCATTATTCTCTCTCAGGTTTACTAAACTTGGTTTTTAGCCAGCTCAGTTTGTCTAGGAAATAGTTCATCCTTTCAAATTAATAACAACATTATGTGATAACGTTGTGTAGTGACATGTTGCGCCATATATATTTTTACGTGCCAGCCCCGTGGTAGCTCCTTTCAGTATTTCCAGAAAGGGGCTGGTGACTCAGACGACCGGGAATCTCCCAGCCGGCCTGTGGGGTGGAGCCGGCCTTTCCGTGTATTGTTCTCGGCGGCCGGCTTACCTGTGAGTCTCTTTGAGATTCAACGGCAATGTTCTGCCTCCAGTGACATCGTGAAATTTCAGGATCAAATTACGCGAGCTATAAAAAGGTAGACGAGCCCTGGACAGTCAGTCAGGGTTGGACTCTGTGGGAGAGTCAGTGTGAGACTCAGTGAGCTGGAGTTCGGCGGCTGGGCTGAGGGCGACAGAGGTGTTGGCTGTCGCCAGTGTTCCTCCGAGTTCTGAACCAGGAGCTGTTGTTGTGGCGTCGGAAAGACCAGTGTGTAGGTGGAGACGACAGAACGAAAGATTGTACTGTGTGTAATTCTGTGGACTAAGAATCGCGGTGAGCCAGCGAGGAAACGCGCTATCGCGAGTGCGAGGATACATGGACCTGGGTTAATGTTCGCTGTTGTGAGAATCGTCCTGCTCTTGAATTCTGTTGAGCTGTTTAATCGTTCACTGCATGGGACTGTGTGAAGTACATCTGTGGAGCCGAACCAATTAACAGTCGTCGTGTGTTGTATCGCCAGTGGCACTGTGTTCAAATCCAGCTGCCTACGCACAGTGGCTGTAGGAGGTGACTGGACTTGAGGGAAAGTGAAAGTAAGGATTAGTGTCCCAGCTGGATCCTCCTTGCGCCGTAAGGTAGAGAGATTTGTAAATAGATTGGTAATTAGTGTGGTAGTTCATTACTTGATTAGAGCTGTGTATGTGTAAATATGTGTGTGTGCATTTATTGGATCATTCTGAAATAAATTAGTGCAATGAAACAGATGGAGTTCTATTCGCAACAAATGGTGTCAGAAGTTAGAATAGACCCCAAGTGTGATACACCATTGTAATCAGCGTAAATCAGCGGACCAGGTACTGCAGGTTTCGACCGCCATCGGGAATATTCCAGAACTTCGTCGAATAGTGAATTCACACTCATATAAATGGCTTCTTCATCTTTTGTTAATTAGTGCATGCCTTTTGAGACCAGACGCCACACGAAAATGAAGGCACAGTTACTTGCGTTCTTTTGTATGATGATGAAGATGGACGTGGAGATGGACGGAACAATATCAAAATAAGATGGAGAAGATGGAAGAAAATCAAAAGAAGATGGAAGAGAAGATGGAAGACTGTCAGAATGTGATGAAAGCTGGGCAAAGAAAAGGACAGAAGAAGGCCAGAAAATGACGATGGAGAAGTTGGAAGAAGGCTATAAGAAGATGGTAGAAAGCCAGGAGAGGGTAGTTGAAAGCCAGAGGAGGATGATCAAGGAAATAAAAGACGTTCAGAAGAAGTTGGAAGACGACCAAGAGAAGACAGAAGATGGTCAGAAGATGATAAAATACGGCCGAAAGAAGACTTAAGAAGACCAGACTAAGGAGGAAGATGGCAGAAGAAGTCGGAAAACCCCCAGGAGCAGACGGAAGATGGTCAGGATAAGATCGAAGACGACCAGAAAAGGACAGATGATGGTTAGATGCAGGAAGATGGCCAGAAGAAGATGGAAATCGACAAGAAAACAACAAATGACGGCCAGATCACGCTGAAAGAGGCCAGAAAATGCTGCAAGACGGCCGAAAGAAGACTAAAGAAGACCAGAGTAAGATGGCCAGAAGAAGATGGAAGTCAACCAGAAAACAACAAATGACCGCCATATGATACTGGAAGAGGCCAGAAATACTGTAAGACGGCCGAAAGAAGACTGAAGAAGACCAGAATTAGATGCAGGGTGGCCAGGAGAAGACGTAAGATGGCCAGAAGAAGATGGAGGACGACCATAAGAAGACAGGGAACGGCCAGAAGAAGATGGGTGACGGACAGAGAAATATCGACGAGGGTCCACGAGAGATAAAGCATGTTCCGCAGGTCGACGTTCTGTCCCGTAGACCTTGTCCAGAAGACTGCGAGTTCTGTTCAAGGAGGGAAGCCGAGCACGAATATTTCCGGCTAGTGATCACCGTGGGGTTTGAAGGAAACTGGAGCCGTAACGGCTGGATGGAAATGCAGAGGGACTGGGATCGTCATCTTCCCCTGGTCCCCCTGGTTTACCAGTCCATAGTGCACGCGGCCACGGGATCTTCTCCAATGGGACACCGTCTGAAAGAGAGCTGCGACTTTCGGTGGATTTGGGGTTGGACCAGCCTGAGGACCATCCTACCCCAACCGATAGGTACTAGCTGGACCTGACAAGGAGACCGAAAGATGTGGGCGCCGCTATCAGGAAGAGTTTGAGCATAGAGAGCGACCGGGTGAAGGTGCAGCATGACCAATGAGAAATAACGAGAGCGACCTAGGATGGCTATATAATTCCGTAAGGAATAAATGCTTGTCTTTCAAGCTCCAGCGGACATGAAAACGCCCCTACCACGTTCTAAGGGGAATAAATGTCTTCAGCTACCGACTACGACGGAGGCCAAGGTGCAAGATGAGGGTGGTACATCTATACCGAAGAACAGCTGAGAAAGTTACTGATCGCAACGATCAGCTCTGGAAGGGGGGCAATGTTACGTGGCTGTCCCGTGGTAGATCCTTCCTGTATTTCCAGGAAGGGGCTGGTGATTCATACAACCTGGAATCTCCCAGCCAGCCTGTGGGGAGGGGCCGGCCTATCCATGTATTGTTCTCGGCGGCCGGCTTACCTGTGAGTTTCTTTGAGATTCAACGGCAATGTTCTGCCTCCAGTGACATCGTGAAATTTCTCGATCAAATTACGCGAGCTATAAAAAGGGAGACCAGCCCCGCACAGTCAGTCAGGGTTGGACTCTGTGGGGGAGTAGGTGTGAGAATCAGTGAGCTGGAGTTCGGCGGCTGGGCTGAGGGCGACAGAGGTGTTGGCTGTCGCCAGTGTTCCTCCGAGTTCTGAACGAGGAGCTGTTGTTGTGGCGTCGGAGAGACCAATGTGCAGGTGAAGACGACAGAACGAAAGATTGTACTGTGTGTAATTCTGTGGACTGAGGATCGCGGTGAGACAGCGAGGAAACGCAGTATCGCGAGTGCGAGGATAAATGGACCTGGGTTAATGTTCGCTGTTGTGAGAATCGTCCTGCTCTTGAATACCGTTGAGCTGTTTAGTCGTTCACTGTATGAGACTGTGTGAAGTACGTCTGTGGAGCCGAACCAATTAACAGTCGTCGTGTGTTGTATCGCCAGTGGCACTGTGTTCAAATCCAACTGTCTACGCACAGTAGCTGTAGGAGGTAACTGGGCTTGGGGGGAAGTGAAAGTAAGGATTAGTGTCCCAGCTGGGCCCTTCTTGCACCGTATGGTAGAGAGATTTGTAAATAGATTGGTAATTAGTGTGGTAGTTCATTACTGATTAGAATTGTGTGTGTGTGCATTTATTAAGTCATCCTGAAATAAATTAGAGCAATGGAACAGATGGAGTTTTATTCGTAACAATATGTACACAATTCCAGCTGTTACTGAGAACTGCCACTAATATGCCTAGGAAGCGGAGAAACTGGACTCAATACTAATCTCAGTCTGGTTTGGACATTTTCCTTTTCACCCTGAGTTGTTGGGTTCTAGGACTGGACTTAAACAAATGAAAATAGTCTATTCTACACTATTTTCATTCATTTGTGCAAGATATACCTCCCCTCAAAAGACCCTAGGCTTGTTACAGGTGTCTTACCTCCCCACAGTACTCTTCCCCAGATGGAAATATGCGTACCAAGTTTTGCATTATGTTCTGCCGGTAGCCTTGAATTTCACCGTTTATTTTCCCTCTGATAACCATATCGTAATAAGTCACACAGCAACAAAGGTGTGAAAAGCGAACCAGGCTACAACATATGAGGTACCTGTTTTGGTCTTAAATTGAGCTTAAATCCTGGTAATTGACTGGTGTGAAAATAAGAAACCAAAGAGAACCATTTCCAGGGCCCACAATAGCTATCTTCCGAATGCTACAATTGAACATGAACATCTTCATTGTATTATTCGCACTATTCTTTCATTGGTGCTGATAGTGAGACTCGAACATACCATCTGTTGAATGCAATAGAGATAAACTAATGACAAAATTACTAATGGGAATAATAATGGGCAACTTTAATGCAAAGGTTTGCCAAGGAAAATACGAAGGTCTAGTTGGTCTTTCGAATTGTTTCGAGGTGATCACTTCGTAAGAGTTTCATGATGCCTTTCAACCTGTAGTAACGAATACATTCCTCATGTTGTATTTTATTAAACTGTGGATGTGGATATCACCAGCTGATACAGAGGATAATATTATATGGAACAAAGTAGATTTTTCCTTGTTTAATATAATATTTCCTAACAGTTTCCTTTCTGTCAGAACAGATGCCGGGTGTTGGTATCTGTTATGTCCTCCGCGAGTTGTTGGTACACCAATCCCGTGCATTCAAATCAAGCGCTTTTCAAAAATGACATCTTACACCTAAAACTTGAAACTACTAGTGCAACAAGTTTGGACTTTGGTCAAGAGATGTCGCTACTAATGTGATAGGGATTTTGTAGTCCTAGGTTTATTACACTGAGATGATGGCTGTTCTTTTGTGTGTATCATAGTTCTCAACACTTAGATCTCTTTCCCCCAACTTCAAAATGAATCAATTAGAAATTTTGTCTATTTAATTTTCAACCTATCAGATTGTTCTGCTTCATATTCGTTTACCCAATAAAAATTGGGGGAGTGTCGGGCATTAGCTCAGATCTCTCTCGAACCTTCCTCCCGGATATAAAAGCTGGCAATTTTCGAGGACTTGATGGACGGGACATTCGTATTATTGGTAATCTCTACTGGAACCAGTGTGCTGGCATAAGAGTTGATGGTCGTGTCTCGGAAGAAGTCTCAATTATGAAAGGAGTTCGCCAAGGCTGTATTCTTTCCCCCATGCTTTTCAACATCTCTTCAGAAAAGATTTTTCGAGATGCTCTTTACGGAAAGACTCAAGGAATTGTGGTTAATGGTTTCATCATAAATAACATCAGGTACGCCGATGACACTGTGCTACTTGCAACCAATCTCCAGGATCTACAGGAACTACTTAATGCTGTCACTGAAGCCAGCAGCGCAATGGGCTTGAAGCTTAATGTAAAGAAGACCAAGTGGATGGTTATAAGTAGGAATGAAGATGGCATTCGAGGTAATCTCACAACAGCGAAGGAACAGATCGCGAGAGTGGCAACATTTAAATACCTGGGATGTCACATCAATGATGACTGGGACCTTACTCACGAGATCCGATGCAGAATTGAGCAGGCCAGAACTTCTTTTCAGAGACTTAGGAAACTTTTGACAAGCCGTGACCTTTCCATTTCACTACGGACACGACTACTCCGGTGCTACGTTTTCAGCATTCTGTTGTACGGCGTTGAGGCATGGACACTAACTGAGACCATGTGCAAGAGATTGCAAGCATTTGAAATGTGGACGTACCGAAGGATGCTTAAGATACCTTGGACAGCTAAAATGACCAATATAGACGTTTTGCACCGTATGAACAAAGAACCAGAAATTCTCACTACCATCAAGAGAAGGAAACTAGAATACTTTGGTCATATGATGCGGAACTCTAAATACCACCTTCTGCAAGTAATACTCCAAGGGAAAATTAATGGAAAACGTGGTCCGGGGAGAAGTAGGACATCATGGCTCGGCAACTTGAGCCAGTGGTTTGGGGTGACAAAGCTTACTCTGTTCAGAACAGCTATGAACAAACAACAGATCATGCTACTGATCGCCAACGTTCTGCGAGGACATGGCACATGAAGAAGAAGAAGAAGAATTTTCGAGCTACCTTGTTTTCTTGATTGTTCAGTGTGTGTGTTAATAGTAGAAGCGGGGGTGTGTCACCCTTCATCGAGCAGTCCAGCACGATGGCAATGGCAGCCATTTAATAACTATACGATAGCATCATTTAGCTGACCCGAGAGGAAGGTTTCCGATCTTTAATCATATAATCTGAAACTTCCAGCATTCTAAAATGTAAATTTCCCTTGGTAATGTAAATTTCAAACCAGCCGAAAAGCACTGAGCTAAAATTCGGGAACAGGAAGTGCGGCACCCTTTCGAGTATCCAAACAAATTTTCCTTGAGGTGACTATGTTTTGTAACTGTTTTCCTTGTGTAACTTAAATTTGTCTCCATCTAGTCACCTCAGTATAATGGGATTAGCCCCTGCAACGTCGGGCAGTGAGCCCAAATGGGGTTTTAAACTTCTAAGTGTCAGTTCAAGGAGTGCAAGTGCCTGCCTCCGCTGCATTTTGATTGTTGGGCCACTAACTTTGAGTTTTTTCCTTTTCTTCCTACAAAGGCCCAGTAGAATGAGTATTCGATGCTTCTGTAAACTTAGTTTTATGTAAGGTCGTTAAACCGTGAGAATTTAGTACAATGTATTCTGTTATTTAATGTTGGAAATTGTAAACTTTTTGTGAGAAATTATTCTCCGGGTGTAAATGTAAAAAATTGAAGGTTGCTTTGAGAAGGCAGTAAGGCATAAGGTTCAGAGCGCAGTCTCCTAGATACATTCATAGATCATAGATGCTCTTTCAATTCTTGTTAGTTTATGCTGTAAAGGAAACTGGTAGATCTATCTCCTTACCTGGGTTAGAAAGGGCCGCAGTGCTCTTGGAAATTATCAATCCAAAGAGCGGTATGCTCAAGTTTCTAATGCATCAAAGGTTAAACATTTTTTGTATCTATGTGGTACCTGATCTTTTGTAACTGAAACCTTGTTCCGTCGCTGAGAGACTTGTTTGTTAAAATTTGATATTTTAAAGAAAGGAAACAAACAGTCCAAAATAAATATTACTTTGATTTTTAAAGCTTTTAATAGATCTTTTGCTTGTAGTAGAGAGACCCATTCATTCCAGCACCTTCTTTCACCTCTGCGTTCCACAAAACCTCGGTAACAAAAATAATCCACTGGTATCAACAAGTATGTAAAGACACATTTACTGAAGGATGATGAAATCAAAATCAATGTTGAAAAGATCTTATAGTCAGTTATTTCAAGTAAAAAGCCAAATTTCCTCCAAAATTGAAAAAGTACGAACGAAGCTGTGAAATATACCAAAAGTGCTGCTCTAGCACATCTTACTCCATTAATAAGATAAAGGAACGGATGAATGGGGAAATTCTCGAATTAATAGAAAATAGGCGAAAGATGAATATTAGCGAAACCAGTTACAAAACCAACGATAGGGAAATATACAAGAAAATTAAGAAGTCGAAAGAAAACAGGGTTAAATCGAAATGTGAAGAGAGAAGTTCTAGAGAAAAAATGTACACCTTTCAATGGACCCAAGGAATACTGGTGTAAACAGGGGGAGAGTTGAAAGAGTGGTAAACAACTTCTAAACTGTACCTAAAAAGCTCTGGAAAAGGACGTAAACATCACACAAAGATATATTATTAATTTACGGTATTTTAATATTAGGCCTGTTAAGAGTTCTTAACTCAAATAAAGGTCCAGTGTAAATTAACTGTTGACACTACACTGCCTTTGTAATTCCACTCATCCACTGACCACTAGCACGTAGTTACAATATTATGTAATACAGTGAATTCTTTTAATCTGAGTATCTTTCTTTCTTATAATCGCAACAGAATTATCTATCAGGCAATAAATTTTCTCTCTTCATGAAATATTTTAAATACTACTTTTGTACCTAACTATAACATCAACACATACTTATTCCTGATAAAAGAACACACAAACATTGCTTCCTACCACAACAGACCGGGATCGATTTCTGTTTACGCTTCTTATCTCTAAGGTCCTTTATTTGTTTTTCAAGTTCATAAAGGTTATGAATATTTTCACGCCCCTCCACAGATGCCAGATATCAATGTAAAGTGTCCATTGCAGCATTTGCCTCAGTACTGGTAGGGATCACTTCATTGTGCTCTTCTTCTTGTTGTTATGCTGCCAACTCCTCCATACTTCTTTCCTCTGCAGTTATCACATAATCTTCCACCCCAAAAGGAAGTCTTCAGCGATTGTAGTTTGACTGCAACATTCTCCATACATCAGGAAGCAGCCCTCCTTCTTTCACTGGCCGGCAAGAGTTGACATTGTAGTCTGCTCCACAACTTTCCAAGACTTTTGAATAAAGTAAAGCGCACCCAAGATTGAAACTTAAAATGATAAGGTATTAAATATGCTTCACTAGGTTCTCCCCACAGAATGAGTTAAAGCTGGTTAACTTCCAGGTGGGGAGCGATTTCCCTGATTGAAGAAAATATTTAATTACTTGCTTAGAAACAATCTTAGACTAAAATGAACTATAACAGGGCCCTAAGATAAATATGAACTTGAATATAGTGTATTAAATAGTTGAAAAATGCTATTTTAAATTTTCAATCCTTTACACAAGAAGTACCAAGTGCTTTTACACTGTGATACAGAGCTTGTTTCTCCCTAATTGCAAAGCTCTGATTTTTGTTTATGCAGTAACTTGTACCTAAATACTTTAGACAGTTTACTAGCAATCTCTGCGTGGAAATCCATTTTTCTGTACATGTAAATTGTAGATTTAAAAAGATTACATGTACTTAAATCGAATTATAATAGCCACGGCATTTTCTGTTATGTTGGTCAGCGTTTTTGAGGGATCCAGTTTATATAGGCCTACCTCAATTCATAAGTGACATACAAAAACTATATTACATTACAAGTAATATTTACAGTATTTACAGTCTACACAATGTTATGCCATTTACAGCTGTTCATTAGGATACACACAGAAGCAGATCATGTTACATACCCTACCCCTACTTCGCATTATTTGTATGATTCCGATCCGAAACACGATCGTTTTCTTGCTATGTAAACTTTCCACCTGGCCACCATTTCCACAAGAGGTTTCCATCAACCGATACAGGAGTAGAAGCTTCCAAACATTTTGCTAACAGGTGGTTAAATACTGGCCTTATCTTGTATATTTTAGGATGAATTTGTCAATTATGCGCCTCGTTGTCAGAGAAATGTAACACAGTTGTGGAGAAAAATATAATAATAATAATTTTATTGGCTTTACGTCCCACTAACTACTTTTACCGTATTCAGAGACACCAAGGTGCCACAATTTGGTCTTGCAACTGTTGATCGCATGCCAGTAAATCTACCAACACGAGTCGGACATATCTGAGCACCTTCAAATACTACCGGACTGAGCCAGAATCGAATCTGCCAAGCTGGGGTCAGAAGGCCGGTCAGCACCTCAGCCTCCTGAGCCACTCTAGTGTCATCAGCTCATAGAAAATAGGCGTAGTGCACAATCGATTGCGATAAATATAATGACCCAATTTAGATTTCTGTAAAATCCCCTGCGGCAACAGAATGCCCATATGAAGCTTTACCATGTCTTGATCTCGACTCCTTCGTTATATCTTACTAAACTGGGTTTTCTGTGCGATTTTCTCCCAGGCGTCCTTTGTCTCTTCAGCTATGTTCTGGCATATCTCGTCATCAAAAAATAATTTAAATATTTCAATATACATCAAAGCAAAAAAGGAGAACAGCACTAACATTTACAGTTCCATACATTTTCATGAATATTAAAGTGTTTAGAGTTCTCATTGTTATTTGACTATCAAAATTCCACTAAGCATTTCATATTTTTCATATTCATTTTCATACATAAATAATATGGAGAAAATATCTTCAAAAAATTGCGAGTACCTATTATATTATATTATATTATATTATATTATATTATATTATATTATATTATATTATATTATATTATATTATATTATATTATATTATATTATATTATATTATATTATATTATATTATATTATATTATATTATATTATATTATATTATATTATATTATATTAAAGCAAACAAGAAGGATGTACTAAGCATGTGAAGTCATGCAAGCCACTGCTAGCAACTATGTATTCCAATGTTTTGGTCATGTTTGCAGTTTATATTGAATTAATAATAATAATATTTGATACGGGGATTCCGTGGCTCACAGAGGGATGGCAAAGCTTGTGAGTCGAATGGCTGGACAAGGAATTAACTAGAGCAGAACTTAAATAACACAACATATTTTGAAACTGAATTTCTTCTCCTTTTTTCTCGTAAAAAAATTGAGAAATAGAAACATTGACAAGAACATTAATGAGCTCATCGGCTCTAACAATAACAGCGACTTAGAAGTCCGAAAATCAGGTACAAAACATGCTTTAATTAACAGTTTACTTGATTTACATAGAAAAGAGCGTTATTGCTATTGACATGTACAAATATTCAATAAGAGCAGGATTTGCTCCCAGAAGTTACATTATTCAGGAGTCTGGGCACCACTATACCATAGTATAACCTCGCGGACGGCGCAACTGACATTAAAGTGTTTATGCACAGTTGCCCCAATGGACGCTTATCCATTTCACAATAGTCACTGTTCGCAAATTGAATAAACACACGGAAAATTTTACACTCTGAAAAGAATATACAGGGGCATAATAACTCATAATAGTGGTAAAAAAAGAGGGTGCACATGACTGACCGTAAACAAAAGGCAATGAGGCAAAACCCTTGCACACCGTCAATAATTTGTTAAAAACCCTACAGAGGCTAACATCGGGGAAACATTACTGCTAAAAGGATTTATGAAATGTTGAGGTTTTGAAAACTGTAGTCACCCTACCCAAGGTTGAGGGTCATCTCTCTTCGTTCCCTTATGTTACATATTTCCCAGTAGGGAATAGAACAGAGTACTCTGACTTTCCGAAATTCTACACTTAAACCACTAGTTTAAAAAAAATGCATTAAAACAAAAGAGATTGAAACCTTCCCATCGAACTATCACATGTCTAAGTAAATTCTGCCATTACCTTATGCCGCCGGATCTTCCTCATGCCGGGCTCGCCCCCTGCCTCCCTTGGGATACGATTCACCCCCAAGACTGCAGCAATTCAGACAATATTGCCTTAAAGTGCCCTTCTTAATGTACTTCAAGGGAATGCTTCCAGAACTCTTTACTGATAGGCTGGATTCCTGTACACACCCCTAATTTTAACTGGCTAGAGAGAATATTTAGAAGTTATTGATAGGTTGATTACAATCGAGGAAGAACCAGCTGAGGTGTTGACAACTTCAATACATAAGCAATCCTCAGAACCAAAGGTTTGCCAACTGCAAAGATAAACATTTCTTTATGAAATAATTAGAGTTTAGCTCTCGAGAGGGAACAAATACAGTAAATCGATAGTAGAGATATCTAACCGTAGAAGCCCAAAGATTCTGATAGTTCACAAGTTCAGGTTTCTTGATAGAGACTGCAATATAGAATGCTGGGAAGGTGTACCCCTGATATAATAATAATAATAATAATAATAATAATAATAATAATAATAATAATAATAATAATAATAATAATAATAATAATAATAATAATAATAATAGTTCCTGGTTTTTCCGTGATCCGGTGAGGGGAGTACATGTGACGGCTAAATGACTGGGAAAAGCATTAACCAAAATTTAAGTTATGAAAATTATGTTTACTGAATGTTTTCTTTTCTTTACAACACAAACATATTTCGATAAAACAAGAAAAATAATAGAGATTTAACAACATATAACAAACGGACAAGCTTAGAAGCATAGTTAATTCACAATCAGGGGAGAAAGGACTCCCATATTCACCCAAGACTTTCAGTCAAAACCAGGCCAATAGATTTTATAAATTTACAAATTTTTGGCAAAAATAGTGAGACACTAGCCTTTACAAATGAAGTCCCTCCAGCAGAGGTAATATAGAGCCTTACTTTGATCAAAAAGGAAGAAGCATAGCCTTCTAGAATACATTTACCAAGAGGGGAACCGAACCCTCAAGTTCACAGTTACGTATCAGACGGGTGTCGAACCCTGAACCACAATTCACAATTAACACTTCACAGTGACGTAATGTGCCTCGAATTCACATTAAGTTAATGGTTTCACCTCAGAACACCTCAAGTTAAATTTATCATAATTCTGTCCTTAAATTCTACCCTAATTTCATAGGGGAGCCAGAAAATACATGAGCCACACGGCCAAGAAGAGCCGAGAACCAAAATGAAATGGAGGCAGTACAAGGTCCGGTCACACTAAGATAAGAAAAGTTCAAGTTCGAAAAGAAGGGAAGAACATTTACAATATGAAAACTCAGTCACCAAAAAATGAAGTGGATAAGCGAAACGAGGGTACACACTTGTTGGACTGACGAAATGAATACTGTGGCTCACATGTAGTAATAAACAGCGATGATTACTCTAGAAGTGGACTGTAGTTTGGTTATGCACGTGGTTTAACCATTGGGCAGAGTCATTTACTAATATTACACGTAATAAAATTTTTACCTGAAATATTCATAATTAACAAAATACACAAAAACTGTCTACACCTTAGTGAAATGCCTGGGTGACTATCGATTTAGCTGAGGTAATTTGGCCGCGAATGCGTGTCTAGACGACATGTCGCTATCGAATGTGTTTTTAGTTGCCGGAAACAGATGCATTCTGGTCACTTAAATGAGACGCTGACAAGAGCGCGCTCTGAGAGGACGAAACAACACCCATGCATCCCTTATAGGAGTTTTATATTAAGTCCGTAGAAAACTTACATTTTAAGGCCCAACATAAAGGGGAGAAACCATACGTTTAAATATGAGAAATCGCAGATGACCTAACGGTTATATGCTAAAGGTGAACGCTGGAATCTCCCTTTTGACGTAAGTAGATAAAGTTCATATAGTTAGGTGATTGTTTTGCTTTACCTTATGCTAGTTTTACGCGTTAGGCAGCCGAAGGAGATTTCATCAATTAACGTAGCACTCTGAAAGTTGCCGATGAAGACTGACACTCTGAGGTTCAAACTCACAGCTATATAAAGGGACTGGGTAATTGTCCTAGACAAGGACGTAAATAAATTGTCTGATTGGCGGAGCATGACATCATAAGGCAGACAGCTGATTGGTTGATAAACTCAAATACATCTGAAGGAGATCAGGTTGTCAAATCCTAAAACATGAACATTTCCTGACCAAGTTCTTTAGCGTTCAATCCACTAGGTACTTGAAGGGCACAGGGACAAAATGATCAGAGTCCACCAAAAGTGAAAAGAGAGATATTGCTACTAGTAGGTAACTAGTATGCGAGACTATCAACATGTTAAATATCACTAAGAATAAACGAATTGTGTCCGAGAAACACACAGTTGAAATTTGAGCGTTGTATGGAAGAACTGGAACCACGAAAGAGTGATCAGACCATAGGCAGCATTAGAGCGCGTGCGCATGTCGTGTGTTAGCAGCTGAGTTCATTATTTGTCCACTTTGACTACGCAGGCTGCTTTGTTGGTTCTTGTTGCTTCAAGTGTATTAACATTAATACAGATACGTGCAGTGATGATGAGGTACATGTTAGACCCACACAGTGTGAATGAATCGAAGAGAGTATATTTGCCAGAATAACTTAGTGTTAAGAAACTGAATGAAGTGTTTTACGAGAAATATCCAGCAAACCGTGTTTCCTATGAAAAATGTGGGGAGAGTTTTTGTTGCAACATCCGGTATATCGTTTGAGTATCCACGTACTGACACATCTAGTACATGTGACGAACATAAAGCAAATGAAAAGACATCTCAGGCTGAGAAATTTAAACTATCATCACATTCTGCTGAGGAAATGGAACAGCTGGTAGAGAAAGACGAAAATGAAGCTGCACAAACTAAGAACTAATATGTTTTATCGGAGAAGACGACGAGCAAGAAGGAAAGCCGAGAAGTCAGAAGCATGTGAGGCAATTGCAATGTATATTTGAACAAACATTCCTCTTCCTAATGTAAGTACCAATTATGTTTATTACCGGTCCCTAATGTCCTTTCGCAGTACTCAGGGAACGTAATACCTTGTGGTACCGTTAGTTTCGAATTACAAGAAAGAAGCAAACTACTGATTTTTCCACCTATGTTTAGTTTATTTTGAATATCTTCTTTTTTCCATGTAAAATAATGATACGATGTAAGTCAATATTTGTAAAACCTTCCTTGTTATATATGTAGGCCTATGCGTTATCTGTTAACTGAAACTAAAAGCTGCCAAGCCGTGATTGTAAAGGGCAGTCCCTCCTTGAGCCACTAGCTCACTGGGATAATAAATAAATAAATAAATAAATAAATAAATAAATAAATAAATAAATAAATAAATAAATAAATAAATAAATAAATAAATAAATAAATAAATAAATAAATAAATAAATAAATAAATAAATGCGAAAAATACTTTTAAAGCAATTGTTCATTTCTATTGTTAAATACGTATCTTTCTGTTGATAGAAGCAATATGCCTGCAAAGCGGACTGTTTAATTTTGGTCACGGAATAACAACAACAACAACAAATGTTTTTATATTATTTCAGGCAAGAACGCTCAGAGTCGATTGCGTGATGCAGTTGTTCACATACTTATAACAACAATTACTGCAAATGTGGTAAAAGTCATTCGCATGTTGCTTCAAACATATGGTTCTTTGATATTATAAAGACAAACTCTCTAATTGTGAAATTCTGTTCGATGTGAGCCTTCAAATTTTCAATTCCCTCCCCAGAAAAAATTGCTTTATGTGACCCTGATCTCTTTCCCCTGTATCCTGTATCCTGCTCGTCTTAAGGATCAGACGAGCACGTGAACACACACGTTCCATTAAAATCACGCGCCACGCCTGCTGATCACAACCCAACTTCGGGGTATTGCATAGCTACAGCTGTGGGTATGACATATATTATCACGGTTTACTGTGTGATCACGGACCGCTCACCCGCTTTCCATGCCTTCTCTGAAAGTTCTTTCCATATCCCCAAGATGGCAGCACGTACCGCGTAGTCCGTGGCAGTGGTTAATGCACAGACCTGTTACCCCGTTTCCGCTGTTGACAGTCGCACGTGTAACGTAATATTGTTAAGTGAACCACAGAGGCGACACAATATATTCTGAGCTCCTGTTAACGCATTGACCGGCTGAGGAGCAACTTAGGTCTGTGTGAACATCAGTTATATTACTCTCATATTCTGTACGGTAAATGATTCACAGTGGAAAATAGAAGCACTTCGTCCTTTCATTCCTTATTATAGCCATAATATTACAAATACGAAAATAACTATTGAAATATTTCACATACTATATAGGTGGCCAATGAATTAGATTTTTTTGAATGTTAAGCACTATTTACAATTTCCACACTTCACTTTATAACTTATATACGGGATCTGAAAAGCGGCAATATTTTCAATTCAACATTTCTTATACTTCCTCACAGTACCGTGAATATGCCTTGGATACCTTTATTTTGTAGTAGAAGTTCACCCAGACTGAACTTTTCCCCTCATTATCGGATGACATTCCACAGTACACCAGTGGACGACAGAAAGCGCCGGTGTGACGACACCTCACTCTGCATTTCAAGCTCTCAGTAATGATAGGTTCAGCTTGTGACGTCACCACGTACTGAACATAGTTGTACCAACTTCAGGGAAAAGGAAAATGATTCGAGGCGTAGAAAAAGGATCTGGTATCAATAACATCTGACAACTTGGATATCGTAATGCTTGAAATACACAACTGGTCACATTATACAAACAATTACACTTCTATGTTAAGGCAAAATATGAATGACAGTCGTGTTATAACAAACAAGAAACATACATAATACAATTTTATCTGCAAACTAGAAGAGAGCAATACATTAAAAGTTCCTTTTACTTAATCAGTGTTAGGACGTCACGCCTGTAGAATTTGGACTTGGCAAAGTTTTGTAACAGAAAAGAAGTATTCATACACAAATGTCGAGCCAAACGTACTCAGTACCCGTGCAACACGTGCCAAGGACTCCTTGTGTTCATATTTGATCTCCCGTCATATTATAAATTTTACATTCCCATTTACTAACTTAGGAAATCGATGAATACGGGGTTAAAAATGTGGAAACGTAGTAGAAAATATGTGTACACCTTGTACTCAATCTTAATAAAGGACTCGTCATCCACCTTCACAAACAACACATAATCTTCCTTCACTATTACAGTGAATCGTTTAACGAATTTCTCCTGAACTTCACAGATTAAGGAGGTAAAATCTGTAATTTTGTCACTTTTACACCACTTACAGATATAGCGTCTAAATACTAAAAACATCATAACACATTAAAATATCTAGATAACCAATAAGAGGAGACTGCAACACTATTTAACCAACAAAAACATTCGGTGGAAAATTAAATCGCGAATTTCAGTAGCAAGATATACACGTGAGCGATATAAACCGAACTGAATGTAAACACGCCCCACACGCCGTCTACACGTGGCCCAAAGTGGCAGCCATTTTGTCACGTGTCGATATATACGTTAAGGTCTTGTGATATTGTAGTTGGTCTTGGTTCATACGTTAGGAGAAACTGACAATCATTTCCAACATACAAGTCAAGGACGCCAGAGTTTGGTTGCTTGAGATGGCCGACAACGTGAAGACGCTGGGTGGTTCGCATACAGACGTAGATGTATCCCACGACTGAATTTCCTTAAAAGTGTTTCTTATTTCTAAAATAAGGAGCAAAGTAATAAATGTAAAATATCCGTCCGACTCCTTGGCTGAATGGTCAGTGTTGAGGCCTTCAGTTCGGACGGTCCCGGGTTCCAATCCCGGCAGGATCACGATTTTAATTGCTTCTGGCTCGGGGACTGGGTGTTTGTAATTATCCCAACACTATCCTCTTTATATTTGTGCAACACTACCAACACGCAATAGTAATTACATCCCATCACGTAGGCTTGGCGTCGGGATGAGCATCAGATCGTAAAACAGAGTCAAATCCACATGTGAGACACATCTCGCACTGCTGTGGGAAAAGTGGTAGAATATAACAGATCCATGCCATAGCACCAATTGACTTATTATAACTTATTGACAAGAAGCACCCGCAGCCTAAGAATTTGTAAAGAGAATACATGTAACATGCATTGCACGCTGTTGGTGCGATCTCAAACCTGACCCTTCTCCCCTCTCCTTATCAGGATGACGGTGGAGTGTTGTGACTGCACGTGATTTATAATGATTCAAGTTAGTTCACTTACGTAGACTAATAGGTACCGTTCATTGCGCAATTTCTACTTAAATATTTCATGAACTTCATATTTTATCGTTTTCAGAACGTCGAACATTTTATTCAGTGAACTGTACTTAGCTATGAAGCTATGGTTATGTTCCACCATGCCATCGAGAAACAATGTTTCTCTTGCATTACGAGACGGAAGTGCGCTGTGTTGACACGCTGGTTTGAAGAAATTCGCTGTTCCGCATCGAATGTTTTGTAACATTCAGCAGTGACATTTAGCCCATATCTACTGTTAAAACTGTATTTAAGTCTACACGAGGCGGAATAATTAAGGCTTATCGCATTCTACGTTGTACAGATATAATCATAATATTAAACTAGTAACGTTTCTTCTTATTCTACAGTATCCTCATCGCATGTGGGCTGTCATCAGGGCGATCTGACTTGTTCTCAGCAAGTCGGAAAAGTGTGGAGGAACATAATCCATACCATTCTCGTAGATGAGCAGAAAATGGGAGCTGGTAAGAGAAAAATAAGATCTGTGTATTCCAGTAACATCTACAACATATTTTGCTATGTGTATGGCTGATTTTACCTTGTATTATTTTAGTGGAAGTTTATCACAGCATCAACTAGTAATTTTTGTGCTGAGAAGACATGAGGCGAAATTTACGATGCTTGCGTGCGTTAGAACTTTCACTCTGTTATAACAGACTTTTCGTCATATTTTTGTTCAGGACGGGACGTTAAATTTAGTGCATTTCTCATCGAATTTGTTCAGACGTAATGAGAAACATGTTTGCAGTAGAACAAAGAGATTTAGAGGAATTTTAACCCTGTAGTACCCACGTCAAGAAAGGAAACTTGAGTTACCACACGGGGTGTTGACAGACCCCATCCTTTTCTGCTATTTACGATTTCTAAAGTGAAACATAGAATCGTGCAAATATATTCTATATCTATCTATCCTCTTATCAATGTCACTTACATTGTACTACAATATTTAAAAAATGCAGTTACCGCCTCACAGTACAAGTACCACATAATACAGTTCAGAAAAAAGCACATTCATTCCCTATCACTTTCCATATCAAGGCTGCTTTTCAAACAATCATCAACTATAGTTTGCTGTAACATTTGCAACAATACGTTTTGTGTTCAAGTCTTTCAATCTTGGGCAAAAGATCATATTGGTTTAGAAATATTTCTTTTGTTGAAGCGATCGATGTCACAGGTCCACTTCACTCGTGTACCAATTCATAGTTAGTATCTGATTCGGAATGAGAAGACTCACCATGATCATCAACCGTTTTTCCTCTTCAAATGAGTTTTCAAGCATAGGTCATATTCGTACTACATCTATGCCATCCATCGTGCTCCAACAAGAAATCAGTTATCAGATGAAGAAACGAATTCCAAAAAACATGCGGTACTAAGTGTAATCTGATATAACAGTGTTTAGAAACAGAGTCTCATTGAAATGACACATGAGAGGGTATCTTGTAAAAGCAGAATCAACAAGTAATATAATTCAGTATGTAACACCATTTCTTACCTAATAGTAATATTATGTGCTGAGTGAGAAGTGTTGTGTCTCTTACTACGCGGGGATCCACCAGACCGCCTGCTGGAATTATTGCCAGTGCGCTATGAACACGTCAACACTAGATAATGACAAGTCAAGGAATGTAGAGTAACGATATTTCAGGAAGCTTTATAGAATCACAGCGTTATTGTCAAAGTTTGAACGATAATACACAATAATTTGTAAGCGTGGGGCTGAATGAGACCCGCACGTGGTCACTGCAGGTTTAAGAATGTTAATTTGCGAGATTTCATGTCCACGTAGAATCAGTTGTGTACGGAAATTGGAAAGTTATAGTCAAGTTTAATTTTTAAATGTCAATAATTATAATAATAAATATTTATTAATTTATTAGGCATATGGCTACACCACTACAACAATTAACATTTACAATAATTATCTCATAGTAATAACAATAATAACAAAAAATTGAAGACACGGGAGAGTTCCATTTTAATCTATCTCAGCAGTATAACCTAGGCATTTAGCATTAGAGGTTGCCTCTAGGCATTTTATTGCAAACCAGTTAATGATAACATTCATATAAAATATTTGGCCTTCACATATGGTCTAGTTATTCTATGCAACAATAGGCAAGAATGAATTCAGTCCCTAGAAACACTTCATACAATTGCATCTAAAATGAACACAAATCTCATATTAGATAACCCGATACATAGAAGGATCTACTCGATACTTACACAAACAAAATCTGGTAACACAGTTTGGCAAAATTCCTCACATAAATAATATCAAACACTTGCGGATTTCATCCAACGTTCTGCATTAAATCATAAAGAGAACAGAGAGAGATTTCTATATTAAAAGTTGGCCATAGGATCACGTGGAAAATGTATAACAAATAACAAAATTTCAGAACGCTAAATTAAAATATTATAACACCGTAATGAAGCCTGAAGCATTACACACGCCAGAAACCTTGATCATCGGAGAAAGATCACTATATATAATTATCAAAAAACAAGAGAAGTCCTCCGGGAAATCTTTGGCCCACTATGCATAGAAGGAGTGTAGATGAATAGGAAGTCTCCGGAATTATACCAACGTACTAAGAAACTATGGGATACAATTGGAAAAAGACGATTGAAATTTGATGGCCATATTCAAAGAATGGATGATGAAAGACTCACTAACAAGATATTTAATTATGCCTCCTCACTAAAAGTTACGAATAATTTGATAATAGAATTTGAAAAAGACCTTTGAGAAACCAGAATACCATATGAAATTATATGGGACACGCCTAATTTTAGAACATTTGTGAACAAACACCATTTTGCTAAAAACCCAAGATGAGAACACCACTGCATGGATGGAAGCACGGATGAAAAACACAGCGAAGGAAGAAGAGAATCTGGGAAAAGAAGAAAGCACATTCATCCGCAAAATAAGTTGTCACACTCCTTAGTTGGGCACATTTGGAAATAAGAATAAGTAATGAAGTAAGTAATAGTTACTATCCATGTGGTATGCTTTGTTTTGTGAAAGGTCAGTCTGCAATACATTTGTTAGGAGATGATAGCACGGGGTCCGGTCTACTGAGGTTTGAGGCCGATGTTAAAGTTAGTGTCATTTGCGTCCGGAGTATTGTATTTCGAAGTGAAGTGAGAAACTTTGTAACTGTCCATAACTGTCAGTGGTTGATATGTTCTATTTGTCCATGTAGTTATGAAACCATGGGACTCAGTGAGACATGTTCCTAGTAGATATTCCTGAGGTAATAGTGTAGATAAGGCCGAGGTTTCTTTTACAAAGGCCCGAGAGAAAATCGTCAGGACAACATTTTTTGAAATATGGTAAGGTTCATGGTTTGACCATTGAATAGCATCCTATATCCAGAGGGATCCTTTGTTCATCTAATAACTCCATTAACACTAGGGAAATGCATATCATATTCCATTAGACTTGAGCTTATTTGTGATGGCAATAGTATTGACCGATAAATTTTCTGATAATACGTACAAGGGTTTGGGCAAAGATTTGTTCTGTAGTAAAAGGCCATCCATGGCGAGATTTGTTTGCTCACTTGTAAGCCAGTTGAGAGCGGTAAGTATAAACCTGTTTGACGAGATAACAGGTGTTCATATTTATACGAGGCGGACCCTGTTCGGAAACCGAAGTGCGCGTTAGAACATAATTGAAGTTAAAATAACTGGGGAGTTATTTGAATTTCAATTCTATTGCATGGGCAAATAACAGAGTTGATTCTCAGTAACAGCTCGGAATATTCGACTATGTTTTCCAGTATCGATGTTTCGATAGCACAGTCATAGTTCGTATTCCCAGTGAGCATTTAAATAATTATTTTGGTGTCAGAAGGATGTCCCTAGATATTTAGGATTTCCATTTTTTGATAGATATATTGCTAGTGCAGGATTGTCGATGGATTGTCCTCCACTGGAAAGTAAGATGGTGGCTGCAGTACATGGAAGGGATTCTTGGGATTGTTCGGCCATGCCAGGACTGTAAAATGATGTAGATAGCAAACTGCTCCTAGATGAGAGTTGAGTATTGTAGTTTGACAAATAGTCGGTACTACATGGTATTCCATAAGATGTAGAAGCACTCTGCCATTAGTCCATGTGCTGCCAATGATTTATGCCCAAGTTGTTCATAAAGGAATTGTAATATTTTGAGTGTTTATATTTTAGTAGGACTATATAAGAGGATGTAGTTAAACTCCGTGACCAATAACATTTAAGGGATACCCATGAGTCGAGTTTATTTTGCAGTTTGATTTAACGTTATATCATAATGATAACAGGATTTCTTTTCACAGGTTTTCATGGATTTATTCCAATTACCGACTTCAACATGTTGTTCTGGTTTATGAAATAGCATCATTCATTTAATATAAATAATACTATTTTATGTTGTGCAATATTATGCTATTAATTCACTGGCACATGAAGTCCTCTTGTTTGGAGGGTCACTTTGGTCATCATGCGCGTTCAGTTAACTTCAGTGAAGGGTCACTTTGGTCAACAGTCACGTCCAATTAACTTAACTTCAATAAGAGGTCACTTAGGCCATCAGGCATGTTTCCTTAACCTTAAACATTATTTTTGTTGGAAGACCATTATAGCTCAGTGATGTGAACTGGAGGTTACTCAAATACAATTGAGGGTCCAGGTAACTCGTCCTATGCTGAAGGTCAGTTAGTGAACAACCTAAATTAAAAAAAGGTCTGGAGATCACTTCCTGATATTTAGACGTTCGAGAATTCTGAAGCATAATGCAAAGTTATTTACGGAGCCGAGCAGAATGAATCTCATGTTGTTGTTTTCTACTTAACCACAAAGTGGTTTTCGGTAAATAGCCCTTCAGGCTTTCTTTTGTGGTGTATATTAATTTCATCCTGAAAACGTCCAGCTGCAGATTTAGAGTAAGGCCATTGACCGCAGCCAGCAGTTTATGGCCTTATTTGTAATCACACCCGCCATCACATTTCATTGTTTTTGAACGAATAAACATAGATTACGTAAGCTTTTAATTTAAGTAGGCCTTGATACCCGATAGTCATATCTGGAAGTGACGAACAGCCAGTAACACCCCCTGAAACACAAGAGTTAACAATTAATGCTGAAGAACTGGAAGAGGCAAATATCACTTTGACACGACAAAAAGGGTTCAGCACTCAGTATGTATTGTACCGCTTACGACCTGTACATGCGTATTTTTGATAGTTAATTGCATTTAATCATCACGCGCAATATTCCGAGCAAGCCTGGTTTGTTTACATTCGGTGGAAGGAGCGAGCGAGTCGAGGACAGCTGTGTGTGTGACGTAGCTGCAGGGGCAAGATAGATCACCCGCCTGTCACGCCACGTGGAGCTGGCCTGACCTGGTATGTTCTGGGTTCAAGCGTCACACCTTCACGAACATTCGATTGAGAAAATTTTAAAACTCCTCTAATAATTATGGTAGCGACTTGAGCGACATGTCATTTTGAAGGGAATCACATAAACGTCGCAAAGCGTGAATCTCAAGTAAATCCGTTGAGGGATTCATGAGATAACCAGCTTCAAGGGATCACGCTATATGATGACGTAGAAGCCCCCAAACCGAATATAAGGAGGGCTCACTTTAGCCTGATCAGTCAGTCACAGCCGAGTATTCAGCCTGGCTCTACTCGCTGCCGTAATCGTCAGAGGTTATCTTCGAGTAGTTACAGTCTTCATGCGGAACTTAAACCATCACGGCCATATGGGACTTATCAAGTGTGCGCGCGTGAACACCAAAATTCTTCAAAGTCTTTATAAACAGTGACTAGTAATCTTTGCCAGTGATGAACTCTAACATTATTCGAAGTCTTTATGAACAAGGACCTGTAATATTTACGAGTGTTGAGGGACAAATTCTCTAAAGTCTTTACAAACAGTAGCTTGTAATTTTCGCCAGTGATGAACTCTAAAATTATTCAAAGTCTTTACAGACATTGACTTGTGATATTGCCAGTGACGAATTCTAACATTGTTCAAAGTTATTATGAACATGGGCTTGTAATATTTACGAGTGTTGAGGGACAAATCATTCTAAGTCTTTATGGGCATTCACTTGTAATTTTCGCCAGTGATGAACTCTAAAAGTATTCAAAGTCTTTATGGACATTGACTTGTGATATTGCCAGTGAATTATACAAAGTCTTTACAGACACTGACTTGTGATTTTCGCCAGTGATGAACTCTAACATTGTTCAAAGTTTTTATGAACATGGACTTGTAATATTTACGAGTGTTGAGGAACAAATCATTCTAAGTCTTTATGGACATTGACTTGTAATTTTTGCCAGTGATGAACTCAAAAATTATTCAGTCTTTATGGACATTGACTTGTAACTTTTGCCAGTGATAAACTCTAAAATTATTCAAAGTCTTAGTGGACATTGACTTGCAATTTCTGCCAGTGATTAACTCTAAAATTATTCAAAGTCTTCATGAACATGGACTTGTCATTTTCGCGAGTGTTAAGGAACGAATTCTTTAAAGTCTTTATGGACAGTGACCTTCAATTTTGCCAATGGTGAGAAACCAATCATTCAAGGTCTTTATGAACTTTCACTTGTAAATTTTGCGAGTGACGAAGAACACATTTTCGAAGTCTTTGTTGGCATTGAGTCTATCAGCCACATTGGATTTAGGTAACGAGTGATTACCTGCAACGTCGTCAGAGACCATCCGAGATCATCCAGAACATCGGAAGTTCGAGACTTATTCATATACAACCAACCTGGGTGTTCCGGCCTCATCTTAACGGAGTATTTGGCATCTTCCGGAACGTGTTCCAGCCTGTTCGGCCCTTTGAAATGGAGACCCGGACCATTTAAAGGACGATGTCGAAGACAACCCTTATCTACAATGAGGTGATGTGCAATTTGATATGCATTTCATGAATAAACACTTATTCAATCTCATTAAAATTTTTCTTGTAGATAGGACCCTGCCTCCTGTACGAAGCCCTAGCTAGTGTCCATCCAGTTTTGCCCTGAGAACTATTTCATGCTTACGTTAAAATTAAAATC
Source organism: Anabrus simplex (assembly GCF_040414725.1). Lineage (NCBI taxonomy): Eukaryota > Metazoa > Arthropoda > Insecta > Orthoptera > Tettigoniidae > Anabrus > Anabrus simplex. The sequence continues at coordinate 12,757,832 of NC_090278.1, read as the reverse complement.
TTAAAGTCGGGCTCTTTTACTGGTACAGCATCTTGCAACATTTGTAACGTTGAGATATGAGATTTTTAGTGACCGTTTATGGTTTCATTAGAGAAAAGCAAGTGGCAAATTCTCTGCCACCAGGTAAAAATGGAGAAACTTAAGAGAGATTATAATGCAGCCGTCTACATACGAGTCCTTACTTACACGCGCCTCCTCGAGAACTACGTGATCTTCACGAATAGCTATGGGCACTGAAGTTGAACTTTCAATTTGCATTCAGAACAGGTTGACAGACACAATATAATTGTGCAAGAGCCGAAGGAGCAGGTATAGTTTTGAGCTACTGGTCTACTCATAACTAAAGTAACACATGGCATGTAGGAAGGGGGAGCACAAGTGTGCTCAGTCTCCAGCAACAATTTCTTCAATTGCATACCATATTTTTTCCATTTCCTTTACGTCGCACCGTCTTATGGCCACGATGGGATAAGAAAGGCCTAGGAATTGGAAGGAAGCAGCCGTGGCCTTAATTAAGGTAGAGCCCCAGCATTTGCCTGGTGCGAAAATGGGAAACCACGGAACACCATCTTCAGGGCTGCTGACAGTGGGGCTCGAACCCACTATCTCCCGATTACTGGCTACTGGCCGCACTTAAGCGACTGCAGCTATCGAGCTCGGAACATACCTTATTATGACTTGATTTGGTACTTACTTATTCTCTTGAATTGTTTATTCGAAAGTTTGAATACTTTTTCCTGCGCTTCTAGTCTTTTACAACTTGTATTAATCTTAAGATTTTTCTGCGTTCATCCGCAACTGGACGGCTCCTCAATGAGAGTTACTGAGCACACTTCTACCGAAGTCCGAAATTAGAAAAAGGGTCGTCCAGGGCTTGTGATTGATGAGGAGATAACTCATGAAATGTCCTTTGATCCTTTCGCACACGGACCTGACTTTATGTTACCTGAAAATTGTATCTCAGACAAAATGGAGCAAAGGGATGGACCACTATCCAGTGTACAACATAGAGTGTGCGGAGAAGGTGCCGGTCTGCCTGAAGGACGTAGTATTTCTCTGCTGTGTGTAATGGCGTGTGCCTGGCTACATCTTCAGAATTGGACAAGGTCTTGTGGAACTCCAAACTCTCGTTCAGTAGCTAGTGGGACGTAAAGAAATATACCATGGTAATGAAATCACGTGCGGCTCCATCCCGGCGTCACGCGACGCTCGTTCGTCGTCTCGGCCGTGTGTAACGACAGCGTGGTGCTGCGTGCGAACGATTCGCCACAAAACACGGAGGAGTGCGACATTCCTCTGTTGTGGTGCACTTGTGCATGGTTACGTTACATGACTCTCTGAACATTTTATAGCATTACTGAGCACTCGTGTACCCTCACACACGTGTATGTTTGGATCTGAGCTGTTAGATTGACTTTCTGGCTGAAGACTTGCCACAGACATTCTGTAAAAGTCTGCACGTGTTTCAAGAGTGCGATTCTACCGGCGAAGTGTTTTCTAGACATAGAGCAGAGGTGTGAGTTGGCATGTGTCTTGCTACGTCGCATTTATAGATGAAGGATTCCCCACAAACATTACGTTGGTGGGGCTCGCTGGAGGTGTGAGTCATCATGTGACGTGCTACGTTGGGTTTCTGGGTGAACAACTTGCCACAGATTTCGCAACAGAACCGCTTCACGCCTGTGTGCGTATGTATATGTCTTGAGAGTGTACTACGATCTGTGAAGCGCTTCCCACAGATACTGCAACAGTATGGCTTCTCTCCTGTGTGACACCGCATATGACAATCTAGGTGGGATTTCGAGTTGAATGACTTTTCACATACAAGGCCACAGTATGGCCTCTGGCTTAAGTGCATACGCATATGTACCAACAGTGCACCTCTCCCGCTGAAAAGATTCTTACACATACTGCAACAGTATGGCTTCTCGCCTGTATGAATACGCATGTGTTGCGAGAGTGTATTTTTCTCAGTGAAGCGCTTCCTACAGATACTGCACCAAAACGGCTTCTCGCCTGTGTGAGACCGTATGTGACATTCTAGGTGGTATTTCCTGCTGAATGACTTGCCACACAGAATGCAGGCAAATGACTTCTCACCTGTGTGTGTCCACATATGTCTCTTTAGGATACCTTTCTGAATGAAGGATTTACCACAAACATTGCAGGAGTATGGATTCTCGCCTATGTGAGTCTTGTGTCTCTTCAGATGTTGCGAGAGGCCCAACTCACCGGCCAGGATTTTACCGCACACACTGCACCTGAAACACGGTTCTCCGCAATCTGCAGGTTGATGATCAGCATAGTTCACCTCGGAGGTTCCCGACCTACAGTGACAAATTAAAACCATGTGACCAATAGTTCCTACAGCCAACTCCACTACAACTCTCACACAAAGGGATTCCTCTTCAACACTCCACAGACTGATACCCAATGCAGAGAGCTCGTCACTCATGATCATCACATTCCTGAGGGTAAACATTATCTAAACTCAAATTCAGAGTGTACACTTAAATTTCAAAAGCTCTCACTGTTACGAGGATGTGTTGCGTCTTTTCTCTAGAATTATAATATCATGCACAAGAAACTTCTGACAATTTAGGAATGTACGAGTTAATAGACGAACTAATTTAAAGAATGTATGAGACGTGGTCCAGCCCAAAAGGAGAAATACAAGCTCTTTAATCCGTTACACATTTATCTATTGAAATCCGTATATGTCTGTTGTCCTACACAAATGGTGGCGTATGCTTTGGGGTTTTGATATTGTTCAAACACTCTACACTTTGCGGCAGGCAAGTAATAATTTTCGTAACAGCCCTTGTTGTAGAGACTGTCTGGGAGAATGTCAGTGTTGCAGATATTAATATATTAGAGAACAATGTTTGCCGACAGTCAGCAAGATTTGCTAAACCATGACTAAAATTTTATGAATGTTATTTACTGTCATGAAAATATACATATAGTATTTGTACATTATCATATCAGTGTAACATGCCATTACGTCACAGTGTGGTTAATTCTAATTATGTAGCTTCGACGTGCAATCAAACATAGCCAACCGACATACAGGACGGTGGGTTTATCCAAGGAAATTCATACATACTACCATGTATTACATCAGTCTACCACTTAACTGCTGTCTTTAAAAGAGGCCGTATGCAACATGGAAACCACTAATCCTAATGAAATCCCTGAAAAGCTGAAATATAAGAAGCAGATAACAGCTTTCTCCGTAACACTGACACTTTCAGTTCTCCTCCAGACACTGCTATCATAGACATTGTGAAGGTGACAAAGAATATGGCTTTGGTAGTAGTGTTTTATTACAATGTTCTGATATCCTGAATTTGAACCCAATGCAGGCTATCATGTCCTAGAATAATCTCACAAGTGTCCCTTTAACACTACGGCTACAAGGAGCATGAAAATCAAGGCTTGAGCCCAAACTCAATATAACGGGACGCTGAATTGCACCGTAGTAGATACTGCCGCTAGGTAACAGAAGGAAAGACATTCCTTTTATTTCTAAATATCACAAACAACGTGATTATTTTAGTGCATTGATCACATAGTTGGATAGCATCCAACGGTGTTCTCCCCAGAAATTTTCGTCAACTGGGTGGCGGAAACGAGTAGCCAGGCGGGGAATACTACGTAGAAAATGGTCATGATAACATTTCATTTTATTCCCCTCAGAGCATTAGACAAGTAAACATTAACTGCAAAAATGAACTTTTTTTGCTACTTGCTTTACGTCACACCGATACAGATAGGTCTTATGGCGACGATGGGACAAGTTAAGGACTAGGAATGGGAAGGAAGCTGCCGTGGCCTTAATTAAGGTGTGAAAATGGGAAACAACGGAAAACCATCTTTAGGGCTGCCGACAGTGGGGTTCGAACCTACTATCTCCCGAATACTGGATACTGGCTGCACTTAAGCGACTGCAGCTATCGAGCTCGGTAAATAATGAACTATTTTAGTGTTATCACGAAGAAGGCATAACAGAGTATTTTGAATTCTTAGTGTTCTACTGCTCGTTCATAATCACTGAGTCGCTGTGGAGTGCCAGACGAGTTTGTCACATCCCACAGAATCGAGTGCTCGCATGCGATTCCACGCTAATCCAGACACCGCTCACGCACGACACTACCTAGTGATAAGCTACCCAGTGATAAGCTAAACATGTAAGTTGTGCAGTTATGCTGACAATAATGCAGACTTTTCATTTAAATAATCTACAGTATTTGCATTTTTATTTGGAACACACAACGAGTCAAATATATATTAATATTACGTATACCCAACGAGTTGGCCGTGTGGTTAGGAACGCGCAGCTGTGAGTTCATATTCGGGATATAGTGGGTTCGAACCTCACTGTCGGCAGCCCTGAAGATGGCTTTCTGGGGTTTACCATTTTCATACCAGGTAAATACCGGGGCTGTACCTTAATTAAGGCCACGACCACTTCCTTCGCACTCCTAGCCCTTTTCTATCCCATCGTCGCCGTAAGACCTATCTGTGTTGGTGCGACGTAAAGCACCTTGAAATATGATGTAACTAGCACGATTATGATAGCCGGGCGGTCTGTGAAAATGGCTGGGTGGTGCGCCCATTAGAAAGGTCCTTGAGAGAACACTGTCCAAGTCCGTGCCTGTCTCCGCATCGCCAAGTGGTTCCAGATATTCTAGGAAAGAAGAGAGAGAAGTGCAATTTTCTTGGTTAAAGGTGAGATCTGCTTACAACAGGCAGGTGGGAACAGTCAATCACGCAGGCCAAGATATATTGTAAAATGAACTGGTACTTCCCAATTCATGCTGTGTGCACTGAATTCACATGGCCCAATCGAATGCATGACTTCCTCACAAGCAAAGTAATGGGAGGCTTGACCACGTGTTGTTACTGCCTTCTTAGGAGAAGATAATTGGGCAACAAAAAAGGGGAGCATTGATTCCAGATATGACAGGCTGGACTTCTTGATTGTCACACAAGATATTGATGTTGACAACACTAGATAACAGGGGGCAGAAAATACGACTCTGGATTATACGTCATACGTTTTGTGGCACATCACGCCAAGCAAAAGGTGCAAAATTCTGTGTCCATTCTTCTTTACGTGATTACGTGATTTTTTGTGACGAGTGATTTATCAGGTTCACAATTAGTTTTTCAGTAAGATGGTACTTCATTTTGCATTGATAAATATTCTACACAAACCCGCTTTATTGCTGTAACGCGTGGCGCGTCCCAGGTGACGGATACAGATTCCCCACTGGCCTGACGGCAGACTTGAGCAAAATGAAATAGCTCTCGCGGACCAAACACCCACAAAGCCTTTAGTGGCAATTTTGGTGGAGAGGGAGATCTTCGGTACGAAGGAGTTGGCAGGAGAGGTACTCAAACTTTCTGGAAGTTAATGCAGAAAGGAGCGTAGTATTTTATCTCTAGAGAAGCGGCTGAAAAAGGCATCTGTTCCCCGTGTCCGGAGCGGTGTAACTACCTGCTGTCATGAGCTCTAAAATGCTTCAAGACAAGCCGGCTGTAAAATAATACCGTCACATGATTACAGAAATATGACTCATGGAATCCGGACCAAGGTTAGGGCTCCACGGAAAGGGACGCACGCTGGCAGGGCCGAGTCAACATGAAAAGATGCAAGGGTTACCGTCGCACGGGCTGTGACGGCTAAGCAAGCGAGTACCCCCATTCTGTATCCCATCACTGAACTATGTCTGGATGAAGTAGAAAATTAGCGACAGCACTGGAGAGAAAGCATATAGGCATCTGTGATATGCAGGAAAAGAGATGGTGTGGAGAAATGTCATGCGAAAAGGGGTGCGGATACGAACATGATGTACAACGGAAGCCGAAGAATAATGAACCATGCTTATCGCATGTTCCACGATTTGACATTTAATTGTGCAAATGGCTTCCTTCAGTTTTGTCTTTCAATGTTTACATGTGTCAGTCTAATGACGTCCAGTAGGGAGCAGCACACGCTATGTTTTTATATGTGAGGTCGTTCGTTTTGCTGAGCGATAATTTTTACTCTGTGGAGTTCTTCTGCTGTTCTATGTGGGGCAGATACTAACAATGGCTGCCGCTATGTTTGGTGTGGCCTTTTTATGCTTTAAATATTCATTCAATGTGTTCAAGCCTGGACCTTTCACGCTAACTGCTATTCGATTTTACCATTGATAATCACAGGTATGTGATAGTTGGTTTATGTTTAAATTTGGTGACGAGTTATTCCCGTATGTTACGGTCGATGGCATACATCTTTCCGCTCCGTCATAGGATGTGCTTTAAATGAATGTGTTTGTGGTGTTGTAGTGATAATTAAATAAGGGTCTCTTTGATTATGATTTGGTGCACTGCGTGCTTTAATACTGCGTGATCCTCGTGATGTGCCCCTTGTCTCGACCGCAGGAGATACCAATCCAGGTTGTACAAGGCGCAACATGCCAGTGATGTGAATAAAGTAACGTCCAATTCTGACCTTATGTGTAATTGCACGCCGCACGCAAACATTTGAGTACGTGAGACCCACTGATAATGACCGTGGAGTCATAATTTATGGTTTGTATTTGACTACGAAATCTGAACGGCCGTTCGTGTTTTATTTTCCTGATACCCTCATTGTGTGTGCGTGAATGTGGTATGCATGTGAGTTCGGATGTGTGGGGGAGAAAAAAGGGTGATATGTCGATCGACCAGTTGTATTTGTCTTTCAAATTCCGCGCCTTGTTTGGTTTTCAGCGCAGAGCTATATTTATTTATTATTCATGGCTGATGCTCGACTTGAGTACCCGACATGTTGGTTTCATGTTTGCACATGGGCGTACCTATTCTATTCTTTGATCTGTCTTGGCTTTGATTGGTCCATGGAGGCTGTGCTCAGTCTCATCTATCGTTATTCTTATCTGCCTTTTGTTCTCCGGCACGGCTTATTGTTGTGCTAACGTTTCTCATTGTTAGTTGCCGGATGTAATATGTGGTGCAGTGCCTTGGATACGTGTATCCTGGTAAAACGGGCGACCTGGTTAAATTGTTAACGATGGAAACGAAGCTGCTGGTAATGTAAGTGAGGCAGTGAGCATTTTAAATTACGTATCAATATTTTTTGAAGAGTATTAGCTTGAGTTCACACCACGTTTCAACTATGTGAAAAAGAACAAGGTATGTCCATGAGTAGTACGATTAATTTCCCTATTTATTTTGTGTGATTTTCTTTTCTTGGTTTACATTTTTTTCTCTCATATTTATTTAATAAATCCCCTGGTTTAAACAATTTCTTCTTTTATTTCAAACAGATGTAGTCTTGCCCTTGTTGCCTGATTACAAGGGGGGTTTTCAGCTCAGGGTTATGTATGTGCCTTGCCCAGTCGACACGATCCGGGCCTCAAATATTGTTCCCCATGAATATTTCACTAAGGTATTGCTTAGATCACTGATTTATGTAGTGATAGATGGGATGGGTGTGGCTCAACAACTAATGGTGTTGGCACTGTTATATCATCAAAATTTGACGTTTCAGTCTCCAAGTTGCAAAAGTACGACAATAGCATGGTGTAAATCGTCCACATTGAGGAGAGAAGGAAACTCTACTTTTTCAGTGGAACGTTCCACAAACTGGCCTGGGCACTGCCTGACAAGAAGACCGTCGACTATATCGTTGCCGGTGATCTGAATGGACGTGTCGGACGGAGGAAAGGAGAACACACAGTCCATGGCGTTCTTGGATATGGACAGAAGAACGACGATGGCAAACAAATTCCCGAGTATGCAAAAGCTGATCATCGCGAACACACGGTTCAAAAAGCGCGATATTCATCTAGTCACGTTCTACAGTGGCTTCCATCCAACTCACACTGACTACATCCTTGTGAGACGAAGGAATTTCAAAGTTGCCCTAAAGACAACAGTTGTTCATTACGAAACCGTTGCGATGCAACATCGACCAGTCATCTGTAAGCGGCGGATACAGCCACCAACAGCTCAATACTTCACATGAAATGGACGAGATGGGATCAAATGGTGGAGCCTGAAGCAGGCCAACATGGTTGCCAAAGTTACAATGGCACAAATCACCATACTTGAAGTGAGCCGGACTAAACTGGAAGAAGCCGCACGCTCTATTCTTGGAACAACTAAGTCATGGCGACGACAACGAAGGATTAACTACGACACGTTGCTTCGGGGTGACGATGTTAAGTATGCAATATGGTTGAAGAAACAGCTGTACCACGAGTTTCTTGCTCGTCGGAATGCCTACCAAGCAGCCACTAGTAAAGTGAAGGAGGTCATTGCTGTAACAAAAGGAAACCGGAAAGCAGGTCTATATGCGAGACTTGCCACGGACGAAAATGAGCGGAATATTTAACGGCTAGGCAAATCGATGCATCGCAAACCGGAAGAAGTCCAACGTTTTTTCGGCATCAATGAGGAAACAGACAATTTGCTACTGGATTGGCGGGAAGCGCGAGAACGTTGGCGGAACTATTTTGACAAAATGTCAATCTTGGAATTTCCGTTCCACAAACTGGCCTGGGCACCTCCGCTGTTGATGGCCCAATATAGGAAATTGACGACACCAAATTCGAGGCTATGCTGAATGAAATGAAATCAGTAAAAGTCATCTGTCGATTATTTTGCGACATAGATTTGTTTCTTTCAATGGGGGATGCAGCAGAGTGGCTAAGGCAAGCTTTTCAATCAGAACATCAAAGAAGGCCAAAGGCAACAGACTGGCGACGCAGTATCCATTCAAAAATAAGGAAGGCCCTGCCGACTTTTCTAATTATCACTCGAGCATACTTCTGAGCCACTCAATGAGATACACTGACTGACAGAGCAAATGCAACACCAAGAAGGAGTGGTCAGAACTTTATGCCAATTGCAGGGTAGATTGACGTCACTGAGGTATGCTCATGATGTGAAATGCGCCGCTGTGCTGCGCACGTAGCGAACGATAAATGGGACACGGCGTTGGCGAATGGCCCACTTCGTACCGTGATTTCTCAGCCGACAGTCATTGTAGAACGTGTTGTCGTGTGCCACAGGACACGTGTATAGCTAAGAATGCCAGGCTGCCGTCAACGGAGGCATTTCCAGCAGACAGACGACTTTACGAGGGGTATGGTGATCGGGCTGAGAAGGGCAGGTTGGTCGCTTCGTCAAATCGCAGCCGATACCCATAGGGATGTGTCCACGGTGCAGCGCCTGTGGCGAAGATGGTTGGCGCAGGGACATGTAGCACGTGCGAGGGGTCCAGGCGCAGCCCGAGTGACGTCAGCACGCGAGGATCGGCGCATCAGCCGCCAAGCGGTGGCAGCCCCGCACGCCACGTCAACCGCCATTCTTCAGCATGTGCAAGACACCCTGGCTGTTCCAACATCGACCAGAACAATTTCCCGTCGATTGGTTGAAGGAGGCCTGCACTCCCGGCGTCCGCTCAGAAGACTACCATTGACTCCACAGCATAGACGTGCACGCCTGGCATGGTGCCGGGCTAGAGCGACTTGGATGAGGGAATGGCGGAACGTCGTGTTCTCCGATGAGTCACGCTTCTGTTCTGTCAGTGATAGTCACCGCAGACAAGTGTGGCGTCGGCGTGGAGAAAGATCAAATCCGGCAGTAACTGTGGAGCGCCCTACCGCTAGACAACGCGGCATCATGGTTTGGGGCGCTATTGCGTATGATTCCACGTCACCTCTAGTGCGTATTCAAGGCACGTTAAATGCCCACCGCTACGTGCAGCATGTGCTGCGGCCGGTGGCACTCCCGTACCTTCAGGGGCTGCCCAATGCTCTGTTTCAGCAGGATAATGCCCGCCCACACACTGCTCGCATCTCCCAACAGGCTCTACGAGGTGTACAGATGCTTCCGTGGCCAGCGTACTCTCCGGATCTCTCACCAATCGAACACGTGTGGGATCTCATTGGACGCTGTTTGCAAACTCTGTCCCAGCCTCGTACGGACGACCAACTGTGGCAAATGGTTGACAGAGAATGGAGAACCATCCCTCAGGACACCATCCGCACTCTTATTGACTCTGTACCTCGACGTGTTTCTGCGTGCATCGCCGCTCGCGGTGGTCCTACATCCTACTGAGTCGATGCCGTGCGCATTGTGTAACCTGCATATCGGTTTGAAATAAACATCAATTATTCGTTCGTGCCGTCTCTGTTTTTTCCCCAACTTTCATCCCTTTCGAACCACTCCTTCTTGGTGTTGCATTTGCTCTGTCAGTCAGTGTATTTCGAAAACATCATGGACAAAGGATTACTAATATATCCAAACCTACAAGCCAAGCCGGATTTCTAAAAAAATGGTGCAACAGTAGCAACCCACGCTGCAGGGCTGTTACTTGAGAGACACTGTGTAAAGAATAAGAGGCTTCATTATGACTTTCTGGACCTTTAGAAGGCCTTCCATCGGGTACCTCATAACCTAATTAGTTAGCTCTACAAGGACGTGACATTCCAGAGCACCTTGTTGAGAGGGTATAATTGCTCTACAAAGAACCAAAGAGTTATGGTCAAGCAGCCGCAGGAGCGCCTCATGAATTCCGCATAACGTTAGGAATCCACCAAGGCCGTGCCCTATCACCACTGCTGTTCATTCTTGTGATGAGCACCATAACATCAGACATGCACAGACCAATACCATGGACACTTCCCTATGCAAATGATGTCACTTTGTTTGCAGAGAATAAGCTTGATCTCCAGCGTCAAACACAAGATTGGAACAATCGACTAGCAAAATAGGTCACGCGCCTCGACAAAAAAAGACAGAAACAGGACATTACATGGTCGAGAAGTTGGAGCCATGCATGTTGACGGTGAAGATATAGCACGAGTAGAGAAATTTAAGTATCTTGGCTCCACAGTCTCTGATAATGTCTAAGTTGCTGATGAAGTCAAGGATATACTAAGCATGGCTGGAGTAGAGAATGGACAAGTGAAAGTCAGCGCATACACAGAAAGTAAGTGAAGAGAGGCGCAAGCGACCAACAAGACAGCATAGGACAGATAAAGTGCACAACGAACTGAAACCTGTGAGACTACACACAGACATGGCCCAAGACCGAACTAACTGGAGACAATGAATCACAACACCGGACCCTGCCACCAGGCAGGACTAACACTAAAGAGGCACAATAACAAGAAGCAGATTGATTGATGAATATTTTGATATAAAAATGAGATACAATGAATATTTTACACATCCTACGTCCAATATCTATAAAGACTTATTTTCACAAAATAGTGTTTGAATGGCAGAACGCTTCTGGATTTTGTGTTTATGTGACTCCTACAAATGCGTTATAAAGAAAAATATGTAAGTCAACAAAATAAAAATTTCGGGATTATCTGTATTACTTGGGAGTGAATATCTGAATATTCTGGTGAAATTCTATGAGTAGCAATAAGAGGGCCGTTCGTCAGTGTATACTAACCTGAAGGGAATTTTGCAATTCATATTTCTGCTTACATCCCTCATAGATAGCAGACGATCAGAATAATCAATTAGATATTTTTACCCCGATCAAGTCTATAAATATGAGGAAAATGGAGGTGTAGCACAAAGTGGTCAGCTCAGGAAGGAAACCCCATCACTAAGTGGTTAGTTCAGGACGTTGTGTCTCTACATAAACGCAAGTTAGCCTCATTACTAATTGTTTAGCTCAGGACGATGTGTCTCTCCACAAATGGAAGGTAATCCCATCACTAATGGGAAAGCTCAGTAATATGTCTCTTACCACAAGTCAGCATTTAGGAAATTTTATGAATCTCAAAAACCTGTTCTTACAAATTAAGTAGCAAACTGACATGGCTAATCACAGCACCTGAGGTGAGATATAAAACAAAGTGGGAAGCAATAGATAAGATCCGGAGGACTGAATCCTTCAGAAGCATCTAAATTCTGTGACATATAATGGACTAAGCTACATAGACAATAGACGGTTCCCTGCCTTATATACCAAGGAAAAACAATAGACATAAAAGGCTTGTCGTTTTGCTGGTTCGAGAGTGGCTCTGCACAAGATATGTTTAGGAGGAAGAAAGCTAATTTAAACTCCATACAAAAAGAGAAATATGTATTTTGTGTGTGAATATTATTCATAAGCAACATATTTGTTTGTGGTCAATATATATGATTGTCCTCTAACGTAGCGTATCATGTCCGCTTACACATGAATTACGAAGAAACAGCGGAATTAGAATCTCAAAGAGTTGACGTATTTGGGTGATCTTCAGTGGTGTGCATGTTTTTATTCTGACTAACGAGAGAGTTTAATCTAGTACTGGGCAGTTCTGAGGACTGAAATGAATATTTCTTGCCACTAGAGTAGTATAATACAGGGATTCGGCCGCCTCCTCCTGCTCCCGCGGCGCGGGAAATTTGAATTCTGGCGGGAAATTTCAATTTTGGCGGGAGATTTGAATTTTGGCGCGAGATTTGAATTTGTAAACAAAGCCACGTGCTTTTCGACAGCTGTTATCGACAACAACGCATCGCTAACCTCACTGCTGGCATCTTGACGGGCCTAAACCTCAATAGTGCCAACTTAACCTAACTAGCGTGAGGTAAACAAAGCCACGTGTTTTTTGACAGCCACGTGCTTATTGACAGACAACAACGCATCGCTAACCTCAGTACTGCCATCTTGACGGGCCTAAACCTCAGTAGTGCCAACTTAACCTAACTAGCGCGAGATAAACAAATCCACGTGCTTTTTGACAGCCACGTGCTTTTTGACAGATTTGTAAACAAAGCCACGTGCTTTTTGACAGCTGTCATCGACAACAACGCATCGTTAACCTCAGTACTGCCATCTTGACGGGCCTAAACCTCAGTGGTACCAACTTAACCTAACTAGCGTGAGGTAAACAAAGCCACGTGTTTTATGACAGCCACGTGCCTTTTGACAGACAACAACGCATCGCTAACCTCATTACTGCCATCTTGACGGGCCTAAACCTCAGTGGTACCAACTTAACCTAACTAGCGCGTGGTAAACAAAGCCACGTGCTTTTTGACAGCCACGTGCTTTTTTGACAGCTGTCATCCGCCATCTTTAAACCACAGAGCGCTGTGCTGCCCTCCTTATCGTAGTAGATGTAAAATTCGTCACCTGTCATCGGCAGTGCTGCCATCTTGGCGGGCCTAAACCTTAGTGCTACCAACTTAACCCCACTAGCTCGAGATAAACAAATCCACGTGTTTTTTGACAGCCACGTGCTTTTTTGATAGCTGTCATCCGCCATCTTTAATCCATAGAGCACAGTGCTGCCCTCTTTAGCTACTTACCTTTGAAATGTGGTGGCGGAGAATTTGAAAAATGCTTTTTGACAGCAGTCATCTTGCATCGCAAACCTCAGTGCTGCCCTCTTTAGCTAGATACCTGTGGTGGCAGACAATTCCACGTGACAGCAGCCATCTTTGAGCACAGTGCTACCCCTCTTTGTGGCGGCGGGAAATTCCACGTGCTCTTGTTTGGAAACAAATTCACGTGCTATTTTCTGACAGCTGTCTTGCATCACAAACCTCAGTGCTACACTCTTTAGTTGAAATGTGGTGGCGGCAAATTCTAAATGCTCTTGTTTGGAAACAAACCTATGCGCTTTTTTGACAGCTATCATCCGCCATCCTTAATCCAGAGAGCACCGTGCTGCCCTCCATGTGGTGGCGGCAAATTCCACGTGCTTTACAAACCCATGTGCTTTTCTGACAGCTGTCATCCGCCATCTTTAATCCAGAGAGAAAAGTGCTGCACTCTATGTGGTGGCGGAAAATTCCACGTGCTTTACAAACCCATGTGCTTTTCTGACAGCTGTCATCCGCCATCTTTAATCCAGAGAGAACAGTGCTGCACTCTTTAGTTGAAATGTGGTGGCGGCAAATTCTACGTGCTCTTGTTTGGAAACAAACCTATGCGCTTTTCTGACAGCTGTCATCCGCCATCTTTAATCTAGAGAGAACAGTGCTGCACTCTATGTGGTGGCGGCAAATTCCACGTGCTCTTGTTTGGAAACAAATTCTACTCGCTCTTCAGCTGTCATCCACCATCTTTAATCAAGAGAGCACCGTGCTGCCCTCTTTGTGGTGGCGGATAATTTGAAAAATTATTTTCGACAAGCATTCATCTTTAATCCAGAGAGAACAGTGCTGCCCTCTTTAGCTACTTACCTTTGAGGCGGTTAATTTGAAAAATTCTTTTCGACAGGCAGCCATCTTTAATCCAGAGAGAACAGTGCTGCCCTCTTTAGCTACTTACCTTTGAGGCGGTTAATTTGAAAAATTCTATTTAACAAGCTGCCATCTTTAATGAAAAGAGCATCGTGGTGCTATCTTGCGGGTAAATTTTACGTCACAGCTGTCATCCACCATCTTGCATTGCTAACCTTAGTGCTGCCCTCTTTAGCTACTTACCTTTGAAAAAAAAATCTATTTGACAAGCTGTCACCCGCCATCTTGCATCGCAAACCTCAGTGCTGCACTCTATCTGGTGGCGGATAATTTGAAAAAATATTTTTGACAAGCAGCCATCTTTAATCAACAGAGCACCGTGCTGCCATCTTTAGCTACCGCCATCTTACATCGCTTACCACGCTGCTGCACTCTTTAGTTGAAATGTGGTGGTGGTAAATTCGAACAAGTTTAATCACGCATCGGGAAAGCTAGAGTAAGCACGTGCTGCAGTGATGACGTCATTGTGCATGTTTAAACCCGTTCGTTGACTAAAAGCTTTAGTCTTCGAGAAACAGTGATAGAGTGTGGAGTGCAAACATGACGAAAACATTAATAGTTGATGTGCAAGGCTTTAAAGTAAACGGAAACAAATTTGTGTTTAAAGAGGTGGCTGTGTTAGATTGCAGTGTGTTGTGGGCACCAAAACTTGTTAGTTTAGTATTTAGTCCACCGTTCCCTTACTGTTTGCAAACAGATGAAGATAAAAAGCAGACTCAGTGGATTGAAAACAATTTAAATTTGAAGTGGGAAGAAAAAGGAATACCTTAACGTTTTCTACCTTTAATGATGAATGCACATTTGTCAAGAGCAGATCTTGTTCTTTTAAAGGGTTGTGAAAAGAAAGAATGGTTGCGTGATTTTCTACCATCATCATGTGAAGTTATCGACATGCATGAATTGGAGTGGCCATCATTTAAAACTCTTCCGAAAGAGCATAGCAGAGAAACAAGTAAACAGTCTTTACAACATGTATGCATGCTCTTTGATTGGTTGTGTCGCAGTGCATGCCGGGAAGTGAACAACATATGTAAAGTGCAGTGTCGAAGTAACCTTAGTGTAAAAGAAACATTTGTAGAGTAAAGACAGCATGTCATTTCTAACAGATACTAAGTGTAACGCAGTTGAAAAGGCGATCGTAAAGTTTTGTGCATGCAAAAAGAAACTAAACACTTTTACTGAAGAAGAGTTAAATGCATTACCAAAGGCATTTTTGGTTAATGTAGCTGCGAATGCTGTAAAGAAGATTTGGGAAAAGGTGCCTCGTGAGTGGACTCAAGATCCTGTTTTGTCAGAGCTTCAAACGTGTAGTTTACATCATGAACACGTGAGTTTAGCTAGAAGACCTTCTGTGAGACAGTGCCGTACATGTCAACTAATTAAACTGTATCACGGACCTAAAACTAATGAGTTGTCTTCGCTTATAAACACTTATCATGGCTGTGGAGAGAGTAAACAAGGAAAAGGTGAAGAAACGTGCTGGGAGAAAGATGAGGAAGCATGTTGGGCGTGGACTCATCAATAGAGTGATTGATCTTCTTTTCTTCGTGCTTCATCTCCTCTGCGGCCCTAGAACACGTTCGCCTGACACGTAGTTACATGCTGCCTGCATAGAGTATGTCGTGTAGCTGTTAAAATCTGCTTCGTAAAGTTATGCTGTGTGTGTGTGTTATTACCTAGTGCTTTAGCTGCTCAGAAGAATATAGCAGCACTTGTCGTTGTTGGTGCAATAAAACGAAAACTGAGTGACAAAGACCGTAAAATAAACAAAGGATAAAAATGTATATATTCTAAAATAAATATGAATTGTCAAAACATATTACAGGTGTTGTTTAATCCTACAGCATGTCCTAGTGACGTAGAAGAAAGGAAACGTAGAGGATTAAAAGAAAACACACATAAGATTTAAAGTACATCCTCTTTATTAATCTATGAATTAAAGCTGTTATTAAAACCAAGCCATTTTTACATACAGTTTATTGCCA